>NC_081563.1:129850347-130092920 GCF_022355385.1 Mustela nigripes
GGGGGGGGGGGGATGGGGAGGGGCTTCTGCCACGGTCCAGGCGGAAAATGAGCAGGGACCCGAGGAAGTGACAGATTCAGCGGGAACGTGTAGCCTTGCTGATGGACTGGAGGCTTAGGGGGCAGGCAGGAGACACCGAGGGTCCCTGGCTTCACTCTGTAGTCCCTGGGCTGCCACCGGGACACAGAGCTGACCGCTGCGTGGTTCCCCCTCTAGGGAAGGACTCAACTGGGCAAGGCCAGGGCAGACTTGCGGGGTGATGGCGGGAGCAGGCCCAGGACCCCACATCTCACACCATTCAGGCCCCTACCTTGATGTCCCATCCCCTGGACGCCTCCTGACCACCCTGCGGCAGGGAGCCCCTCCTGCTCTCTCGCCCTCCCCCTGCTTCAGTGTGCGGTGTGTGTGCTCTTGTCACCCCACGTGCTCCATGGTGGTGTTTCTTCGCTGTCGGGCGCCCGCCCTCCCTCGTCAGCCCCACGAGAGGGAGGACTTCCTCCGGTTCCTTCCCCAAGTCCCCAGCACCTAGCCATGGTCTGGCGGGAGCAGTGCTCAGCACAAATATGTGGGATGAATGAACAAACCCCCATTCTCCAATGAGGACACTAAAGAAAGCTAACGCAAGGGAAGCGACTCTCAGGGTCACACAGCCGCTAGGTGCAGGGTCAGGATTTGAACCCAGAACTCATTGCAAAGTTTGCACCGAGTAGCCTACCTCCTAATACCAGTGACACTGCCTGCAATCCAGGAATTTCCACTTGTGGGGTCTAGTGCTCTATCCTTGCTGAGGAAGCAAATGTTATCAGTATAGCTCCTCAGAGAACCTACAGGGCGCCAACCTGGCCCCGGGCATTTACTAGATAAGAAAACTGAGGCTCAAAGGGGCTGAGGTCTTCCCTGAGATACACAGCTTGCCACTGGCAGAGCTGGGTTGCAGCCCCCACCAATCCCTCAACTGGGGTCTCCTCTCACATTCCTGGTATGCTCTGGACCCCGGGAAATAAGGCAGAGCAGGCATAGCCCACACCGCCCATGGTCCCAACCAAGCCCGGAGGAAGCCGGGCAACTCCTCAAGCTGGGAGCTTCTGAGAAATGAGGGCTGCGGGTTAGGATCTGGGGCCCTGCCATCAAACTCCAGCTCCATCCTTCCTCTGCTGTGTGACCTCAGGAAAGTGGCTTCCCCTCTCTGGCCTAGAGTTCCTCCTGTAACTCCAGCTAAAATTCTGGACAAAGTAGATAAAAACATATCAAGCACATTTTAAAAATAAAAAGACACAGCATGTGTTCTAGCTGACATTTTGCATTAGAGTGTAGCGCTAGGACATACAAATGTAGTCACAAGAAAATATAATAAACTTCATTTGAAAAAAAAATCAACAACAAACAAAAGAGTTTCTTTTTCTCTCGTGTGAATGAAATCCAGATGTAGGCAGTTCAGGGCTGGTTTGGAGACTCCACAAAGCTCTCAGTGTCCCAGACTCCTTCCTGTTCCTGACTCTGCCATCCCTAGGGTGTGGCCCTCCTTCTCATGATCCAAGGTGGAAGCCACAGTGCCAGCCTTCTCGTCTGCCTTCCAGGTGGCAGGAAGGATAGAAGATAGGGAAAGGGTAGGTCGCGGCTAAACCTCTAGAAAATATTCCAGAAACTGCCAAACACGCTCCCTATCATGTGCCATTGGCTAGAACTCAGTTACATGGCCGCATCTAGCTTCTAGGTAAGCTGGGGAAAGCCGTTTTTATTCTGCATGTCCGTGAACTCAACTAAAGGTCAATCAAACATTCGTAAATAAATGAGATAATTTCACAGAGTGATACATGCCATGAAGGAACACAGCGGGGCAAGGGAGGGAGAACAGAAGCAGGAGAAGGTCTCCCTGAGGTGAGGTGGTTGAGACCTGAGGGACAGGAGGGCCCGGGGGCGAGCATTCCAGGCAGAGGCAGAAAGTGCGTGCCCTGAGGCAGGAAACCAAAGGAGGCCAATGGGGCCGGAGCTGGAATGAGGATACAGTACAGCCTGGAGCTGGTGGAGGGTGGAGGTCAGAGAGCTGATCCGGGCTGGCTCCTGGGGGGCAGCTGTGAGGCCCAGGATGGAGGCTGGTATTATTTTCTAAGTACAATGGAGAGATACTGAAGGGTTGAGGCTGAGGAAAGAGACCTGATATGTTGTCCCTTTGAAAGGATGCTGAGCTCCCCAGGCCTGTGAAATTGACCTGGCACCCTCCAGAGACCTTCATTCATTCATTCGTTCACTCATTCATTGGGTGAATGGACTGGAGTAGCGGAAACCGGCCTCCGAGTCCCCACCCTGAGAAGAAGGGCAAACATCAAACAGACAAGCACTTCAACGCAGTTCTCAGATGCCGGTGAGTGCTTTGAGGAGAAGATGAGCGAGACCGCAGGAGGGCCTGCGTTTGGTGGCACAACAGAGAAGGAGGTGATCTTTGAGCTGAAATTAGAACCATAAGGAAGCGTTATCTTGGTGAAGCCTGGAGAAGGGGATGGAACATTCCAGGTAGAAGGAACCGTGGGGGCAAAGTCCCGAAGGGGCAGGAAGAGAATTGTGTGTTCGAGAAACTCACCAGTCTGGGGCCGGGCAGAGGGAGGTGGGCGGGAGAGGTCAGCGGAGGTCAGATCTCAGAAAGCCCGGAGGATGGCTCCGGGCTTCCATGTTCTGGGCAGGATGATTTATTAAGAGCTCTGACCCTAAATCCCTGGGAAGGGCCTGTGGTCGGATCCAAGACAAGCAGGGACCTTGGTCTCCTTGGAGGGTGTTTACGGGCTCCCTGATGACACACGCTGCTGCCTTCCTGTGGCTTGCGAGTCACCGAGCACTATATGCTGGTCTGTTCCCTTGCTCCCAGCACGGAGAGGGCTTCTGACTCAGCCTCCTGCCACGGCAACCCCTCCCATGACCCCCGAGGCCACCGTCCCAACCCTCACACCTCCCTGCTAAGGCTCCACAGACCAGCATGACCCTGGCACCCAGAAGAGCCTCTGCATCGCCAGTCAAACCTGCCCATTTCACAGAGGGAGAAACTGAGGCCCCCAAAGCAAGAGGCCCTAACGTGTCATTCCGAGGTTGGATTAGAGCCACAGCCTGGTCCCGGGTCTCCTGAAACGTCACCCTAAACCTTCACACTGTTTAATTTAAAAAGAAGAAAAAGGTGGAGGAGGAAAAGGGGCAGAAGTAGAAGGGAGGGAGGAACAGAAGGAAGAAGGGAGAAAGAACTGGAACAAGTAATCTGTATTTTTTTTTAAAGATTTTATTTATTTATTTGACAGAGAGAGAGAGATCACAAGTAGGCAAAGAGGCAGGCAGAGAGAGATGGGGAAACAGGCTCCCTGCTGAACAGAGAGCCCGATGCGGGGCTTGATCCCAGGACCCTGGGATCATAACCTGAGCCAAAGGCAGAGGCTTAACCCACTGAGCCACCCAGGTGCCCCAACAAGTAATCCTTAAACAAGTAATCTTTAAATTGAACTTTATGTGAGTGCTTCCCAGGGAAGGGAGAGGAATTAGCATACACTCCCTAGTTGCCAGGCACTCTACCTGTCAGTGGATGCCTCACAGCTACACAGGAAGTAGGATGCATATGATCACTTCCTCTAAATGGTTTAGAAAACAGAGAGGCTATGCAACCCAACTACCGTCCCACAGCAGTTATCTGGAAGGGAAGAGATTTGAACCTAGGTCTGGCTGCGGTTCCTAGTCCCTAGCACTGTCCAGTTGCCAGAGCTGCCTCTCCTCTGTTCCCCTCCTCACAGGGTTGCAGTCTCCTCTTATAAGGCTAAACAGCAGAGATTTTTTTTTTCCTGGCTGTCCACAGCCTGCAGATACGTTTCCTTTGGCCCGCATGGCATGTTAATAAAATTTGAGCCAATGTTCACAAATCAAAGGATTTTTACATAAAAACCCAGATTTCTACCACCCTAAAATACTGGAAGATTTGACTGTGCTGGGCGCACATTCAACAGGGGGTGGGAGTGTTTGAAAGGGATGTTCCAGTTTTCCACACTCCCCACCTCTCCCTACCGCCTTCCTGGTCTTCCGGCCAAATTCCAATTGCCATTTATCACATCGCATATACAGTTGTTTTCCTGAGAGCAGGGATCTTTTCTCTGTACCTACATTCCTTTCAAAAGGAGGAAAACAATAATCCAAGAGGGGTCAGGTGTCTTGAAAAACAGAAAAACACATATCTCTTTGTGGAACTGAGGAATATTCCTTGGTGCTTATTATACAAGCAAAACGTGGCTAAGCCCCCCCACACCTCAACCCCCGCTTATATTTCCTTCCTGGTTACTCTAGTAGGATTGTCAAATTTAGCAAATAATAAAAATATAGAATTCTCAGTTAGATTGGAGCTTCAGATCAATAACAACAACAACAAAAAATTTTCTTAGTATAAGTATGCCCCATGTAACACTTAGAACATACTTATACTAAAATAGTTGTCTTTCTTTATCTGAAAATCTAATTTAACTGAGGATCTTGTACTTTATCTGGTAAGCGTACCTACTGGGGTTGACAGTGGGTTTCGAAAGGGCTTGCGTTTGAATCCAGGTTCCTCCTGTCCTGTTGAGGTGATGGGGGCAGATCATTTAAGTTCTTCAGGCTTCTAATTCATCATAAATAACACCGTGTTCATCATAAATAACACCGTGAAAACAAGATAGTATATGCAAAGCGCTTAAAACAAAGCCTGGCTCTCTGTACATGCTCAGTAAATGTCAGTCTCTCTTGGACATCACTGGTATCTACCCAACAGCCATCCCCCCTTCTTGTTGGCTAACTGAACCCTGATTTGTGCCAACCACACTGTGCCCTGCCCCAGGCAATGAACGTGATTGGTCCAGCCAATCACGACACACCCATTCCGGTCTGCCAGTGATTGGTCCAAGATGAGCACCTCACATGGTTCTGACCAGTAGGACACACCAGGGAAGTCCGCTGCATGGGCGCTCCAGGGAGATGTTCTCCCCTAAGCAGGGTTGCCGGTGCCACCCCTGCCCCTCCCTTCCTGCGTCGGACACCGCTGTAGGAGAAGGGAATGTTTGGCCCCAGCTGCCATCTTGTACCAGTGACGTGGCACAAGGCTGGCGTGATGAGGATGGCCAAGGGCAAGGTCGGAGGACTCCAAAGCTGACCACATCAAACTTCTTTTCAAAATCAATGGTAGATCTCCCTTTGGCTGCCGCCACTGCTAATCGGCTCTATAGAGTGACCGCTAAGAGCGTGAACTTCGGGGTCAGGTACCTGGGAGTGCATCCGCGTTATGTCACTTACTAGCTCTGTGCCTCGATTTCCCTATCTGAAGAATGGGGGAAAGATAAGTATCAACTTAATGGGGTTGTTGTAAAGATTCAATGAGTTAGTGTGAGTGAAGTGCTTATTAAAGCAGCCGGTAGGCTATACTGAACTTATTACTTAGTCATCGTGATTCTCTTATCTGCACCCAAGCATTCCAGTGCCTACAGACACGTTTGTGAAGTCAGAAATTCTCCAAATGCTGTGCGAGTCTGTGCTGATAATTCCTGAGAATCCAAGCTTCAAAATATAAGCAAATGCTGTACCCTTTTAAGTTGAATCAATGTCGAAAGTTCTCGCAAGGAGTACTATGGGGGTTTCTTCCCGCATTCTGCAGGGATTCAAGTCGGTTCATCAGGCTGCTCTCAACTGGCTTCCGAGGGAGCAAGAGGGTGGGGTTGTGGCTGCTCAGGGAAATCAGGGACTGTTCTGCCATCTGGGATTTGGGTAGAAACTCCAGGGCTAAAATAGGGTGGACTAAGCATACTTGTACCAGCAAGACTGCCTTCAGCTGGAAATTTCAGAATATTTCACTAACAGTGGTTTAATTAGTAAAGGCATTTAATTTTTTCAGAGAACAAAAAGTCTGGAAGGAGATGGCTTCAGGGTCAAGGCGGCATCCATATCAGTCATCTCTCTATGTCATCCAGTATCCGGCCACTAGCTACCCTTCTGCTTGGCCATCCTGTGTTTTGGCTTTGTCTTTAGTCTTGTTGTCTCACGGTCACAAGATAGTTGCCACAGTCACAAGTATCACATTCTTAATAAAGTTCAAGACAGGAAGAAAAGTGTTGGGGAAGGGTGGAATGTCATTTCTCCTTGAGCTCTTTCAATCTGGAAAGGAAATCTTTCCCACAATCTTCTTGGAGGGATTCTCCTCACATCTAATTGACCAGAACTGGCCACGTGTCTGCTCCACACTGCAAAGGGGGCTGGGAAGTGCCTTTTAGCAAAGGGGAGATATTATAGCAGAGATAATATGACTGTTTTGGCTCAATCTTTTTTCTTTTTAAAAAAAAAAAAAAGACTTTATTTATTCATTTGAGAGAGAGCGAGTGCACTTGCACGAGCCAGAAGGAGGAGCAGAGGGAGAGGGAGAAGCAGACTCCCCACCAGGCAGGGAGCCCAACCCAGCCCTCGATCCCAGGACCCTTAGATCACGACCTGAGCTGAAGGCAGATGCTTAATGGACTGAGAGATGCTTAATGGACTGAGCCCAGGTATCACCTTCCATCCCTAAACAAATCAGGGTTCTGCTTTGGAAGGTAAAGTCTGAATGTAAACTTCTGCTTCTTCCAGAAATCTCGCTAACACAGCAGTAAGGAGATTAAAACAGAAAAGGGCATAAACAGGAGCACCTGGGTGGCTCCAGAGATTGAGTGGTGGACTCTGGGTTCCTTTCAGGGCTCAAGTGGGGAGTTTGCTTGAGATTCTCTCTCTCTCCCTTGGCCCCCCCCCCCCCCCCCGCTCGCACTCTCTCTCTCTCTTGTAAATAAATAAATAAAATCTTTAAGTACAAATCAAAACAGAAAAGGACTTAAACTCACCAGGATAGACAATAGGCAATGATAAGGTCAAGGAGGAGGAATGATGTGGCCCAGGTTTTAGAAGCTGGAGGACGGCGCTTCTGCAGGGCTCCTAGTCTGGGGTCTTAATCCTGTCTCTGCCGGGAGCGAGCTGAGCAGCACTAGGAAAGACCCTTCCCCTTTCTGAGCTTCGGTTTCCATGAAGTTCAGGGGACTCTTTCTGGCTGGGAGCTTGCCTCTTCGTATCTCCTACTAGGGCGTGGAGAAAAACAAGGGCCATTGGTCCTTTGCTCTGCTTGAGAAATGATCCTGAAAACCTTTGGGTTATTTCAAGATCGTACCTGGATGACCTAAAGGGTGTGGGTTTCCGGGGCTTTAGAAAACTCATCTGTCTGGGAAGTGTGGGGAAATTTCTAGAATCCTTTTCTGAAGGAGACCCTCAAAATAGATAAATTGCAGTGGACATTACTAAAAGGATGTATGGGAAGAGGTTTAAGGAATAAGGCTTGCTCTGGGCCCCTCCGCTTTATATACATTTTCTTACTTTATTCCTTATTCTCTGTGTGACCTTGTAGAAGCACCTAACCACTCTCTGCCTTGGTTTCCTCATCTGTGAAATGGGATATGGTCAAGACTTCTAGTTGTCCCTTAGTATCCATCCTCCCCCAGTTGCCTAGCCGGGAACTTATAGCTGATCCTGGGGCTGCCTCCAGAAAGACTACATTTCCCAGCTTCCCTTGCAGTTAGACGGAACCTATGGGGTGTGATCCAATGCTCTGGGGATAACTTCCAGGTTGTATTTTAAAGGGGAGGGAAGTGTCTTTCCCCCTTTTCATTTCTCACTGGCTGGAATGTGCAATGTGAGGTCCAGGCATCTTGCACCACGAGACCAGGGCAACACCCCAAGGGACTGCGACCTCACCATGTTTCACAGCCCACCCCTGCCATCCCCCACCTCTCCCAAGGTGGTGAGGGGCATGTTCAAATCCCTGCCTTCCTCCCCACCTGCCTGTTGCCAGCCAGGCCAGTTTCTGGGGGATGGGCAGGGGGCCATGGCGCCATCCAAGTGCGGGCCAGCGTTCCCAGGCAGGGGAAGGAGAGAAGGGCTTTGCTCCTGGAATGGAGGGCCCTTCACCAGCAGGACTGCCCACCGGAGTAAGAGCGGGCCGGATGCTGATAAAGTCTTGTGGACTGTTGAGGGAACTGCTTCCTAGAGAAAAATCCAGATTTCCTCTCCCCAGTTTCCCAGGATGTGGTAAGCCCAGCCTCCTGGGATGGCAGGGCAGGCTTCCAGAAACTTCCAACCCAACCGCACAAAAACCAAGAGACTGGAGCAAAACCCAACCCCCAAGGAATTCTGAGGATTCTCTGAAAACTGAAGAGGAAGTGGTGCCCACGCTAATGTGCTCAGAGGCCCTTTTCTCTTGGCTCTTCTACCGGTAAGCAGTCATTTATTTACTTAAATATAGACTGCACCCCTCTGCTCCCGACCCAGTGGCTCCCAGTCACCAGTGCCTGCGTCTCTTTGCCGAGGGCTCTCTCTGGCCACCAGAACCCGTCGAGCCCCTGCGGGATAAGCCAGAAGTGCCCAAGGGTTCATGCCCCTGGCAGCAACCAATGACTGATGGGAGGTGGTGGATAGAAACCCTTGTTTCCACTCCTCTTGGTGGGAATACCGTGGAGACGTGTTCACACTGGTCCCAGGGCTCCCCAGTAGGATAGAGGTTCCCAGCAGTAACCTGCTCCAAAGGTACCCTGTACTGGCTGCTCTCCTTTCCCTCTCCCCCGTCCCTTACTTCCTGGGATCACTCCCCAAACAACTTGAATCCTTGTCTCGGTGTCTCTTTCTGGGGGGCAGCCAGCCTGAGACCTGTATGTGTGGTGAGTCAGACACACAGATATATTTGGGAATCAGAAGGGACATGGCTGTCCCCTCTGGAAACTCAGAAGGAGAGCCAGATAACACCCCCATAGTCACGCAGAAGTAGAATTACAGATGATATGAAAGTTGGAATTGTGAAGAAGCCTAAGATCTTATTGTAAAAACTGTCCAATAGTTGCCCTCTCCTTCAGGTCAAAATCCAGAGCTCTCCTCAGGGCCTCAAGGCCCTGCACAACCTGCTACCACCTTTCCTCTCTAGGTAGTGACCTCCTACCTGTTTCTCAATGTGGTGGGCATGTTCCTGCCACAGGGCCTTTGCACTCGCTGTTCTCTCACTGGTATGCTTTCTCCAGGTCTTCCTATGGCCTGTTCCTGCTTCTTGACTAATCTTGATCCAAACATCATGTCCTTAGGGAGGCCTCCACCCCCTCCCATCAGTCACAGCATCACCCAAATTTGTTTCCTTCATAGCACATGTCTGTTTGCCTGTTTATTGAATAATCCCTATGTGTGAACTCCATGAGGGCAAAGCTTGTGGCCCCAGTGCCTGAAACAATTCCTAGAACAGAGTGGGTCCTGTTTATTGGATATGTGGTTGACTGGTTAAGCGATGGAAAGAAACAATGAATGGATGATGTAGGATATTTGACAAAGGAACTGAGTCTTGTCTGGAAAACTGGGGAAGGCTCTCCTGAGGAGGTGACACTGGGGTGGAGATATGAACAGGGATTTGGTATTAACTTAACCAAAACTGCTGGAAAGGCTCCCAGACAGAGGAAGCAGTATGTGCAAATGCCCAGAGGCAGATCTCAGAGGTGACATCAGAACCATGCAGGGCACCAAACCAACTGTAACCCAAGACTTTACTTCTTCTCTTTTTTTTTCAAAGGTATAATTGACATAGAACACATTAGTTTCACTTATAGAGCATAATGATTCAATATTAGTATATCGCAAAATGATCACCATACAAGTCTTGTTTCACATCCGTCACCACGCATAGTCACAGAATTTTTTTCTTGCCATGAGAACCTTTAAGATCTACTCTCAGCAACTGTACAAAATGCAACACAGTATTATTACCTATAGTCACTGTGCTGCGCCTTACAGCCCCATCCATGCCTGACTTATTTTATAACTGGAAGTTTATACCTTTCAACTCCCTTTGCCCCTTCACCGATTCCCTGCTGCTGGCAACCACCACTCTGTTCTCTGTATCTATGACTCTTTTTTTTTTTAATTCCGCATGTAAGTGAGATCATACCACATGTACCTCTCTCCATCTGACTTATTTCCCTTAACATTATGTCCTCAAGGTCTCTCCATGTGGTCATGGCAAGATTTCCTTCTTTCTAAGGCTGAGTACTATTCTGATCTATATATCAGAACATGTATTACATATATATTATATCACATGTTTATCCGCTTATCTGTTGGTAGGCTCTCAGGTTGCTTCCATGTCAGGGCTATTATAAATAATGCTGCAATGCACATGGGAGTACAGATATCTTTTTTGAATTAGTGTTTTTATTTTCTTTGGACAAATACCCAGATGTGGGATTGCTGGTTCATATCTTAGTTCTACTTTTAATTTCTTGAGGAACCTTCACACTCTTCGCCGCAGTGATTGCACCAATTTACACCCCCACCACCACCAAACAGTGCACCAGTGTTCCTCTTTCTCCACATCCTCACCAACACTTGTTGTTTCTAATCTTTGGGATAATCGCCGTTTTGACAGGTGCAAGGTGATATCTCCTTGTGGTTTTGGTTTGCGGATGGTTAGTGATGTTGAGCATATTTTCAGGTACCTGTTGGCCATCTGTACATATTTTTGGGAAAAATATCTGTTTAGGTCTTCTGGCCAATTTTAATCAGATTGTTTTTGTTGTTGTTGTTGTTGTTGTTATTGAGTTACAGAAGTTCTTTACTTATCTGGGATATTAGCTCCTTTTCAAATATATGATTTGCAAATATTTTCTCCCATCCAGTAGGCTGCCTTTTTTCTTACGGATGGCTTCCTTTGCTGTGCTGAAGCTTTTCAGTTAGATGGAGTCCCCCTTGCTTATTTTTACTTTTGTTGTCAAATCTAAACCATCATTGCCTAGACTGGTGTCAAGAAGCTTTCTGCCTGTGTTTCTTTCTAGTGTTATGGTTTGGGTCTTAACATTCAAGTCTTTGATCTGTTGGAGTCAATTTTTGTGTATGGTGTACCAAGACTTTTCTTAATACTTTCACACTTATGCGCATGAGGACATGGGGAGCAAAGGAGGCCTGTTGCTCTGCCCTTGGGGGTACCAATATGGTGGGGAGGACAGACAGCAGCCAAAGACCTAGGAAGATGTTTATTACCAAAGATCAAGTTGTAGAGTGACATCACATGTAGACTCTCGTTTTCTAAAAGACCCAGCTAGATGCAGTCTAGAAGCACACATAACACATATGTGCGCATGCGTAAACACACACACACACACACACACACACACACCCCAAATGAAGAACTCCCTGAGCTCCCCCATCAAAAGGAAGCAAAAAGAGCATTTGGTATAGTTCCTTTCTGGTTTTCATCATCCTCCCACCAATGTGATCACCACGAGCACAGGGGTGCAATTTCCCAAGTTCAAGAAAAAAATGAAACAGGGCTACACCATTTATATTACAGCAGACATGCACAGAGAGATTCTCCCTGACTCCGCCCTCCAGCTTGGCAAGGCCAGGCCCAGTCGCCTAAGGAGAACTGGGAAGGTACCAGTTTCTGTCTCCTGGCTTCCCACCTCGAAGCCCCTGTCCTGCCCCTCCTGGTGGTCAGGGGCACATCCAAGCCTCCCTTGTGGCCACCGCAGTACTGACCTCATTTCCTCCAAGTGTCCAGGACCAGCAACTCCAGAAGGGTCTTGGCCTCCTGCCTCACCAGGCCCCCTGTAGAGTTCTCCAGCTTGGGAGGGTGCAGGGGGGGGGGGTGTGGAGATCAAACACACCATCTCTTCCGTAGGGAGCTCAGCAGCTGGAGTGACCAGAGGCCCCTGAGACCATCGAGCCTGATGTTCTTTTGTCTCCCAGAGAGGAGGGTTCACTTGCGTCCACACACTCAGGTCCTTCAGCAGAGGGAATTTAATACAGGGTCTGGTTACATGTGGTGGAGGTACAATAGGAGGGTTTGAGGGAGTCCGGAGAGGGGAGATGCTGCTGGCTCTGGGGCTATAGAGACAAAAGGTGGGACTGAACCCCACAGTCCAGCTGGCCAGTGAGGGCCAGGCCAGCAAGAGTTTGCGGCCACCTAGGAGCACTTCTAATGCCTGAGGCATGGGGGGGAGGGGTGGAGAAATACCCTGGCTTCCTTCCCATCCCCCCTCCATGGGCACCTCCCCCAGACCAGACCCCTGAGGAAGCCAGAGGGCAGGACCTGCCATAGATGTGCCGCTTGGGTCTCTAACTGGGACCTTCCTACCTGCAGACCCTGGGGACCAAAAGCTCAAAAGCCTTTAGGAGCCTGGCAAGAGTGAAGGGGGCCAGGTGTAAGAGAAGCAACTGACTCTTGGCTCCAGGTTGAGCAGACAGCAGGGATGGGTAGGGACTGGGGTAAACTGGTGAGTGTGTGTCCCATCTGAAGGGGTATCTGCATCTGATTCCCGCCAATGAGGAATGCAGGTCCCAGGCTGCCAGATCATTCCCTTTCAAGACAGAAATTCAGATTTTTATATGAAGTCTCCCAATTTCTAAAGATTGGTAATCAATCTAGTTTCTGTGTGTGCTCGTCTTTAAACACCATGAAGAACAAACCAAAATACATGTCCACAGTTGGAGCTGACAGTCTGTGACATCCGTAGCACAGCCTAGGGAAGGAGGGCCCCCCACCATGGCCGACCAGAAGACATTATGCTGTGGGCTCGTTGAAAATCTCCAGAATGGTACCATCCATCCAACAGTCCGTGTTTCTATTCCAGTGCAACTTTACTTTTCCCGATCATCCCCTAAATCATGTGCCTTTACATTTCCACAACTCCTTGCATTAATCAGTCATTGAACTAGTTAAAGACCTACTATGCGCCAGGCCCTGGGAAATGATTCTGATATAAAGTTGAATTAGCTTAGTCCCTGCCACCATGTTGCTCAGAGCAAGGGATGATTCCGATGAGTAAGTGATTAGACCCAGGGGCTATGTCTGGTATGTTTACCACGTGTCCTCTGGGCCTAGAACAGAGCCCAGCACATAGTATATGCACAGTGCAATCTTTATGACTCAATGAACACAGAGCGATTAGAGTTAGTTTAGGATGTATTCTCAATGGGGGCAAAAAAATTTTGGATATTACAATGGTTTGTGGCCTTCCAAAGGGCCACAGTACATAAACAGATACACCATTTATCTGTATATTAAAATTTCACTGGTGGAGAGGAGTCGGCACTTAGGAAAAAAAATATATATTAAAGGGCTCCTAGAATGGGGGTAGATTGAGAAACACTATTTTAGAAAGAAGCATGGGGCTATGGGAGCACATAGTAGGGATTCTTAATCCAGCCTGAGAAATCACCAGAAGCTTTCCTGGACAAGGAAGCTTTTCAACTCATTTAAAAAAAAAAAAAAAAAAAAAAGATTTATTTATTTGAGAGAGAGAGAAAGCATGAGCAAGAGGGGCAGAGTGAGAGGGAGAGGGCATCTCATGCAGACCCCACCTGGGGCTCGATCTCACAACCCTACGATCATGACCTGAGCCGAAACCAAGAGGCAGCACCTAACACACTGAGCCACCCAAGTGCCCCTCAACTCATTCTTAAAAGATATGGGAAAATCAGCTAAATCAGGAGTCAACCAAACTTGTCCGGATAGGGCCAGAGAGTAAATATTCAGGCTTCACATGTCTCTGTTGCAACTACTCAATTCTGTTACAGGTCAAAAGCGGCCATAGATAATCCTTAGACAAACAGATGTGGCCATGTTCCAGGCAAACTTTATTTACAGAAACAGGCGATGGGCCACATTGGGCCCCCAGGCTGTAGTTTGCCAACCCCTGGTCTAAATGATGGGAAAGGGAAGGCCACCAGAGGGAACAGCTTGAGCAAAGGTATGGAGTTATGAAGGAGGGTGGAGAATTAGGGAAGAGTGGATGTGGTTTTCCTTGTCCCTCAGGCACTGAAAAAGATGGGGCTCTCACACAGGCTGAGCACAGGATCTCAAATTCAGTCAACCCACAAATATTTATCCAGCACCTACTACATGCGGACCTTGTTCTGGGCACTGGGGATGCAGCGGCGAGCAGGCTCGCTCTGTGTCCTCGGGGCCCCAAAGCCAGCTGGGTATATAGCTTTTGTTCAAATCGTGTCTCGAGTCAATGGATAGATGGGAGGTGGGATGGGGGCGTGGGTGGGGAGCGGAGGAGACAGCAGTAAAACACTCAGACAAATAAAGGAACAAATGAGCAATCAGATAGAGCTTCCCGCCTGGCTGTGTGACCTTCGTGAGGTTAGTGAACCTCTCTGTACCCCCAGGAGGCTGGTGGAAGCAAAGTGCAAGACTAGCCCAGAGGGGCATTTCTATGAGCTGCTGTTCTAAGATATTTGAAGTCCATATGCTATTAAAGAAATACATGATTTTTAAAAACCTGCTAAGTAGTACACAGAAGCAGAGCAGGTGTGCGAGGGAGAGAGAGATGGAGGGAGAGGAGAGAATGCCTTTGAATCAGGTAGTCTGGGCGGGCCTCTGAGTAGGTGGCGGTCAAGGCTGTCCTGGCTACATCCTGTGAGTATATCCTAGAATTAGTAGCGTTTGTAGCTCCATGCCCTGCAGCCTCGCAGAGCAGTTAATTACAAATGCCTGCCCCCTCGGGAGGGCAGGAAGGTGTCTTCTCTAATTAGAGTGTGAGCGTAAAGTGCTTTGAAATCTGAGGATAAAAGGGAAGAAGGGTGAAACTCTGGTCACAAGGGCCAGGGTGCCCGCTGGGAACCCAAACTCAACTCTGAGAACCAGACTCATGCTGTCTCCGGCCCGCCCGGAGCTGACCCTCTCTCAGGTCCTACGTGGATTTGGGGGGCCGTAGGAAATATGCCCTCCTAGGGCAAGGGCCCTGGGGGAGCGGTGCACGGATGTTGGAGGCAGGCTGGAGATAACACACTTGAAGCCGAGGACCCAGCGAGGGCAACAGCTTAGACTCTCAGTTAGGGTTAGATGTCCCCCGCCTTTCCACCTTATTGTTTTCAGTGTCCTCATTGCTACTTACTAGCGGGGTGACCCTAGGCGAGACCCTGCCCTCTCTGAGCCTCGGTTTGCCTTTCTTTAAAATGGGGTGATCACAGCACAGTTGCGTTCAGCGCAGGTAAAGCAGGTGGCACAGAGAACAGAAACTAACCCTTCTCCTGGCCGACACGTCGGAAGCCACTGCCTGGCACCAGGCAGCACTTCAAGCGTGTTGTGTTAACTCACTTAATCCTTGGAAATACTACCCTCATTTTCCAGACAAGGACCTTAGGGTTGCCAGGGACAACCACGCACTGCCCAGCTCGGGAGGCACCAGTCACACAGACCATGACAAGAACAGCACCCCCGATGCTCTGGCGCATAGAGAGGTCGAGTTCTTTGCTCAAGGTCACACAGCTGATACACAGCACAGCCAGGATTCCAGAACCTGGCTCCCATCCTGAATCTACAACACGAGCCCTCGTCAAGATTGGTGATTGTCACGGTGGGTTTCTGGGATGCAGGTTTTCCCTTTGCCCAGCCAGGCAGGTGTCAAGTCTTCATTGGCCTTTCTTTTCCCTCTCCCCCCAAAGTTTGCATAGTTTTGGGTATTTTTGATATGGTTTTCAGATTTTGCAAGAGCAATACATCTATGTTTTGGTTTGTCGTGCATCCTGTAATCCGAGGGAACTTGTGGAAATTCCAGGACATCCAACCTCAGACAGTGGCATGGGGTGGGTCCCGCTCCATAGTCACATGCTGCAGGCCTTCATCCGGCAGATGGGTTTAGGGAGATCAGGGGACTAGTCCAAGGTCACACAGCGAGGAAGTGGCAGAGGTGGACTAGATCTACCAGACTCCAGCTTCTCCCTTCTTAAGCCCCACATCTGCCATCTCAAACTGCAGGCCTATGAGCCCACTGCAGACTATCTGATTTGCCTCCGTGGTGTTTTCATAAAATTAGGATTTGTCATCAGCATTTAAAGAAAGGTTTATTTCCAGGAATAGTTTTCAAAATATTTAACCAGTCTGGCCTGAGCATCAGCCATGCAGAGCGGGTGCTGGAAGTCCGTGGCAGCCGTGGATGTTGCAAGGAAAAGCAATAAGAAAACTCAAAGGTCTAGGAAAGGTAAAACTTTGGGGACAATAAAAAGATCAGTGGTCCTTGGGGGTTAAGGGGAGAGGGGGATGAAAGGTAAGCACGGAGATTTGTAGGGCTGTGAAACTACTCTTTATGGTTCTAGACGGATAGAGACATTGTATGTTTGTCCAAACCCGCAGAGTGGATAACAGCAAGAGTGAGCCCCCAACGTGAACGAGGGACTCTGGGCGATACCAATGGGTCCTTCCTGTAACATAGGTACCCTTGATGGGGGCTGTTGATAGTTGGGGGGGGGGGGTACATGGGAACTCTGTACTTTCCGCTCAAATTCTCTGTGAACGTAAAACTCTAAAAAAATGAAGTCTATTTAAAACAACCAGAAGGTCTGGCTACCCTGCTCCCACATTTTCACAGGGCCACTGTGGGCGGCCGCCAAGCCCGCGGGCTCCTCTTCCACTGAGCGTGCATGCTCCCGTACCCCAGGCCCCTGCGCCTGCCCCCCTCCAGGGCTACCTGCCTGATCCCCCGCATGACTCAGGCATGAAGAGGGTTCTTCAGAAGTCCTTGGTGTGGAAGAGAACCCAGGGGAAGCGTGAGGAGGAAAATGAGGAGGAAAGAGAACCGGTGACGGTGGCCTCGCTCAGACCCTGCTCGTCTCCCTGGGCTAGAACCTCTGGAGCCTTTTTTGTTGGGGCAGAGTGAGCCGCTCCTGATTCACCGTCCTCTGTCCGGGCCTGCGGCGGGTGGGGACCCACCGTGGGACGGGCTGTGAAGCCGCAGCACTCGGCCCAGGCAGGCCAGTCAAGGCTTGGCGGTTTGGAAGGATGCCAGCCTATGCGTTTAGAATAAAAATGGGCAGGACATGGGAAATCAGTAGATGGCTTGCTCCTCCTAGGAACTTATCTCTAAGAGCATGCCCTTCCTGATAAATTAGATGGATTATTATTTTTTTTTAATAGTGTACTTGTACAATCACTCATTCATTTAACAAAGCATGTCCAAAGGAGGCCTGGGAGTAGAGATAATAGGACAATTGAGGGGACTATTCAACGGCCAAATGTTGTTTGTACCTGACTACTGTCGATCCTTCCCTCCAGCCCCCAAGCTTCTGGTAGCAGAGCCTTGGTTTTCCTTGGGAGAACCACTCCTCCCCTGCCATCACTCCGTGTGGCTCAAGAGGAAGTAGGTTATCTTCCCAACAAGAGCTGTAAATGGACCAGTCCTGGGCAATGAGCATATCCCATTCCCTAGCCTCAGAAACTGGTTCTGGGATGGGCATGTGACCCAAGTCAGGCTTAACCAGAGCCAAACCCTAGACATGGGCTGAGGCTACACAGAAAAGTATACTTCTATCCACTTGGCTGGCTGACCTGGCAGATTGGAAGCCTAGGGAATGTTGGGGACTGTCTTCGCCCTCCTATAGGCTGACCCTCACTGACACAAAAGAAAACAGAGCTGAGATCTGGAGAGCATGATTCCTGAACAAAGGGACACAGCTGGATCCAGCCATTGCTGAAGCTGAACCCATCTCAAACCTTTTCATTTATGTAAACCAATGCACTCATATACATACTTTTTTTCTTAAGCCACTTTGAGTTGGGCTTGTTTCTGTCACTTTCAACCAAAAGATCCAGACTATACAGATGGGTAAAGAGCTATTTCCAGACCAGGAAACAAATAGCTATAGCAAAAACAGACCAGGAGAAATCCATGTAAAGTGCTCTGGGGAGTTAAGAGGAGAGAAAACTAGAACTGGCTTCAAGGAAAAGATGACCTTTTGTTTTCTTCCCACACAAACTTTATAATCCATTCAGAGTTTGACCACTTGCTGAATGAATTACCAGGCATCAGGCCCTCTGCAGAGCCTTTCCCCAGCCTGTTCATGTGCACACAGCACCATGAAGTAAATACTATCGTCCTTATTTTACATAAAACAAGACAGAGGCTCAGAGAGGTGAAGTGACTTGCTCAAAGCCACACAGCAAGATGATGAAGCACTGACTGCAAAGCCCAAGCTTTTCACCCCTCTGCTGCACTGCCTCATTTTCTTCTTGCCAACATTCTAAAGTTTTGCCCCAAAGTGTGTTACCAAGGATGGTAAACAGGTATCTGAAGGCAAAAATAAAGCAAGCATGGAGACGAACCCCCACAGCCCCTTTCCAGGAAGGACTTGCTGCTCGGCCATGAAGACAGTGGTCTGCAGACAGCTCCCAGCTGCTTCACGGTCTCCCTCGGCTGCCAAGAGCCACCTTACCCCGGTCCTGCCCCTTGGAGGGGAGAGGAAGAGCCACCTTACCCCGGTCCTGCCCCTTGGGAATGGAGTGAGGAAGAGGAAGGGGATATCAGGAAATGAGGCCAGAGAGGAGCAAAGACGTGGCTGGGGCAAGGCTTGACAAACCACGCAGATCCCGCTGCAGGATTAGCAGGCCCCAGCGCGAGATGAAAACGCAGGGCCCCGTGCTCTGAAATTAGGATTTCCAAGACGGTGGTAGTCGAACATTAACCCAAGCACAGGGCCCGAGAGCATGGGGGGCAGTGCCGTTTCACTACACAGGCCGCTCACCCCTGAAGTCGGTCCTACAGCCATAGTAAAGAGTTGGATTTTACTTTCTGTACAAGTGAGACAGGAAGTCTCCGAAACACGAAGAAACACGAAGCGACTCTCCCTCTGTCCCACAGAGAGCCCGTGTTGGGAGTCAGGATTCAAACTTGGGTCTTGTTCTCACATCTTATACTGTAACCGGCAGGTCCACAGGTGCACAATGCTGGCTCCGGAAGCCCAGATCTTGAGAGCAGGGGGCAGAATTTAGGGTTTGCTACCCTGAAACCCCCTGGTCGCCAGCCCAAGAGCCACTTCCTCGTCACTCTCTCCTTTCCTGGTGGCACCCACATCCTCCCTTTCCCAGCATCCCTTGCAGCTGAGGCAGGCATGTGACCGGTCATGTGACCGGCTCTGCCCAATGATATGTGAGAGGAGCCCTTCTGAGGGTTCTGGGAAAGTTTTTACTGTGGGATTCAGCAGGCAGATATGGCTGGTGTTGCCCTTGTGGCTTGTTCCTACCTGGAGAAGGACTGAAGCATCTGTCCTGAAGCCATGAGGAGAAGCCATGGAAATTGCAGACATGCTAGCAAGAGCCCTCATTTTCCTGAGCCACTAAATCAAGACCAACAACCACCTCCCTCTGAACTTATTATTATGTGGGGAATGTAAACCCTTGACTGTTTGAGCCATGGTCCACTGCTTTTCCACTTACTTGCAGCCAAATGCATTTCTGTCTGTCACAGTCATCTCCCCAGGACTGTGGGTCAGCCTGGATCTCTGCTACAGACGTGGAGATACTCTGGTCTGCAAGGGAGACAAAATATGCCTGGGTCACATGGTTGGAGTCACAAGTCTACTGACTCACCATCTAGTGCTCCTTCTGTTCATGCTGTACTCCTGTTCTGTTTCATGCCGTACCCCTGTCCTTCCATTCAGGCTGCTGTAGACATGACCAACAGCTGTTTTGTAAAAGTAAACATAAGGCAGTGTTGACCTTCCTCTTGAATCCTTCCAGCCTCTTACATAAATAGCCCCCAGGCCACTGTCTCCATGCCTCTGGACCTAGGACAGCTTCCCACTTCCTTTAAAAAGATGAGATGACCAAATGTAGAGTCTATGCTCCTGGAAAGGTGTGAGTCATGAATCATGGATCAGAAGGTTCACAGCTAAGGAGTCTGCCAATCACACTGGTAGTCCAGTCCCCCGGGCTTACACTGAGCTTGTTCTCTGAAGCACTGACTCATCTGCAGCTTGCGGTCAGCTCTGACGCTCAGATCATTTTCTGCTCTTCTTGTGCCCAGCTGGTGGCCTTTAATTAGGTGCTGTCAACTTTCTGTCTTTGCTCATGTTGCCTTTGCCCTGTTTTTAGAGGACTATTTGAATACTAAAGAAATTAATATAATATTAATAATAACAGCAATTACTATATTGAAGTACTTGCAATGAGTTTCATCTAAGATAAGTAATGTTACATGATTTTTTTAATGGACAAGGAAACAAAAGCTTTGAAAAGTTAAGTCACTTGCCCAGAGTAATAGAGCTAGGAGAATCTGGTGGAACTAGAACATGACCATGAGTGTGTTTGACCCTGGAGTTAAGCTCTAACGGGTAAAGCCAGTTGGATCTATTAAGACAGTTTCAGATACTTCTACTTCACTACAGCAGTTCAGACTATAATAACACTATTTATCTAAAAGATATCTGGAGATTGGGGACTGTAGAGTGTCCTTAAGGTTGTCATAAAGGACTAAGTATCTTTGCAACCTCCATTACCCCAAGGCAAGTCAGCCACTTGTCCTTAAGCTGGCCACCTAATGTCACAAGATGACTGCCACAGCTCACTCATCACCTCTTCACGCCAATATCCAAAGCAGGAAGGAAAGGAAAGAACGGTCTTTCTTCATGTGCCTCTTTGTTATCAGAGAGGAAATTGTTTCCCAGAAGTCCCCAGCAGTGTTTCCCTTTGTCCAGAACTGGGTCATATGACCCGCCCACTCCTCCCACCCCCAGACCAATCTCAGGTCTGGGAGAATAGGTTGACCATGGTTGGCTTATGCCAGATGTGACTTACTTCCCAGGGCTGGACAGAACCTTCCTCAGAGTTCTGTCAACAGGAAGGAAGGGGGACATGGCAGTTGGCAAGGCAGTCCCCTGTGTCTGATACCTCAGAATGTAAAAATATTTAGCCCAGTTACTGCCGTTGGTTTGCAAGATTACTGTAGGTGGTATATGGGTAAAGTTGTGTGTGTGTGTGTGTGTGTGTGTGTGTGTGTGTGTTTAATCTTAGTATTTATTAAGTATTTATGAGCATTTGAAAGCCTGTATCTATGGCTAACTCATCAGAATCATGAATTCATGGATATTATTTCTCCAGATGAAACAACTGTATTTAACTGTATTTTAAATACATATATGAGCTAAAGAAAAATGTTAAGTAAATAATAGTTCATTTACTTCAAGATTTGGCAATTGTAAGGGTAGGAACCACTGTTCTATGTTATCCTCCGTGGCATTTTTTCCAACTTCTCAGGCCTTCTGCCTTCAACCTCCCTCTTGAGGAAAATAAACACCCACAAAGATTTTTGCATCATCTGCAAATATGATTCAAATAAGCCTCCAGCTCAAATATAATCCAGGCTTCCTCCGCCGGGAAGAGCAGGCTTCTTGACTCCAGTCCTGTCCTGGTATTTCACCTCTGCCTTAGTGGGTTTACGGCTTTACTGGGTCGGCCCCTCCTGTGGTAAGCAGCCACAAATCCTATTTCTGAAGGAACAAGATATAAATAATAAACAGATTGGCCACCTGAGATTTCTTATCTTTGTCAGGAATTGTCACGCTTTCCTACAACACAAACTCTGGTCATGTAAACAAGAGTTCAGGGGTCTGGGTAAGAACGGGATAAATAAATTGCAGCCCAGCAAGACACTGAGATACGCATGAGGCTTTGTTTAAAGCCTTGAGGTGTATCACTAGGCACTAATATCAAAAGAACTCCAGGACCTAAGGTTATGTGGAAAAAAAAAAAAAAAAAGCAGAATGTCATGGATGGCATAGACCAGGAGTCAGAAACTTTTTCTGGGGGGTTCCTGGGTGGCTCAGCCGGTTGGGTGTCTGCTTTCGGCTCAGGTCATGATCCCAGGGTCATGGGATCAAACCCCCTACATCAGGCTCTCAGCTGTTTCTCCTTCTTCTCCCTTTTCATTCTGTCACTATCTCTGTCTCTCTCTCAAATGAATAAATAAAATCTTTTAAAAAAGAAAAAAAACTTTTTCTGGAAAGAGCCACGTGGTACATACTTTAGGCTTTGCCGGCCACAGTATGTACACATGTTGCCACTACTCAAGCATGCCATCACGGCCCAGAAGCAGCCACAGACAGCGCTTAAGTGCATGGACAGGACTGGGTGCCAATAAAACTTTATTTGTGGACACTGAGATTTTAATTTCCTGTAATTGCCCTGTGTCATGAAGTACTATTCTTCTGTTGATTTGTTGCAATCCTTTTAAAAATGGAGGAAAATATAAAATCCATTCTTAGCTTGTAGGCTCAGAAGCAGACACAGCAGGACAGATCTGACCTGAGGACTGTCATCTGCTGATCCCTCGCGTAAACCTTTTTGGTGCAAAAAGATATGATAAAGAAACAGGAAAGGCAGTGTGTCATCCTGCATGACATGCATGTGGACGTGTGATATACGAGTTTGAAGGAAGAGAGAGAAGGAGAGATTTGCTCGTGTATCTAAGGTCACCCAGGAAACTGGCAACAGTTAACAGTTGCTTCTCCAGAGAGGATCTTGGAAAGGCCAGATGAAGGCAGAAAGGACACATTTTTCATCTCAACCGTTTCCTACTTTTTGTATTTTTCTCCCTGCACTCAGTTATTTGGAAAAGCAGAAAGAATTGGCCAAAGCAAGAGGGATTCCCATGCTTCAGTCAATGAGAATAGGACGATCTAGATAGACATATACGTAGGCCACCACGGCACAACTCCGGGGGGCGCCACTCGGGCAGACTAGACTACAGTCCGCCCTGTGTGGCAGCCCCATTGGCAACAAAAATAACACCAAGAATTTGTACCAAGTAAAATTAATAAGCAAATATTGTGGGAGTCGGGTTGGGGTGGAAGTTGTAGGAGGAGCAATAAAATCTATTTCCGTTTCATGCTGTTCCTTATCTGAGCCACAGTAAAAACTCATGTTCTGCCAATATTTACTTCTGATCTTTGCTCCAGAGTGGAGGAAAGATGCCTGGGCCCAGCATAAATATGAGGGTGGACTTGTGAGTTTTGAAAAGAGAAGGGAACTCACCCTGAAATAAGATCATCTCAAGAACCTAAATATGAAAATGCCATTTGTTTCACAAAAAAAACATACTTCGAGGCCAAGTCTACTCGTTCAGCACCCTGTCTTGGAACTGTAGTCAGCTTTCCCAGAAATTCGGTGTTCTCTGAAACCCATGAGCAAGCATTTTGACCTAGGTGAGACCACAAAGGGCAGCCTCCCACCTAGGTAAGCAACAGATGTGGATTTTTTGATAGCAATGGTTTCAAAATCAAGACATTACACATAAATATAGAAGCTTCTGGCTTCCCTTGAAATGGAGCTCAGCCAACTGGGCCCACATTCCCACCACATGGAAATTTTAGGCTGTGGCCAAGTAGTTGTTGTTGTACCTTCCAGATGGGACAAGGGCTCCTGGTTCGCCTCAGTCCACACCGGTCCCTGTCGCCCTCCATCAGAATGGCTTCACTCACTCCTTTTGTATTGATACTTCATTCAGGGTGCCTGCATTCCCTGAGTACTTGCCATGTGTCAGGCCCTGGGGTTATAGATAAGAACAGAACAGACAAAAATTCCCCCACTTCACAGAACTTGCATTCCAGTTGAAGAACAGACAGAAAGGGAAGATAGACACTGAATAGAAGAAGAAGAAAGAGGGGCATCTGGGTGTCTCAGTTGAGTGTCTGACTTTTGGACTCTTGATTTTGGCTCAGGTTGTGATCTTGGGGTTGTGGGATGGAGCCCCCCGCCAGGCTCTGCACTCAGTACAGAGTCTGTTTTTCCCTCTCCTTCCCCACCCGCCACTTGCACACACTCTCTTTCAAATAAATAAATAAAATCTTAAGAAGAAGGAGAAGGAGGAGGAGAACAACAAGAAGAAGGTGGAGAAGAAGAAAGAGGAGGAGGAAGAGAAGAAAAAGGAGAAAGATAGATATAATGCCAGATAGTAATAAATTCTATGGAGAAAAATAATGCAGCAAAGGTGTAGAAGAGGTATTGGGCCAAGGAAGGCCTTACTAGGAAGGTGACATCTGAGCAAAGACCTGCAGCAGATGAGGAACAAAGCCTGGAAGATATCTGTTGGAAGAATGCTCCTACCACAGAAAATAGCAAGTGCAAAGGCCCTGAGGCAGGACTGTTCCTTGTGTGTCAGAGGAGGAATAAGGAGGCCTAGGCAAGAGGGGGAGAGGAGGCAAATGAAAGAAATGAAGTCACGGAGATGACAGGGGTATGGTTCTTGAAGAGCCTCATAAGATCTTCAACTTTTACCCTGAGTGAGGTGGGAACCCTCCATGGCTCCCTTGGAGGGGCATGGTCAATCCTAGGTTTTGATAGACTTCCTCTGGCTACATTAATGGACTCTGTGTGTGTGTGTGCATGCACGCATGTGTGAGTGTGTGTGTGTATAGAGGGCAGGGTGGAGGACAAGGGCAGAAGTGGGGAGACCAGTGAGTACCCTACTGTAATAGTCCAGGCACAAGATGGTGGAGGTGGGGATAGGGGTTGGATTCTGGACATAATGTGCTTCCCACCTGCCTCCTTCTGGTGTTTGTCAGAAACTTCCCTTACTGACTTGCTCCAGCCACGCTGTCCTAGCCCAACATAGCCTTTAATCCCCTAAAGACCCCATGAGTTCATTTGATTATTAAATAGTCCCATTTTACAGATGAGGACACTGAAGCATAAGAAGATTACTCCTGTACACACAATGTATTTCCTAAAGAGACTCACACAAGTATCTCCCATCCCTCATGATATTTTCCTTCTTCATTTGTTTTAATAGCTTATAATTTATGATATAATTCACATACCACAAAATTCACCTTGTTAAGTATACGACCCAGCAGGTTTGGCATAGTCACAGAGTTGAGCAGCCATTACCACGATCTAATTTTAGAACACTGTCATCACTCAGAAAGAAACCCCATGCCCCTTAGCAGGCAAGACTTCCCATTCCCCCCCTCTCCAGACTCCAGCAACCACTAATTGGCTTTCTGTCTCTGGATTTGCCTCTTGTAGACATCTCGTATGCTATGTGGTTTTTCTGTGACTGGCTTCTTCCACTTAGCATGTCTTCGAGTTCATCCATGTTGTGGCGTGTATCAGCGCTGCGTTCCTTTTCAGGGCCGAGTAATACACCACTGTATGGACATGCCACATTTTGATCTTCCATTCATTTGTTTCTGTGTGACAGTGCGTGCACGTGCGTGCATGTGTGTGTGTGTGTGTATTCCTGGGAATGGAAGTGCCAGGTCATATGGTGACTTCATGTTTAACCTTGG
Organism: Mustela nigripes; assembly: GCF_022355385.1. NCBI lineage: Eukaryota > Metazoa > Chordata > Mammalia > Carnivora > Mustelidae > Mustela > Mustela nigripes. The sequence continues at coordinate 129,875,440 of NC_081563.1, forward strand.
AGGAACTGCCAGACTGTTTTCCAAAGTGGCTACGCCATTTGTAAATCCCACTGCCAGTGTGTGAGGTTCCAAGTTTACCACCTCCTCCTCCAGCTGTTCTTACGAAGTGATCTTGACACTCCTCCCACTGAGTGGTGAGGTCCCTCTCTCCCTATCTGTCCCTGTCCCTTGAATCTCCGGCAACCTTGGCGACAGCATCAACGGACAGAGCGCCCTGGAAATGATCCTACATGAGTTCCGAGACCAGACCGTGCACATACCCCGCACTTCCATCTTGCTCTTTTGAAATGCTTGCCCTGGGAACCGAGCCGCCATATTGGGAGGAAGCCCACTCTAGCCCACGTGAAGGGGCCATGTGGAGAAGTCACAGAAAGGGTGTGTGTCTTGGCACAGGCAAGAAAACAGCTGCCAGTCACGCAAGTAAAGACTACAGAGGATCCCAGCTCCCAGCCACCAAGTCACCCCTAGCCTTCGAGTCTTCCCACTGCAACTCCGGACCTCATGGAAGAGAGACAAGCCATTTCGATATGCTTTGTCTGATTTCCCAACCCACAGAGCCTGAGAGATGTAAATCCATGAGAACAGAGTAACTCTTTATTGCCACTAAGTCTTGGGGAGTTTATTATGCAGTGATAGTAACCAAAACACATAGCGGGTAAAGGGCAAGGTCAGAATTCCCTCCCCGGTCTATCTGGCCTTGCAGCCACTGCTTTAACCACCATCAGGGCTGCGGATCCCATGGTGCTGCCCCCCACTGCAGGCCATGAGGACGGGGTCCATGCTCCTTTCCCGGTACCCAGTGTGTCTGCTGACACACGTCCCCTTTCTTGGGCTGACCAGAGCATCCTTTCGTGCATCAGCTTGTTGCTGCCACTGTGCTTATTCTTCAATATACAAGGATTTTGATTCTTTTTAGAAAATGTAAAATAAACAAATAAGGAAAAATGAAGTCCACGTGTCACACTCACCATACAGGGAGAATCTCCCATGAAGCCCTTGACTCTGCGATAGAATCATAATGTACCAGCCCTGAATTTACACGATGTCACCATGCACATTGGGCTGAAAAGGGAGTGGGGTGGGAGGAGGAAGAAGCAGGAGAAGATGGTAGAGGTGAGCCCAGCTGGCTAAGCCAAGCCCAGCGTGTTTCCCAACACAAGACACCCCTCCATCCTGCGGTGGTTTCCATGGGCTCAGAGATCATGGTGCACCGTGGTTGAGTGAAAATTTAACATATTTTCCAGGACCACCTGGACTCCACATAAAAAGAGACTCCCACCCAACCCCTCACTCCCAGCCCCCTCACCCCACCGAGAAGTGGGATTACTTTACACATAAGGATTTTGTACCTGCCTTTTTCCTCTAATGACATACTTTGAACTGCTCCCAGTATAAGCTCCTTTCTTGTGGCCTTTGTAAGGAGGGAAGCTTTCATGGTTCACACACGGACTTGGTCTGTACTGGAAAACAGTAAAATTCTGCTGGGATATCATGAGTCTCCCCCATCGTAATGCTGAGCGAAAGAAACCAGACAGGAAAGAACACATATTGTGTGATTCCCTCAATATAAAGTTCAAAAGCAGTAAAATTAATAGATGGGGTTAGAATTCAGTACAGTGGTTAACTGTTCGGGAGATTTACAGGGAGGGGACATGAAGGGGGCTTCTGGAATGTTCTGGGTTTTTTTTTCCTCTGGGTGCTGATTACATGAGTTTGCCCACCTGATGAGAATTCACTGTATGACATGGGCACTTTTCTGTGCAATTAGAAAACACATACACACACGGTGTTCTCAGAATATGGGCTATGCAATATGGAAATACATACTTCATGTGTTTGTCACATGAAGGGTTAGAGGACTGGATATGAAGTTGGGAAAGCCCAGTCTGAATTCTGATTCAGCCACTGTTGCATGTGTCAGCTTGGGCTAACTGCGTACCACTCTTAAGCCTCGGTTCCTTCAACCGGATGATTTACCGTGCCCAAAAGGCCTACAGGGTCAGCTTCTGTCCAACGCAGCTGGATCCCCCAACCCTCTCTAGTTCTCCCTCTCTCTAAGCTTCAGCCACACCAGCCATCCTTCTGTCGCTCACACAAGCAAAGCTTAAGGTAACCTCAGGGCCTTTGCACTGGAACTACCATCTCCTTGATTTTCTTGTGACTGATTCCTTTTTCTCCTTCCTGTCTCAGTTCAAGCATTGTCTCCTCAGAGAACCCCTCACTCAACATTCCTCACACTACCCATCCTCAACTACATTTCCTGGGCTCGTTTTCTCCTCAGTGCTTCTAACTCTTTGAAGTGGTCATATTTGTTTTTCTGTGTGGCTGTTTTATCTACTTAGTATTTGTTCAGTACTCCCTCTCAACCCACTGACTCCATGAGATCGGGCATCTTGATTATCTTGGTCTTTGCTATATCCTCACCACCTAAAACAATAAATACTTGTTGAATCAATTAATCAGCCTACAGAGTGATCTGATTCTACTTTTATAGAACCTTCAAGAGATTCAGGGAGATGACGTTTTGAAAGCAGCTAGGTTTATAAAACACAAGAGAGCTTTAAAAGCTTTGTTTGAATGTGGTTCCCACCACGGAGAGAACATAAATAAGCTTAGGTTTCCCCTTGAGCTAGACCTTCAATAAACTGATCCGTGCTAGAAGTCTCTATGCCGTCTGCAAACATTACCCCCTCCATCTTTTGTGCTACTATTCGCCTAGAACAAAATGACTAATCCTCTTTTCAGTTCATTTATTTATATAGTATCACGTTGACATGATATAAAGTAATTCAAAAGGCCCAGAGAGTGTCTAATGAGAAGTCTCCCTCTGACTCCGCCCCCAGGCAGCGAACACTTCCAGATACCCAGTAAAGGCTTCTAGAAGTTTTCTCTACATCAACAGGCATGCAGAGACCCATATGCCCACCTTCTCTGTTTACACAAAAAGGGTCTGAGTGTACACACTGCTTTATAGCTTTGCTCTTTCTTTTTCCACTTTACAATCTATTTCCACATCACTGCGTATGAAGTGGTATGTTCTTTTTTAAGGCCCGTGCACTTCATTATTTATCGATCTGTTCTAGGGGCGGCCGCTCGGGGCAAACAGGCTCTAGCGGGTGACCTGGGGCCTGCATCTCTGGGCAGGCAAGGCCTTTCTGAGGCTGTTAGAGGAGGAAGGAGCCCTTCCTCAACCTCATCGCCACCCCCCTGCAAGCTCCCCACCCACCCCAACCCAGTGTGTGTGTGTTTGGCCTTTTAAAGACTTTTTCAGAATTGACTTTGGCTTCTTGGCCTGAACTCTGAAGTGTTTGAGCTGATAAGATAGCGCCCTTGGCTGAGGGGGACAGGAGTAAATACTTACCTTGGAGGCCCTCAGCCCGAGCGCAGGAAGGGGCCGCCGCCCCCGAGGTCTCTCCACACCTCTGCAGTGGGTGGTGTGGACGGGAGGAGGGCAGGTCCGTGCCAGGTGCCAAGCGGGCTGGGGAAGGGGGGGTGAAGGGGGGGGGGTGACCATACACGAGCCTGCTCCTTCCCCCGCCTTGCGAACTTCAAGAACAGCGCTGAGAGGGCCTGGCAAGGGGTAACTTACCCTCCCGGCATCTCCTAAACCGAACAAGACACTGTGGGCAAGTCTTAGCAAAGTCTTGGCGCACCTCAAGACCCGGACCCATCCTAAAGAGGCCTTGTGCCCTGCGGGGCCTGAGGGGGGCCACAGAAAGGGCTCCGTCCCCCACGGCTGTGGCAGACAACATGGGCAAAGTCTCCACACGGCATCACGACATGCTGTGCACCATTCTCTCGTGCTGAGCGCTCTCCCTGCCAGCCACGGATCTTGGTCCTGGGCCACAATAGTGAAAAAATGAGTCCAGGTTCCCGTTTCCCAGGACTTTCTTCGGTCTAGAATAGCAGACAGGCAACCAACAGGCCAGAAGTGCCCAGGGTGCTGGGTGCTGCCACGGGGGACAGACTGGCTGTGGGGGCTAGAGCAGGTGGGGGACAGCCTCCCCAGTCATGCCATATCCCAGCTTCACAGCCCTTGGGGGCCCCCCCAGGATCCACAGGGCCCGTAGTTCCTGCACAGTCTGGCCTGCCAACCTCTCTATCCAGATTTAGTGTCGTCCACTAGTCGACAGTCCATGCTCACTCCTACCTCCCATCCTCATCAAACAGCTCCCTCTGCCTGCAGCACCCTCACCTACGACATCTTCAGCCAGAATGTCACCTCTTCCTCCAGGAAGGCTTCCCTGATGCTCCTGCATGATCTAGAGCCTCCTGGAAGGCTGTCACATGTTCCTGTACCTTCCCGGTTCCAGCTCCTATCACTCTGGATTGGGGTCACCCATGACTGGCCCACCTAGATTCAAATGCTGGCTGCGCATCTTAGCTGTGCCACATTGGGCCACAGTTTTCTCATCTGGAAAAATGGGCATGATGGTGAGATGCGCCGCATAGGACTGTTGTGAGAAAGAAAGGATTTAGCACAAGTGATGAGAACAACGTGTAACACGGGGTTCGCACGCAGTAAAGGTTGGATCTATCATTACGCCACCTCTGTCTCCACAGACTGTAGTAGGTGCTCACTTAACATTTGCTGCATTGAATGCAGCCCTTCGAACATGTTCATGACGATGAGCAATGGGGGGAAATACTTGTGATATAATGGAAAACTTTTTTAAAAACACAACACTGAATAGTTGAGCAGTATGATTAATAACTATGTAAACACACACACACACACACACACACACACACACACACACACACCCTGGCTTAAGAGAAAGAAAAAAAACAGAACGTTCAGTGTGGTTGAATAGAAGGATAGGACAAAGAATAATTTTTCTTCTTTCTCGTTTGATGTGTTTTTTTCTAATCTTCTTTAATAAGCATGTTTTCAATTTAAATGAGAAAAAAATAACAACAAATCTGGAGAAGAGGGAGCCCGCAAGCCCTTTCTGTTCCATACAGTTTTCCCACAAACGGGGGTGGGGTGGGGCGGGGCGGGGCGGGGCGGTCCGAGAAAGAGCTGCCCTTTAGAAGTGAAGCAAGAGTGGGAAAACCAGCGCCTTCAGGGTGGCGAGAGTGTCAGCCGACCAGGAGGAAGTTGTGCGGAACAATGACAAAGCAACCCCTCTCCCGACACAGGGCAGGGTGAGACATTCTGGACCCCACGGCCCCCACAAAGCCTCCCTGGAGGGGGCAGCGACCCTGCGCATCACCACAGGCCCCGCCCCCCGCCTCGTTGCAGCCTCCCGTGTCCACAGCACGGTGTCTGTAAAGGGCCTGCCATGTGCCCCACCCCACATACACTGCCTCACCTAACCTAGTCCTGACAGCGGGCCTGTGGGCAGGTGGCAGGTACCGCTGTTAACCCCATTCCACAGAGGGAGAAACTGAGGCTCAAAAACCTTAATACTTTGCCCAAGGTTGTCCTGCTGGTAAATGGCAGAGTCTGAACTTTACATCATTTGGTTCCATCTTTGTCTGTCATTGGCTTCCTTCTCATTTCTACTAAGAGATGATGAGCTTCTGGAGGAAAGGAATTGGGTTACAGTTTTCACTATGTCCCTGAGGCCTGGCCTAGGGTCTAGCACACAATGGGGGCCTAATAATAATGGTTGAGTAAATGAACTAACGAATTGCTGGGTGACAGATGGATGGATGGATGGATGGATGATGGAGGGATGGAGACCTGGATGTATGGATTGATAGGTGAGTGGACGCTGGAAAAGTACGCATGTAATGTAAGTATGATTGAACATGAAGAAAAATTGATTACATAAATGATAATGAAAGGCAGAGGGCTCTAAGAGAATGAAAGTGTTTGTTCCCATACTTTGAACATGCCCTTCAGAAAGGTTGCAATTAGCAGCTCACTGGCCAAATCAGGCATCAGACATGTTTCGTCTGGTTGTTACAGGGTTCTAAATATTTTAAATTAATTACTATTACATAAAAATTAGAAAAGTTTATGTTAGAAATCTAGATTTCTGGCTTCTCCTGAAAAATCGGGCCAATGCATATACTTGGAAACCAAGCACCAGGACTGATGGGGCTGCGCCCTCTGGGCCCCTTCAGCACCCCCAACCCCCAGTGCATCCCTGGTGTTGGGCTGGGCGTCCGCTGCCAAGTGTCATTACACTTGATGCTGGGGTTTCTCATAGTACCATCGGAAGGAGAAGGGAAAAGCTCGTGGTTTGACTCTCCCTCAGAAGTGGGAAAATGAAAACAGGTAACAAGGAAGCCAGGAGAAGAGGTCTTTCTTTGTGGAAATAGAGGACATTCCTGCAGATCTCACCCATGAGCCATGTGCATTTTCCTGAAGCCAGTAGACGATGCTTTATGGGCAAGGAGGCCAGAGTCTGGCAACCTGGATTCAAGCCCTGGTTCCAGTACATTCTGGGTGCGTGACCTTGGGCAAATCACTGAATCTCTCTGGGCCTCAGTTTCCTCTGTAAAGCAGAGATGCTATCGGTCCTCACCTCCCAGGATGTTAATTAATAAGTTCCTATATTTAAGCTCTCTGCATGCAAACTATTCTTACTGCCCTCCGTCATTGGTGTGACCTGCCTAGGCCCCGTGGGTCCCCAGGAGGGGTTTATAACCGAGGGCCATTTGGCAATGTCTAGATTTGGCAATCTCTAGAGATATTTTGGTCTGTCACCTTGAGGGGAGGTACCACCATTAGGTGGCAGAGGCCAGCTGTTAAAGATCCCACAACACACAGGACAGACCCCCACAGCAAAGAATTATGCAGGATTTCTCTGGTCAATAGGGATCCAAACTTCCAGAGGGGCTGAGTTGAGGCCAGACTTTTGGGAGGCCCCGGGGCTGCCGGCAGGGGGTTCCTCAAGGGAGATCAAGGCTGAGGACACTGCCCTGGGGGTGGCAGGAGATATTCCGTCTGGCCCTGAGCCAGGACAGCCTCCAGGACTGTCCCATGCCAGGATGCCTGGACCCAGCCTATTCCCAACGCCACACAGTAGGCAAGTGATGTGACCCTGGCGCCTCCCCGTGGCTTCATCCCCAGACTGCATGCTATGCCCCAGCCTGGGACTGTGGGAGGAAGGATGAGACCTTGTCCCAAGGCCACCTGCGCCCAGGCTGGTGGGGAATGTGGGGATTTAAGGTGATGGAAGGTGATAGCCAAGGCCTGGGAGACAGACTGAGGTGGGTTTGAACCCCCAGCTCTTTCAGAGACCAGCAGGGAGACATTTGACAAATCCCCTGGCCCTCTGGACCTCGGGAGCTCATCTGTAAGTTGGCAACGATGGTCCTTCACCCTGGAAGTTTAGATTGAGTAACAGACGTAAACAGATGGCACATACTGGATGCTTCATAATCCTCCCCTCTGACGCTTGTGTTCCCATAAATCCATAGTCTTTTACATTCGGTGAACTTCCAATGTCTCCGGGGGTGAAATTTAAGTAAGTAGCAAATAAATAATTTTGTTGCCATGGCATATTCACCGATCTGGAAAGGGATCCACAGTCTATTGTCAGAGAACCACAGGCCTCCAAAACGTTGTGCACCATGGGATCCCATTTTTATCTGATAAATCCATATTTTAAAATACATCCATTTGTAACATATACGAGAAACAAAGACCTAATTTTCTTAGTGCATGAAGAGCTCTTGCTGATGAGTTTTAAAAAAATGATTATCCAACAGAAAGACAGGCAAAGAACACGAATGCTTTGCTACCAGAAAATAAATATGAATGGCCTTTAGATATATTTTTAAATTCTGAATCTAACATAAAAGGAAAGACCGTGCAGATTAGAACCTTTATCCCCCTCTGTAAGGCAAAGATCGAGAAGCCTGATAATGGTTGGCTTTGGCTAGAGGGTGGGGAAACCACTGCTCACGTAGGTTGTTGGTCTGAATGTCAATTAGTACGTAGGACCTTAGTAAGAATTGAGACAATAAGTGTCAAAATTTTAAAATGCACTTGCCCTATGACTGCTAGCTCAGTTACTAAGAATTTATCTTATAGAAATACATCCACATACATGGAAAGATTCCCGTGGAAGGGGTACTAATTGCAGCATTGTTTGCCACAGCAAGAGACTACAATAACAGACATGACTATCACCAGGGGCTGGCTAGATAAATGATTATATTCAGACAATGGGATATGTGAAGAATGCTCTCCTACTGCTGATCTGGAACGATCTCCAAGGTATATTGTTAAGTCTAAAAAAAAAAAAAAAGAAGAAGAAGAAGAAGAAAGAAAGAAAACTAGTGCAGAACAGGGTGTGACGATGTTTCTATTTAAAGAAACAGCTCCAGGAATCCATGTACATATTTGCTTATCTACCTTCTGTGTATCTCTGTAACGATCCCCAAGAAACAGAACGGAGATGACTTCTGGGGAGGGAGCTTGGAGTTCTGGAGCTGGGGAGCAGGGAGTGAGGATTAGAAGGAGATTATCCACTGTAAATCTTCTGGTACCTTTTCAATTATTTTTTTTTCATGTGAATATGTTTTTTTAATTTATTTTTTAAAAAATGTTTAATGCACGAATAGATGAGAGCAAGAGAGAGGTACCTGGAAAGATGAGCTCCAAAGTGTCACCAGGGCTCCCCTCTGCGTGGCTGATATGAGCTGAGAGTGACCTTTATTTTCTTTTTACTTAGATGGCTTTCTAATTTTTTAAAATAATTATCAAAGAATATTTGGTAGGTTAAAAACTTCTTTAAAAGGAAGTCCTCAGTGGGGTGGGTTTTTTTGTTTGTTTTGTTTTGTTTTTGTTTTTGTTTTTTTGGTAGTCAGAAGAAAACTAACTTCTACGTCAAACAACAACAACAAAACCCCCCAAAATGTGCAAGCTCCTAAATAGGTTATTTTCATTGCCAAAAACAGTATGGAGTTTGAAGTCTGCAGGTTGGAAATACAGTCCATAAAAAAATGAGAATTAATAAATCCCTCCTCCCATGCACGGGCTAGGCATCCAAACCCCAAACGTCTAACCCAGATCTGGGTTCAAATCAAGTTCGAACGAGCCCCTTTATAGCTGGGCACGTGTTCCAGATCTCTCGGCCTGCGTTGGCTCAGCTCTGAGATGCGAAGACCCCAGGGTGCCAGGAGGCTTGTGGGAGACCATGCCTGCCAAGCACTTAACTCGGGGTGTACACAGAACGGGCCCAGTTTTTATTCCGCGCACGACGGGCACACAGGGAACAGGAAGGAATTCTGCACACGCAAGGGCGACAGGACGGAGGACAGGATGGTGGGGGCGGGGGGGGGGGGGCTGTGCTTCCCTGGGGATCAGTTTGTGACTGGCTGTGTCCCGAGTCCATGGTACATGGCCCAACGCCTCTGGACAGTCTCCCCACAGCTTGGAGAGAGTGACACCAAGTGGCCAAACCTGAAACTACACCTTCAGGCCGCAGGTATTCCCGGAGCCTGGGAACAGCTTCCTTGTCGGCTCCAGCGGTGGTCTTGAGCTAGGGCTGAACGCTCCAAACCTCCGTTTTCTCGGCTGGAAAATGGAGATAATACTAACTACTTGGCAGGGCGGAGGTGAGGATTAAATGAAGTAACCCACGGAAATCGTCTCCAGGACCGTTAGGTTGCACAACTTCAGGCAGGGCTGGGGGTTGGGGGGGCACACATGAATTGTGCGATACTATAAGCATCTCCAAGTGCGTTGTTTCATGATCATCACTCCCCCAAATTCTTTGTTTCCTTCCTCCAGAGTGATTCTAAAGCCGAGTCTCCCAAAGTGTGGACCAACTACCAACAGTGCTTAATGGGAAGGTTGTAATGGGGGACATTTTCTTTCAATCTTTCTGATTATATCAGGGCAACCCTGTGAGATTGACACTGCTGTGTCTTTACTGCCTTTCTAAGGATTACCCATCTCCTTTTCAAACAGAAGGAGGGCAGGCCTCAGAGCCTTCATATGGCAAGGTTATTTGGCTGCAATTTAATAAAGTAAATGTTTTCATAATATTTATTTTTTGTGGCCACCTTCTACTGAGGGTGAGTGTTGTTGGTTTTCCATTTATAATAGATGTGGTAGATCGTATTATTGTCAATGTTTATTAGTCCTTCCTACTGGCAGTTCCTACAGTCAGTGACACTGACTTCAGGGCTGGCTCTGTGACATCCCTTGACCAACAGAATGTGAGTTAAGTTTCCAAGCAGATGCTCGGAGAGACAGCATGTGCTTCTGCCATTTGTTCTTTTCTCTCTGTCGGAGAGATGCGCAGGGGATGGGCCAGGCATGGGCTGCTGCCGCCACCTGAATCCCAGAGTAAACCACCACCTGAATCCCAGAGTAAAGCAGACTCAGCAGCAGTCCCCTTGCAACCGACATGAAATAGACATGAGAAAGAAACCTTCCTAGTTAACAACCCAGGGAGACTGTGGGGTGGTTTGTTACTGCAACAGAACTTAACCTGAATTGACTCATTCAGTAGAGATCAAATGTTTCCATTGGAAATAAATATGTCAGTCAAATTAATGTGTTCATTTAAAGAAAATCATTAAGTAGGTGAGGTGCAGGCAGCAAGGGATATATATGATGAAGGTAGTGGTCAGATGATTGAAGTTCGGAAAACACCGATGCCCAATTTTAAATGTGAAAATTGTTAATACAGGTGGCTCACTTCAGAGCCTCCTCCCTAAGACCTCTCAACTCACATTTCAAACTCCGATCTGCCTTCCACCATATAGCCAGAGTGAGTTTTCTGAAGTGCAGATCTCATCTTTCCTCTCCTGCTCTAAGTTCTTTGATGGTTCCCTTGTAGCCTCAGATAAGTCTTCAATCTTCATCATGACCTACCAGGCTGGTCATAGTCTGTCCATTCATCTTCTTCTCTCCCTCTGGCGCTCTCTGCTCTAGCCATACTGATTTCTTTGTTATTCTTCAGATACAGCAAGTACGCTCAGGCCTGAGGGACTTCCCATTTGCCATCCTCTCCACTGTGACCCCTTCGAGAGATAGGAACATGGCAGTTCCCACACTCACAAAGGTGTCTGCTTAAATATTACTTACTCAAAGAGTTCTTCCCAGACCTATATAAAATAACAATTCCTCATTCTCTTGCCTCCTTATCCTGGATTTTTTTCTCCATATTACCCATTACCCTCCGACCATATTACATATTTCTTTATTGTCTACTGTATCCTCAGTAGAATGTTAGCTCCCTGAAGGCACGCATTTGGTGCTTTGTTTTTTGTTTTGTTTTTTACTGCTGAGGCATATAGTAGGTGTTCAGTAAGTACCTGCTGAATGAAAGAATGATGAAAAGATGTCAAAGGTGGGGACACACATGGCACTAGCTTCAAAACCCGTTGCTAGAGAAATCCTCTAGCCAGTGGTTCAGACTTGAGTATCATTGGCTGCCACAGATCACATGTCTCTCCCTGAACCAATTACTGTGGCCCAGGAGAATGGAATACACTGATTTGCCAGGTGTAGGTCCAATGGCCCTGTTTAAGTACAGAAGTAGGCTGAACTCTACCTAAGCTAGGTGGACTGAGAGGGAAGCAGGAGCGTTCTGTCAGAAAACTGTGATGCTGTTATCAGAGAAAGTGGAAGAGGGTGCTAGGTAGGCAAAAACAAAAAATGTAAATTATTCACCTACTGAGTCCCTAGGACTTAGTGAGGGTTCCGTGAATGAGGAGACTTACTTAGGATAAAGTTGTATTCAGGCAGGGGTGGGGCGGGGGGGGGGGGGGGGACTGGGGTGGAGAAACTGTTGGTTGTTTTTCTTTTTAAGATTTTATTTATTTATTTATTTGACAGAGATCACAAGTAGGCAGAGAGGCAGGCAGAGAGAGAGGGGGAAGCATGCTCCCTGCTGAGTGGAGAGCCTGATGCGGGGCTCTATCTCAGGACCCTGAGATCAAGACCTGAGCTAAAGGCAGAGGCTTTAACACACTGAGCCACCCAGGTGCCCCTGGAGAAACTATTAATACCACAGATAGAGCTAGAATAAAGAGCAGGTGATCAGGACAGTCCCTAGATGCCAATATATCCATGGCATTAAAACATTTTTGAAAGAGATTAAAAGTTTAGAACCAAAAGTAATCTAAATTTTCTGCATGCAACTTCTTACATAATCAGCAAATATTAATCTCTCTTCTGACACTGAGGACGACACCCTTGAGAAGACATTTAAAAATAAACATTGCTGGCTCTAATCTGTTACTGTTGATTAGTTTGAGAACCCACATGTGCTTATTGCATGATAGGACCATAAGGCATACCGCAAACCCCACAACCAGCCAAGTGGGGCCTCCTGAAATTGGCAGTCATGGTCAGCTGAAATTCTGAAACCATATGGCATAGTCCTCTTATTGGGAATGAGTAATCTATTTTGTTCCAGAATCAAAATTCTGAACTCTTTAATAATACCTCCCGTGGTAGAGTCTGAGAGTTGTCCCCCAATATCAGCTTTCCCCTTTTATTATAGAACCACATGGCTGCTCAGAATGAGGACTACATTTCCCAGCCGCCTTTGCAGCAAGGAGCTGCGGGGGGGGGGGGGGGGTGGCGGTTAGAGCCAAGTATGGCAATGGCATGTGAGCAGAGCCTTTGGTAGAGCAAACATGGTGGTCAGCCATTTGGCTTTTGGGGTAGGGACGACATGCTAGTGCCAATGGAGCAAAAAGTTAGGGACCCGACCTCTGACAACTTAATGATGTAGAGCCACCACCTTAATTCATATTTCAGTGGGAAAATGAACCTTGTATTGTATTTCTGTCTCCTGTCTCTGGACTCTACAGATGAAATTATACTCAAATTATATTCATACCTCTAAAGTAGTCAGTCGGTCTTAGAAAAGCCCATAAAATATATACATGAAATACATCCTTTAAAAAAAAAGATAGAAGTACATAGTTTTAATTCACTTATATCAGTTTATTCCTTTTCCATACATACGTATTTAACACATACTTTCAATGTATACTTGTATACATTGTATACATGTACAGAACACCTAGCTTAGGACCCGGAACAGAGTGGGAGCCCCATGTGTCACTTATCTTTACACCCGCTGGTAGGAGTGTAAACTGAGGCAAACTTTATGGAGGACCATGTGCACTGTTTTCCAGGATGTTAAATACGTACTTTTAAGACCCAACAACATGGTTGAAAACTGAGCCTTCAATTATTCTCATCAGTCCAGCTCTGTGCACAAGCACACTCATTGCTGCACACACTTAAACACACCTGAGCACCCACAATTTAGTCAGGATGAAACAGGATGGGCTGCAGCAGCAACTCCCCCCACCCCCATCGCAGTGACTCAATATAACAAAGGTTTATTTCTTGCTTTCACATCATGATGCGGACTGAGTCCCCTTCACCTTCATGCTATGCCATCTGGAACAGGTGGTCTTAGAGATGAACGCAGCAGGCAGAGAGTGCCAGAAGGTCTGATGGCACTTTTTTGAAGGGTAGGCTGGGAGTGGCTTACATCCTTCTGCTCATCCCATTAGGCAGAAATGAGCCACATAGTTCAAACCTAATTAAAGGGAGGCTGGGGAAGGCCGAGAGCTAGGGAGGTTGAGTGAGCATTGTCTCTGTGATATCTGCTATTTTCAAGGGACTGATGTTGGAGCTGGGGACCCAGAGGGGAGCAAAACCAATAGGGCCCCTTCCCTCACAGGGCTTCCCTTATTAAAAAACAAAAGACTTTATTCTAAACACCATCCCAGGGGTGCCTGGGTGGCTCAGTCAGTTAAGCATCTGCCTTAGGCTCAGGTCATGATCCCAGGGTCCTGGGACAGAGTCCTGCATTGGGCTCCCTGCTCAGCAGGCAGCCTGCTTCCTCCTCTCCTGCTCCCCCTGCTTTTCTCTTTCTCTTTCTCGAACTCTCTCTCTCTGTCAAATAAATAAAATCCTTAAATAAATAAATAAATTGTAAACGGAATCCCAGGATATGTCATTATGCACTTGAGCAAGAAGGATACGTTTTCAGAAGATAATATACATTTGTCACTTTGACAGAGAGGGCCCCATTGCCAATTTCCAGTTCCACCAACAGATACAGGACTGTTTGTCCTGCAGCCTTGCCAGCGCGGGGTGTTACCTGACTTTTGGATTTTGGCCAATCTGATAGGTGAGAAACGATCTCTCTGAGTACTTTTAATTTGAATTTTTCTTATTATGAAGGAGGTTGAACATCCTTTCATATGTTTATGAGCAATTTGTATTTCCTTCTCTGTGACCTGCGTGTTCATGTTCGTAGCCCTTGTCCATTTTTCTACTGACGTTATTAAATGAAAAAACAAAGGGACAGAACAGAATGCGTGTTGGAATCTCTTTTGTACATTAAAAGCAAAGCAATATTCTGGCATAGTTATGTAAATATTCTTGTATGTGCATACCAGTTTTCTACAAGCAGCCACAGGAAACTGTTAATAAGGGAATAGACTTGGTGCCTTTTTTTTTTTTTTACATCTGTGAGCTTTAAAAAAGTTAATTAACTCCCTGAATTTGAGGGTGATTGTTTACACCTGAGTACTATTTTTTGAGTCTTTCCGAATGATGTCACTTTTTTAACCATGTACAAGTATTACTCGTTTTTTTTTTTTTATGTCAATAAGGGCATTTGGATTTTTTTTTTTTGCCTTTATATTTTTGTCTATTTTAAAGTTCTAATGTATGTTATTTTCAAAAAATTTTTAGAAGCACAATGTATCGGGCAAAAAAAATCACCCTCAGGAATTGAGGCCAGGCCCAGAATTCAGCTCAAGTCTTGGACTTTATAAGTGTTCGAGAAAATTTGTTGGATTGAAATAAACCAAAGTTTCTCTTTAATTGAACCACCAAAGACCCCCAGATGTGGAATTACAATATTCTTTTGTTTTTAAGATCAACAACAGACAGACCAAAGTCTTCTTGCCTAGGATTTTTTTTCTCCCCAGGGGAGGAGGCTGATGCCTTTGTCCCATAAAGTCAAAGGCAGCAAGAAACACTGGGAGGGATTTTTCTGGTGATGATAGCTCCCTCTAAATAATGCCTAACAGTTCCCATATTTTATCTCATTGGTTGCGTTGAGGGTCACGTGCCCATCCCAGCCAATCACTGTTGCCAGGGAGTGGACCTCCGATGGCTCACACCCCACTCCCTGAAGCCTGGGCCAGAATCTCCACCGCCCAAACCAGGTGGGCGAGAAACAGTGGAGGTGTGCTTTTGCCCAAAGGAAAATCGGGGTGGTAATGCCAGAAGAAGGAACAGCAGATGCTGGAAGGCAAAAACAACATCACAACCGTGGCAGACACCTACCCTGCAAGCTGCGGGGGATGTGATGGTGAACAAGACATTGTCCCAGCCCTCAAGGGGCTGACATCTTTGTTGGAGAGACCAAAAAAAAAAAAAAAAAAAAAAAAGGCAAGCAAACAAATGTCTTTAAAATTACAGTAACTTCTGTTAAAGCCACAGACAATGGACTGAGATGGAAAATACTTTGACCAGGATGGTCAGAGAGGAGGTGACATTTAAACCCAAGAAGGAGATTAAGAAGGAACAACCAGATAGTCATAGGGGACCAAAAAAAAAAAAAAAAAAAAATTAAGGTGGATCCCTGCTTCATACCTAAACCAGGACAAACTCCCAGTAGATCATAGACCATAGACTTGAACATATCAAGTGAAACCACAAATGTAGTAAAATAAAACTGATATAAATCCTTTATAACTTCAGACTGTAAAAGATCCTTTTTAATAATGAAGCAAAGCCTGATGTCCTAATATGAAAAATTAATAAATTTAACAGCATAAAAATGTTAAAAACAATTTATATGGCTAAAACCAATCTTACTAGATTAAATGTCAAAAGAAAAATTGGGCTAATTTGGGCTTATCACAAAGGGCTAATTTACTTAATATACAAAATGTTCCAATAATTAATAAGAAAAACATGAACGTTAGTAGGAAAATGGGCCAAAAAAAGATCCTTCACAGAGAAGGAAAAACAAATGGCTGTAAACATATGAAAAGATGTTCGATTTCACACGTAGGAGAGAAATGAGATATCGTTCCCCCTCCCCATTAGATTAGCAAAATCCTATTTTGACAGTCCACTGTATTGGCACATCAGAAAATGAGCAATTCCACATAAAAACAAAACAAAACAAAAGCACCCCCCAAAAAATGAAAAATGCTTTTGACAATAGTCATTAAGTTTAAAATGCCCATACCTGTTACCCTGGCAATTCTGCTTTTAAGAATTTAAATTACAGGCCTATTCATACATAAATGACATACATATTCACTGTATGTTGTTTTTAATAGCAAAAAAAAGGGAGGAGGAAAAATGCCTATCGATAAAGGCTGGAAAAAAAGACAGTGCATCTGCACATACAGTGTGTTTCCTGGTATAAAAGAAAGAGGTGGCCTTGTGTGAGCTGGTAAGTAAAGCTCATGCCAAGGTTTCCTAAGAAAACAAAACAACATGTAGAACCATGTGTAGAGCATGTAGTAATTTGTAACATTTTAAGAGGGCAGAAGGGAAAAGAATCTATATTCACATTTGCTCATACATGCAGGGGTTTAGTAACTGGGTGCTGGAGGAAACAGCATATACAAAAGGCCCCAAGGTAAAAAAAAAAAAAAAGTAGGGGGAGGGTAAATTCCAAGGACCAAGTGTGAGCCTGGGAAAGATGACACGTGACAGATGGTGGCCAGATGCTAGAGAGCCCTGTAGACCACCATTTAAGAGTCTAGTCTAGAGTCCAAATGCAGTGGGAAGGCATTCAAAAGGAGAACATGATCCAATCCACATTTTAAGAACATCTTGCTGCCATTTGGAGAAATTGTTGGAGGAAAGCAAGATGGAAACAAGGAGACCAGTTAAGAGGTGGGACAGTTAGCTACAGGAGCGATAAGGTGGGCTGGACCTGGAGGTGGTGGTGGAGATGGTGAAGAGGGGACAGGTTTAAAAGACAGTTCCAAGTTGGAATCCGTGGGTTGGATGTGACACCGGAAGGGGTAGGGAAGACAGGGGGAGGCTGGGGCCTGATCTCTGGCACACATATAGGTGGTGACAGTGGTGACTGAGCTGGGAAGACTAGGGAGGGGGCATGGGGTTGGCTTGGGATGAAGGTGTGTTCCGGGGGAGGGCATGTTAAGGTTAAGAAGTTGGTAAAACATCTAACTGGCAAGTGTTGAGTAGGGCGGTTGAGCCCGTGATGGGGGGAGCCAGGAAGCACCAACATGACTTACACAGAATAACAAGGACAGATCCTGCATGGATTCCAAGTGGGGGCCTCATGCCTACCCAAAGCCATGTTTAAGAATGTTCAGAGCAGCTTTATTCATAATGGCCCTAAACTGGAAATGGCCCAAGTGTTCTTCAACAACAGATGGCTACGTAAACTGTAATAGACAGACAACAGATAGAGATGACAGGAGATACAGGCTCGAATAACGAAAAGGAAAGTTGCTGATCCACACGGCAGCGTGAATGAGTCTCACAGACACAACTGAGCAAAAGAAACCAGGCACCAAGGATTACGTCCAGTATAATGCCACAGTTCGAGAATCAGTCAAACTGATCTCCGGTGATAAAAGTCACAACAGGGGTCATCTCAGGTGGGAGAGAGGTAATAGACTGGGAAGAAAAGGGAAATTTGCAGTAGGGGGTTAGTTTAGAAATCTTCTAGAAACAGGTGGTAATTACCCAGGTGTGAACATAGGTAAGAAGCACGTTGCCTCCTATACTGTATGTATGTTATCCCTCAACTTAAAAATATTATTGGAGAGGGGCACCTGGGTGGCTCAGTGGGTTAAGCCGCTGCCTTCGGCTCAGGTCATGATCTCAGGGTCCTGGGATCGAGTCCCGCATCGGGCTCTCTGCTCAGCGGGGAGCCTGCTTCCCTCTCTCTCTCTCTGCCTGCGTCTCCGTCTACTTGTGATTTCTCTCTCTGTCAAATAAATAAATAAAATCTTTAAAAATAAAAATAAAAATAAAAAAATAAAAAAAAAATATTATTGGAGAGTAAGTAGATTAATGTCATCTTAGCAAAAACCAACACAGTTGTTTAAAAACAGAAATAAATAAAAAATTAAGTCTTTAATTATCTTATTATCTATATAATCATTCTTCCTTAACTTTAGGGGGAAAAATGAAATAAATGAATACTTTTAGGGATAAAAGTTTTAATTTGAATTTTGAAAATTCCTTCATTGCCATTTCAAAAGAAATAATAATAATGAGGAAAACCTCTTATTAAGTGAAGGTCAAATTACATTAACACTTTATTCAATAAGTTATGTCTTCCATTTAAAAAAATGTCTTGGTGGCACCAGATGCCCCTGAAGGTAGGGGACAGGGCTGAACTGAGCATAGGGGCCTCATCGGAAGTTGGTAGAAGGTCTTCGATTCCCTCTGCCAACCTGTGCAGTCAAGTAACTGCCCGTCTTGGCAGAGGTCTGAGGACTACTTTCTGGAGACACTGGGATAGAAAGGGGGTGGACATTAGGGACACCGGACATTGCAGAAGCTGGGGATGAGGCCAGGAGCTAAAAACAAAATGGTCCGACCCAGTTCCCTTCCCTAGTTCAGCTTCCAGAACACAGGCAGCCTGGCTCCAGCAGGAATCCCGGAGAATCCTCGATGGAGAGGTGGAAGTGGACCTCCTCAGCAAAATGACTGATTGATAATGACATTTGGGTCCCAGAATGAAAAAGCTGGCTCACAGCCCAGCCACATTACAGCAAAACACATGGAGCTTCCAAACGGTTTTTAGTGCCTCCCTCTCAAATATGAACAGAGGTCCAAAGAGTCCCTGACATGTGAGAAACACTTACAGTGTGGAAGACAGAGACCAGCATCAACCCATGGTAAAAGGGGTCTGGGAGCAAACCAAAATAGTGCAGGAAGCAAATGAAAAGGCATCCAAATAGGAGCCCAAATACCAGGATTTTGCATCCTAGCTCTGTGACTAACAAGGCTGCCACATACAGTTGTGCAAGTCACAGACTGCCCAACTCTAGGGGAAGTGATATGGTTTTATATTACAGTTTATGTAGATGGTGCCCTACAGTGTGGTCCAGTGCATCTCTATATATGGGACCCTGGCCCACTTTCTTTTCCTGTAAGTAATAACAATAGAACTTCACACCGAGGGAGTCCTGGAGGGCAGACAGCCATCTCAGTTTGCTCCATAACACCCAAGCCTAACTTAAGTCAATTGAGTTGGCTCCCCGTGAATGTTTATTGACTAAATCAAAGAATTAATACGTGAACAAGTAGGTGAGGGAGTGAATACATGTCCCGTGATTTACAGCATCCATAGCACTCCCAAGATCTTCGTAAAGCAAGCAGCTTAATGTAGCAGCCACAAGTCCAGGCTCTGGAGGCAGAACACCTACTTCAAATCCCTTTGAACCTCTGTCCCCTCTTCTATAAAATAAAAGTGATAAGAATGATATCTGCCTACATATGCCATTGTGATGATTAACCAAATGCATAATAAGTATTCAACAGGGGACGGACCAAGTTTTGTCAGTTAGAATTAGATCTGGCTATATAAAACAGGAAACCCACAGAAGTGGCTTAAACAAGATAGAGCTTCTTCTCCCCTGCCCTGTCCCTGTGCACATACTTAAGAAACTAAAAGGTGTGATATCCAGGGTTGGAATAACGAAGAGTCATTGAAGTCCTAGACTTCTATCTTTTCGCTCATCCAGTGGCCAGATTTCCTCATGGACCAAAATAGCTGCTAGAGTACCAGCCATCAGGTCCACATTCCTGATGGCAGAAAGAAGAAGGAAGCAAGGCATATACATGCCATTAGCTCCACCTAACAACTTCTGCTTGCTTTTCCCCTCGATGCATGGGAGACACATTACTCCCAGAACAAAATCAGGGTCTGTCAATAAGGAATGGATTGGGAGAGCAGCCAGACATCCCTGCCACATGAAGTCTTAGTAAATAAATATTCACTATTATTATTGTTGTTGTTGGCCCAGCTTTAGAGAGGAGAAAAGTGAAGCTCAGAGAAATTCGGTAATTTGCCCAAGGTCTTACTCAATTCATTCAACAAGTATTAACTCTATGCCTATTATGGGCTGGTCCCTTAGGATACAAACGCCGAATAAGACATGGGTTCTGCTCTCAAGGATATGAAATCAAGTAATTTCAAAGAGCGTGGCAACAGCACTCACCCCAGTGGCCCACAGAACAGAGCACTCAACCTGGAGTAAGGGCATGGGGTGGAGTCAGGGAGGGCTTCCTGGAAGAGGTGGAGATCTTCATCATGGGGATAAAAACCGTACATATTTCACAGGGCTGTGGAGAAAATTAAATGAGATGTACCCGGGCAAACTTGGCACCGTGCCCGGCACACAGCACTGCTACCATCATCATCCTCATTATTATCTTGCTCTCTTTGCAGAAATAAAAATGGCCACTTCTTAATTTCAGAATATTTTGCAGCTGAAATTATCTTCAAAAGGCGTCAACCTCTGTCTGCTCTGTATTTAAGACAGCAGAACAACAGGAAACAAAAATGCCTCCTCTTCTGTTGACTCTAGGCCAGAAACCGACCTCTGTACCCTCTCAGGAAGACCTGGATTTTGAAAGCTGGCATCTGGAGTTTTTATCTCAAGAACAATCCTCTCCACTCAATAATAGGAAAGAAACAGCAAAGGGTTAAAAACAATTTTTTTTTTTTAACATCAAAATCGGGTTTGGTTCTCCAGAAAAGGCCAGAAGAGCTGAAGCTAATTCACATGTTACTCAAACAACCAACCCCAAGAGAAACCAAGTTTCCTGGAAGAACAAAAGTCAAAGGCAGGAGCTGTTCAAAAGCAAGCTCAAAGTGAAACCAGATTACGTGGGGGCCACAAGGCGGCCTTTAAGCTGAACCTCAAAAATAGCATCTGTCCCCTGGATATTTTGGGAGTGTCCTGGGCAAAGCACGGGAGGAGCCAGGGGCCTCTTTGGATATCTCCAAGGACGTACTTAAAGAATGTGTCACCCGGCCTCCCCTTGACCCCGGGCCCCACCCAGGCCCCAGAGCTGTGTCAGCAGCAGCATAAATGGTACAGAGATAAAGAGAGATATTTAAACACCCAGAAATCATCTTCTAATTTAGGAACTGAGCTACAAAATCTATCTCCCTTAATGGCTTGAGTTGGGAATTTGGATTTTGAACCTCTTCTGCCAGGCAGCCAAAACATCTTCATGTATTAATAGACAGCAAGCGTGAGGCTGGCTGCAGGGACAGGAGGGCTGTGGGTCTTAGATCGTCTGGACTTGGAAGATGCAAGAGCAGCAGAGCCCTTCCCGGGCCTCTTTGTTTACGCTGTGCTTCCGCCCAGGCTCGTAATCACCTCATCATTGCCGGCTCCTGTCGCCGTGATTATTAAGTACTTTAAGACTTGCACAAGAAGGGTGCGATCCTTTAATTACATCCCTCCCTGCATCATTGTCCGGGGCAAGTTGGAGTTGTTCTCTCTGTTTTGCACAAAAGAAAATGAAGGCCTGGGCGAGTGAACAAGTTCAGGGTCAAACATCTGTCAGAATCAGGCAGGCACTGATTCCAGCCCAGTTTAAAGTGCTGGCGGGTCGAAGTTCAAGATGTGTGCTTTATTCCCCAAGAAGCAGTAGAGGGGTGTGTGTGTGTGTGTGTGTGTGTGTGTGTGTGTGTGTGTGTGGTTTCTGCACGTGTGTCCATGTTCTGGGATGTCTGTGTGTGGTGTTTTGTGAGTTGGTCCATGTGTATTTCTGTGTGTTTGTCTATGTGCTTCTTGTGTGTTTCCATGTATGTCTGTGTGTCTGTCTATGTAAAAGGAAGGGCAGAGGGAGAAGAGGGAGGATGATCAGGAGGTAAGGAGGAGAATCCGTTAATAAAGCTTAGAACGGCAAAGCTAGAAGGCCCTTAAAAATCATCTGGTCTACACTGACATCTCATTGTTAATTTTGGTCTGTGTCCTAATAGCATGGTGATTTCATTTCAAAAGTGTGATCATTAAATATTTACTGGTAAAATGACAAGAACCCTGCAATTTGCTTTAAGACACTGGAGCAGAGAAAGAACAAGTTGAGGAGAGAGAATAAAAATGAGGAGCACCTGGCTGGATCAGTCGGAAGAGAGTTTGATCACGACGATCTCGGGGTCGTGAGTTCGAGCCCCAGGTTGAGTGTAGAGATTGGCAAAATGGGGATAATTGTTGAAGATAAATACTGAGATGTTAGTTACATGATTCTATTTTTGTATGTTTGATATTTTCCATAATACATTTTTAAGTCACTGCAAACTATTATCCTGGTAAATATCACTTGTAAAAATCTTTATAAAAATTGAACTCACTGCTGATACCTACAAATGCGGGCTTGCACCTAAAAATCTGGACGTCCAGCTTTTCTAGAAAAAAATCAGAAGCTCTAGTGACTCTGGTCCCAGACTCCCTTTCAATAACAAAGCTGCCAAACAGCCCCTTTAGTTGGGACCTTTATTCTCAGTTTGCCCCAGTCCCCACCCACCTCTATCACCTCTGACACCAATGTTGTTCATCTTAGGTCCCCATATCTCTTTTAGTAGAAAAGAGAGGAAAGTGAACAAGTTCTTTTGGAGCAAAGACCGTGATTTGCCATCTAAGTAACTAATCTCCACTCCTTTCTTACTAGTAGAAACTCCTGCACTACTGGGGGTGGCGATATATTCAAAAATCACCTTTTCCAGCTTCTCTGGAATCTGTGAGTGCCCTAAGGCTTCACATTTAGGGATGATTTGGGATTGTCACAGCTGGGGAGGGGGAGTGCTACTGACATCTAGTGGGTAGAGGGAGGGATGCTGCTACACATCCCACAAGACTTGGGACAGTCTCCCACAAGGGATAATTATTCAGTCCAGAATGTCTGTCTGTCCATAGGGCTGCAGTTGAGTGGTCCTGTGTGTTGCAAATTGAAGTTGATGGTGCGACTTTCAAGAAAGACCTTTGGTGTCTTTCCATTCTCCTTCATTTTCCCTATAATTGCAAACATGGCTGGAGCTCAAGTAGCCATTTTGTGACCTCAAGGAGGGCAAGTCTGTGCTAAAGATGGAAGGGAACGAAATCCCCGACAACATCATAGAGCTACCCTCCCTTCCGCCTTAGAATGCTGACCTCCAGCCTGGTTTTATAGAAGAGAAACGCATCTCTACTTTGCTTAAGCCACTGGAGTCAAGTCTCTGTTACTGTCCGTCAAGGGCAGTATCTAAATGAGTTATCTCTGTGTCCGGTTTTCTATGCTAGCAGGTAAAGGCAAGATGGACAAGAGGGTCAAATGTTGAATGTAAAAAAGGTGAAAGCATGTTTCTTTGTGGCAATCACCCGGCCCACTTCCCTGCTGCTGTCACTTTTTGACCCCTGCAGGCATCTGGGTTTGCAGCTCCCAGACCCACTGAAGCCCTTCACCAAAAATATGAGCAACAGAAACCCATAGCAGGTTCATGATGACCTTGAGGGCTAATTCCCAGCCCAATTCTTGTCCTTGTCACATTTCCAAGAAACCAGGTCTCGGGAAGTAATAAGGAATGTGGTTTCTGGAGCCAGGCTGCCTTGGTTCAAACACTGGTGCCACCATTGCCTGACTCTGTGACTTAGACAGTTCATTTAGCCTCTGTCCCTCAGTGTCTCATCTGTAACATCAGGATGATGGTAAAGGCATCTGTTGCTTGGGGTTGTTAAGAGGACTCACATCAACCAGGGCCCCCCAGGAGCATAAGTTTAGGAACAAGCTTATAAAAGTATGGCTAGGCTGTAGGGAACCCACAGGGATGCCTCCATACCCCCAAGGCAAGTAGCGAGGGTGTATTACCACCGCGTAGTAATTGGGGGCACTTCAGCCCCTAGATAGAAGCAGTGGAGATGTTCTCACTTGGGCCCAAAGTGGCAAAGAAGGAAATGGTTGCCAGATTTGGAGAGAAGAAACACTATGGAAAGGCACTCTGAAGGATCTGTGACCTTCAGTTGGGGGACATAGTAGCCCCTGGTGCCCAACAGGACAGCTGAGGAATAACTTTGCTTCCTTCTTCCTGTTTCCTGCCAATGTCTCTCATGGGTCAAACCCAGCCAGAAGCCAGCAGGCAGGAGAGCACTTTGATGCTGTCCACACAGGTCACAAAACAGAGTGGACAGGTTGGAGGAGGAGGCTGGAAACCAGGGCTTGCATCCCCTACTCAGTGACTGTAGGCTTCTGGGTTGTGCAATTGGAAGGCACAGAAGTGTCCTCTCCCTCTCCCTCTCTCACACATAAGAAGGAGTATGGATAGGATGGCAGGAGCTCCAGCAGCCCTTTCAGACCACATAGTGGAAGTCACATGTTGAGGCTGCTAAGCAACGATCTGGGAAGAATCTGAATCCCAGACAACATAGTACCACCACAGCCCACCAGACATTAAGCTTTGAACTGTTCCATGAGAGAGGATTAAACTTTTATTTTGTTCAAGCCCCTTATTTTGGTTTTTATTACAGCAACTGAACTAAAAACCTGAGCAGTACAAGATTTAAATCAGGGATGTGTTCAGATTTTGGAACTATTTTAGGCTGAGCTTTTTAAAACAAGCACAAGTGATGGGAAAGTTACAGCCTCTGCTCAAAAATACCCTGAAGGAGTCTGGGTGGCTCAGCTGCTTGAGCATCAGGCTCTTGATCTCCACTCAGGTCACCATCTCAGGGTCGTGGGTTCAGGCCCCACGCTGGGTGTGGAGCCTACTTAAAAATAAATAAAATAAAATACTGTTAAGAAATCGGCTCTCCTGGGAGATGCAACATAACACAGCAGGGGGCAGTGTTTCGTGAAGGAAAAAAGTTCTTCTGAAATTGAGATGTTCAGTAAGTCAAGGTCACTTGTCAGCAGGCCAACCACTCCAAATTTACCAAGGGAGCAAGAGGGAGCTGCCTCCTGAGAGCTACCAAACCAGCTCTGGGACTAGCTCGGATTGCAGGTATGTACTGCGGGCCCCGCCCAGAACCAATCGCGATGGCTATGGTACTTCAGCTGCTCTGATTGGCTGGTACTAATCACATGAGCGCTGTGGGGCGGGGCATCGCTGCCACCTCCTGGACCAGGAAAATCTGGGGATCCAGTGGTTGCACCCTGGGGACGTGGAGTGCTTGGCACAGAAGGGAACGCAGTAGATGCAGGAGAGCCCCAACTAGCAAACATTCTTTATACCAATAGGAAAGAAGGAAAATTTAGAAAATAACATAAAGCGTCATGGTCTGGGGTAGTTGCTGAGGGATTTCCCATCAGCCACTCTGCAAGTTTGTTTTGTTTTGTTTTGTTTTGTTTTCCAAATGAAAGTATTGAGCCTCCCCGGCCAGCATTCGAATGTGTGTGACTGTCCGCAGAAAGGAACGAAATAAATAGTTGCAAGAGACGCCCTGGGCTTAAGACCCAAGGGGCATTTCCAAGGATACCAACAGAGCATCCTCTGTGTTTCCGTAACTTTGTGAAATGCAACAAAGGAATTCACAGGAAATACAGGGGGCGGTTATATACCCAAGGGTATGGCGCAAGACTTGTTAATGCGACGGGAAAGATGAGGTCCCGCCAGCCAGGGAATAAGAGTCACCAGGTTCGACTCCAAGTGGAGTTACCGCAAGAGTGCTGTTTCCTCCAGGAGCGCCTTGCCCCACCCGATTCTTTGGGGGAGACTGAAAGCAAGACTACGGTGGGATCGAATCAATATCTTAGTTTGGAAACCCCCAGTAGCAGAGCTTCTATCTTGGTTGGGGTTTCCCCAGAGGCGGACCCTGAGACAAAGATTCCGGGACAAATAATTTATCTGGAAGGCCAAAGACACACCAATAGAGAAGAGGAAAGTGAGCCAGGGAAGGCAGGGCAACTGAAATCAAGCAAATTATCAAGACCATACTGTGGGCAGCTGGGGGTTATTCCCATCAGTGTAGAACATTGCCCCAGAGTTATCCTGTTTGAGCGACTGGGGAACTGGGGGAGCCCTACAACACCTCCTGTGCGCTGCGTGATGTGGGGTTGGCGTAGGGGGAGGGAAGCATAAATTCTCCAGCACTTCTAACCTGCTTGCCTCCAACAACCAGAGGGGAAACTAAGTCAACTCACATAGACTAATGCAGATGTCAGCAACTGGAAGGTGGGCAGATGGAAGTTGGGCAAATGGTAGAACCTAAGGACTGCAGACAGCAGCCACTACTCCCCAGAAGCCAGTGTGTGTATACAGGAGACAATCTCAGGAAGAACAAAGAGGGTGGGGAAGTGAGATGGGGATGGGAGGACCCCCACTAAAGAGCATGGCAGTGAGCTCGTTCCTTCAGCCCAGTCCCAGTGGGGACGTCTGGGAAATGAGGTGAGTACCCTTCAGAACCATCTCATGCAGGAGCAAGGAGGCAGGACACTTATGAACAATGGCCATCTCTCAATGGTGGAAGGTTGTGGCTGGTGTCATCAACTCTCAGGCCCTTCCCCCATGAGCTTCTGGGTGCGCCCCAGCATACAGACCCTAGGCAGTGTTGCAGATGTCGGACGTGGGAAGCCACAGGCATCTAGAGAACAATCTACCAATCCACAGGCCGTCCTCCATGGTGGGCTGAAGGGGACGACATTGGATCCCGATGCTGGCCAGGAAACTCAGGCCAAGGGGGGAAATGGGGGAAAGGTACAAAACCGACACTTACAAAGCACAGGGCCCTTGTCATCCATTAGCACAGTCAGTCACATTTGTATATTTCCCGTTTCACAGATGAGAAAACGGGTTCAGACAGGGAAGGAGACTGGCTCTTGGTAGGCTGGGGGGTAAGTGGCAGAGCGCTAAAATTCCAGCTCAGGCGTGCATCTGGCCCACCTGAACCCCACGCGAATTGTGTCTTTTTGGTGCCAATAACAATAAAGACTAGTGAGTCAGCGACCCTTGTAATTTCAAAACTGCCATTTTCATCTTATGGCTAGTGGGGACTTCCACAACGGTCACGGTTTCAATCCTGGAACAAACAACTAATAAAAGATGGCAATGTGGCAGAGGCATAGACCAATGTCTGTATGTTTACACAAGTCCACATAAATCCTATACCAATGGTATTTGTAAGCATGGCAGGGCCAACATATGCCCCTGGCCTTACCGTGTAATAGCTGTGGGGCCTGAGGAAGCCCCTTCATCTCAATTCTAAAAGGGAGATGGTAACAGGACTCGCCTCACAGGGTGGTGGGGAGAATTCCATAAGACACCGCATGTAAGACGCTCAGGACAGCAAGGACATCGTTCCATACGGCTGCTGCAACAAGTTTGTACAGCTTTAGCAACTTACAGCAACACAGAATTATTATCATTATTATCGTAGAGTTCTGGATGTCGGAGTCCAAAATATGGGTCTTCGGGAGCTAAAATCCAGGTGTTGGCAGAACGGCATCCTTCTAGAGGCTCTCAGGGAGAATCTATTCCCTTTCCTTTGCCAGCTACTACAGACCAGCTGAATCCCTTTGGCTCATGGCACATCCTTCATCTTCAAAGCCAACAGCACAGCATCTTCTGATCTAGTATTAGTGAATATTAAAATAGAAAAATCTTAATAATATATGTATTTATTTTATATTTGTATGTATTTATGTATTGTTTTGGTTATCACTCAACGCATGACAAAACCCCGCAATATTCAGTGGCTTAAAAACAACAGTTTGGGGTTATCACTTCTACTTCTGTGAGTTGATGGGGCTCAGCTGAGTGTTCTCACTTGAGGTCTCTCGTGCCATTGCAGGCTGATGGCAATGGAGGTTGGCACCATCTTGACCTTGGGTTGGATATCCAAGATGGTGTCTCAGTGCTTTCGCTTTCTCCCTGGAGTAGCCTGGATTTCTTCCACAGTGGCTCAGGGCTCTATGAGACAGGAGGCCCAGAAATGGCTCAGCACTTATTCTACCATGTTTTATTGGTCAAAACAGACACAGGTCAAGGCCAGTCCAGATTGTTCTGTTCCTGTTGGCCAGATTCAAGAGGGGAAGAAGAGTAGAACCCATATCTCAAGAGAAGAACTTGATGATAGCCATCTTTGAAGTCAAGTTAATGTATATTTTACTCTTCCTCTACCCACCTCTACCCCATATCATCCCAGGATGTTACATGATTTCCCCCTTCCATATCATTCTGGGATGTCTCCCTCTTCTTCTTTGAGGAGAGTACCACTGAGGAAATGCATCACAACTTTGTGGGGCTCCAGATAAGACATGAAACTTGTCCCCTCAGGAACATCAAGAGCTAAAGATTCTTTGAGAAATTGAGGTGGGCTTTTCTGCTTTGTTTTGCTTAACATCCCTTCCCACTGACTGTCTCCAGATCCCAATCTTCCTGTGGGGAAACTAGTGGTCAACCCCAGGTGCCTTGCACTCTAGTAGCCTATGAATGGACAAGTGACCCAGGCCACAACAAAAAAACACCCTCTCTGAAATTTTAATCTCAAATGGCATGAAAAAAAGAATTCTGAAAAAAAAGTTTGCAATGAACACTGTAGGTGCCTTTCCACCAGTGATTATACCCCAGGTACAGGGCAGGTGTGGTTAGTCTAACCCAGGGTTTCCCAACCTCTGCACATTGACATTTGGAACAGATAATTTTCTGTAGTGTGTGAAGAGGGGGCAGGGCTGTCCTGGGCATTGTAAGATATTTGCCTGCCAACGCACCTACTTGTGATACCTGAAAATGTCTCCCAACATTGCCAAATGTCATCTGGGAGCCAAGAATCACCCCATGGGCCTCTTCCTGTTGATTGGTTTGGGGGTGAACAGGCCTAAACCAGTTGGACCACTGAGACCCCTGAACAGATTTCTGGGAAGCTTTGGGAAGCAATGCCTCCACACTCTTAAGAGAGACCCAGGAGAGGGATGCCTGTGTGGCTCAGTTGGTTAGGCCTCCAACTCCTGATTTTGGCTCAGGTCATGATCTCAGGGCGGTGGGATGGAGCCCTGCGTTGGGCTCCTCATTCTGCTTGAATCTGCCTGAGATTCTCTCTCGCCCTCTCCCTCTGCACCTCCCTCCTCTCTCCCCTCCTCACACATTCTCTCTCAAATAAATGCATCTTTAAGAAAAAAATAGAAAGAGCCAAAGGAAGCCTCTTTCTTCCTTTACTGGGTGTTAACAATGTTATAGCCCAATTACTGCTGGCAGCCACTTTGCAATCAGAGAGGGAAGAAGCTTTCAAATGAAGCTAATATGTGGATGGTAGACGAAGAAAGAAAGAGAGCCTGGGTTCCCAAGTACATTCTGGAACCTCTGAGTCAACCAACCCTGGAATTGCCCTACCAACCAACTCCCTCACTGCTTAAGCCAGTTCGAGCTGAGTTTTCTGTCACTTGAAGCCAAAACATCCTAAGTGACACATTATCAGAGCTGAAGACAACACTAGCCAGTTGATCCAGCCAAGACCCCCCAGGGCATCCTGTTTCCAATCCTTTTCAAACTTGCTTCTGGAGCTTTCTCTCTAGAAAGTTCTTTCTATTTCTATGAAGTGCCTTGCGTCCCTCTAATAAGTTCCTCTTCTGTTCCTGTCCGCCAGAACCAATTTCGTGATTTGTAGTAGGAGAATTCTATTACCTCTGTTGACTAATTTCAGCCAAAACCCCCCACATTCCCAGCCACCAGATCACCCCCATGGAGCTACTTTTGGATGTGTTTGCTGAGTATGACTGACTCACCTGGTAACTCACAAATTTCTTGAAACCTACAAGAACGACTGAGCCTCTTGTGGTCAGGTGGATGGGAAAATCAACACAGAAAATAGTCTGGTAAGTTCTAAAGAAAACACCGCATGGGAGAGGGGGTTATGCCAAAGGCAGCCCAGCGAAGTCACCCCAGCACATCCCTGAAGATGGCTAGATCCAGTAGGGGATAAAGAGGAAAGCAGGATTCTGTGGTGAGAGAAACCCTGGATCCACCACACCCCCAGTGTGTGACCCTGAGGGACTTGCCTCTCCCTCTGAGCCTCTGCTGGCTCATCTGTCAAATGAGCATTATCATATTAGCTTCTCAAGGTTGATGTGCATTCTAACTGAGATGACACACGTCTAACCGGTTTAGTGATATGTCTCAACTTGTTGAGATGTAACTATGAAATAGTTTTTATTTTATTTTTATTTTTATTTTTATTTTTAAACGATCGAATATTCACTGTTGAAACCTCCCTTTCCCCTCTGGGTAATAATAAAAATCATTGAGTAATGGTGGTAGTAGTAGTAGTAATACTAGTAGTAGTAGTAGTAGTAGAGACAGTAGTAGAGGGAGTAGCAAGTCCTTACAGAGTGCTCCCCACACACCAGGCACGGCTCTAAACACTTCAGGTATGTTAGCTCACTAAAGCCTCAAAATGACCTTAAGAGGTAGGAACCCATATTATTCCCATTTTATAGGATCAGAGAAATAAGAAGTTAGGTCATTTGCCCCAAACCATATAGCTCTTTAGGGATGGGTCTCCTCGGTCTACCTTTCCGCCATTCCTTGTTGGGCTCTTTTTGTTACCAAAGCTATCTCATTCCAGCTTTCAAAACTTAAAACTCCTCAAGTTCAAATGTAAGTCTCAACAAGTGAGCCACATCTCCCCTCAACACAGATGAATCTCACGGTCATGATGTTGAATTAAAGAAGGCAGAAACAAACGTGTGTACGCTGCGTGATTCCATTTGTGTAGAGTTCGAGAACAGGCCAAACTAATCCGGGATGTTCGCTGTGAGGGTGATGGTAGAACTCGAGCCGAGGAAGTGACGAGAAGGGCTACAAGGTGGCTTTTTAGGCTACTGGTAGAGTTCTGTATCTTGATCTGGATGCTGGATACATGAATATGTTCAGTCTGTGGAAATTCTTTCAGCTCTGTACTTACAACACATTTACTTTTCTGTATATGTGTTATATTTCACTGAAAATGTCCTTAGTAATCTCAGATTTGGTTCAGAGTTGTTTTACACCCTCCCTTCCTTCCATCATTGTTCAGGCTAGACTCATGGCTCTAGAGACTTGGAACTGGGGAGGGGAATGGGGGGAGCTAAGAGTGGGATGGGGTGCCATTTTATTGAAATGGCTTCACTGTGGAGCCCTGAAGAAAGGTGGCTGACCCCAACTGCTGGATGACCTCTGAACTTGGCTGAGTGATTCAGCAGGCCAGAGGGCTCCTAACATCACATTTTAAGTGAAGTACCTGGTGCAAAGCAGGTATTATAGAAGACCCTAGATGGAAACCCAATATTTCTGATGACTTGAAGACTAGAAGTTGGGATGCAGTGCTATTTTAAAGATGCTAAAGGTTTGCGGCATCACAATGATCAGAGAAGCCATTCCTGTTTGCAGTCTTTGAATTAGACAAAAGGAAGAGCCAAAAGTGTTCTGTCTTAGGCTGAGTTCCTCTAGAAGCCAACTCTGAGGCAAGGATTTGAATGCAAGTAACTTATTTAAGAGGAGATCTCAGGAGGCACCAGTTCAAGAGTGGGGAAATGAGACAGGGAAGTGAGGGGCATCCGTGAGCAGATCCCCACTGTGGGCAGGTGGGGCCTCTGTGTTGCCCTCCCCAAGAGACAAGGGACTAAGGTACTTATTCACCAACTTGCATTTGTTACTGATCGAGAGCTGCTTCTGAAGACACAAAACGACCCAACACTCTTGGCCAGGCCCTAAGGTGAGCTGAGCCCACTCCCAGGGGCAGGGAAAACTTTCAGCCACAGAGCTGCAGGTGTGAACACTGTACACTGAGGAAACGGGACAGCTCATCAGCCCGATGAGAGAACACCTCTCTCCAGACTTTTTCTGTCGAGAAAATAAACTGACCAGCTCAAGCTGCCATCAGTCAGATCGAATGTTCCTTGCAGCCGAAAGCATTCCACACTGATCCATGAAGAACAAGGGGGAGATGGAGAGGAGACTGAAGCAACAATTTACAGCAAGGAGAGGTGGTGATAACCAGAGTTCAAGGACACTGTATTTGGATTTCTAGAAAGCACTGGGGAGGGGAGGCAACCTTATTTCCAGCTGCCTTGTAAGATGGGAATTAGACCATGTGGATGGGTTCTTAAAGGAGGAATGGCTCCTTCTGAAGGGTGAAGAACTTGGAAACAGTTAAGTTTGATAGAGAGAGAAGGAGAGAAAGAGTCAGAGACCTGGAGATAGGCAGATTGGAAGAGTGGAGAGGTGTGGAGGTGGGAGAGATGGAGGTAGAGAGGAAGAGGCGGAGAACTCAAGAAACGTGAAAGCACATGCACTAAGATGTTAACAGTGAGCATCATAAGCAGCAAGACTAAAGAAGGAGGTGTTCTCGCTTTCACATGCACATTCCAAGATCTCTTCATTAAATGTGTCTTCCTTTTGTGATAGAAAAAGAACTGAGAAAAATTAAAATGTCCCGCCCCCAATGCTAGCACTTAGAACTCCAACTGGAGAGAACACCCGCTCTGGATTTCTTCTATCTTTACTTCTTCGATGTTTCTGGAAGCGTCTTAAATACAGTTCCCATCCTTCTCACCCTCCTCTCTTTTTCTCTTTTTTGAGAAGAACCTGGGTCAGAGCCGGCTCGGTGCTAAGCCGGAACTGAGGCTGACAGCGGGTGAGTTAAAGGGATTCTGAGGAGAGGATTAGAAGCTGCTTTGCAAGGAGAGTTGGACTAACTTTTTCTTCCTGGCTCTATTTCTGCAAGAACTGGCTTGTCCTAGAGTAGTGTAGGAGGACACAGTGGGGAGGGAACTCGGCTCTGTTTAGGGAGGTGATAACGTTGGGTTTAGATGATTCATTCTTTCACATATTCATTCAATAAGCATTCAGGGAGCGCCTCCTCTTGCCCAGGTCCTGAGCTACCCTGGAGGTGTGCCAGGATGAATACTACACAGTCCGTGCCTTTGAGGGGCTTCTAGTCAGCTGAGGGAGACACATAGGTGACCCGATGGGACCAATACTGGATGATCGATCCATGCCAAAATGGAAGTTCGTGCAAAGGCTGAAATTCTGCTCTCACCCCACCCAGATACAGATCTCCCTCCTGAAATGAAGAAGGAAGGAGTGACAGGGAGGTTCTTATTGGGGACAGTGGTGACCAGTGACTTAGGTGGTTTCCAAGAGATCTTGACTTCTAGCACAACTGGTGCTCTGAAGACCCATAAGGCTACAGGAAAGTAGAGAAAGAAGACAAACGCATGGGATCAGTGAGCATGTTTTGGGCTGCGAGTCTCCAAAAAGCCAACCCAAAGTGGCTTTAACAACAAAACCATTTATGTCTTTACAAAGAAGTTGAGACCTTGGTGGTTCCAGGGACAGTTTAACAACCCAATGATGTTGCCAAGGACCCAGGTGCTGTCCATCTCTCTGCCCCCTCCAGCCTTAACCCGGCAAAGGAAAGGCACACTTCCTCTATGTGTGGCTCTTTCCCAGAAGCTCCTGGGCAGACTTTGCCTCACATCCCATTGGCTGGGACAGTCATCTGTCCATGCTCCGATGGTAAAGGTGGCTTCTACAAGGAACATCTCACTTTTTCAGCCTCTGTTCTAACAGGTGGGCTCTGTCAGCCAAGAAGAAAGAGAAAGGCAATGATGAGTAGATAGACAACCTCAAGTGTCTTCCTCAGAAGGGAATTAACACCAGCTGGGCACTGTTTCCAAATTTCAAGAAGGACCCCATGACAATAAGAAGACCACATTTTTTATCAGGTTCTTTCTGCAGGATATTACTCAGAATCAATGGCAGGATGTTTACATGTCCCACGGACCGTCCTTGGGGCTGCTGGCAACCACGGTGAGCCATCTCTCTCAGGACTTCACTGCCCTTCATGACCAGTTTTTAACTGCCTGCACCAGGATGCTGCCCCTGTCCCCAACACCATCTTGACCTGGTGGCAGTAGCCAGCCTTCTTCCTCAACAGTCCCCAAGATCATGGCTGAGTTCCTTGGAATACAGGTTCAGTTATCGTAACTAAGACCACCACTAACATTGGCTTCAACAAAGTTCATTTCTAACAATCAGAATGATGCCCGTAAGCAACCAAGATGACCAGATCCATGCGTATCAGCTGAAGCGCGGCCCTTTTTTATGTCACTGCCATGTAACAATCTGTGTGCAATCAGTTTGGGGAGGACGGGGCAGCTCCTCGGAGTCAGGGTCCTAGGCTCCCTCTATCTTGTTCTCTTGTTTCCCCTGCACTGTCGCCCTTGAATGCACAGTTCAAGTTGGAGCCCACTATGTCCACGTGGTAGGCAGCAGGATGGAGGAAAATGTGAAAGAAAGCTTCCCCAGCACCCCTGTGACTTAAAAGTGGAGCACATCTCTTCCATCCTCCTCTTCCTGGCCAGCATGTAGTCACATCGCATGTCTAGAAAGAAATGTGGTCTTTTGCTGGGCAACCATTTGCCTGGTCGCAATCCTATTTCTATGAAAAAAGGAGGAGATTTGATGTTGGTGACAGTAAATATCTGACCTCAAAGCTAAGACACGTCCATAGCAGGGGATGAAATTTTACTGAAGCCTTGGTGATAATAGGGGGGTTACAATGCAGAAAAGGAACATGCAAAATGAATTTGTAACCAAATAGCTCTCTGGGCCCATGTGTGTGGATGACTCTTTCTCTCATGCTGGTCTTCACCCTCCTTTCTCTCCAGCCTGCCACTGTGTTGTGGGAGCCAGTCTCCCTCTCACGGAGGGGAGGCTTCCTGGCCTTTTGTCTCTAGAATTTAGAACCCCCCTCTTCCTTATCTACACCAGAAATGGGCAGCAAGGGTGCCCCATCCACTGTGCAGCCCCCGTAGCCCAGGTGAGGCCAGCATCAGAGTTGTAAGCACATTCCCTCTAGTCTGGGTCCCTCTGCTTTCGGTCACTCCCAAGTGTGGGTCCTCTCCACATGTTTGTCTCCAGCACAAGGAGAAGAAAAGTTGGGGCCAGGTGCTCCCTCTCTGCACAGTCGGGTCTCAGATGACTAGCTATTTCCATCTTCAAATACAAAAACTAGTACAGCAGATACTGATGAAAAAGACACATGTCTCTCCCAAGGATTCCCGGAACATTTCTATCTAAATGTAAGCTTAGAACGTAATTCCTTTTCTCAAAAAGGCTGCTATCTTTAGACCCACTCGACTCATTATGCCAATGCTGCTGTGTGACAGTGGGTGCGTTATTACATAACCACTCTGTTTCCTCATCTTGAAATGAGGTTAATGACAGCCCCACTCACAGGTTCGTTGGAAAGATCTAGAGAGATGATGGAGGTAAAATGCTAGCTTAGCACAGAGCCTGGCCCACAGTTAACACCCAATACAGGTAGCTGTTCTAATTCCTGTTACTAAACGATAGCATACAGTCCAGTATAGGGAATCTGTATCTGCACTATGTTAGTGTTTTAGGACTTCCCCTAAGAGCAATGGTTTCTCCCAGAATAAAGGGGAGAGACCATTTCCATTTTCAAAGACGGAAACAGCTTCTAGCCCACTTGAAGAATTCGAAAATTGAGATTTCACCTCTAGGGCTAGCTACCTAATTTGCAAGGCCGAGTTCAAAAGTGAATACACAGGGCCCCTTGTTCAAAAATTACTGAGAAGCTCAAAATCTTCATAAGGATGTGCACAGATCGTCCATGTGCCTGAAAAGCAGGCCTTGCTCATCTCCACCAGCAGGACAAAAATTAGAGATGGTAGACAGCAGGTTACAACATATACTATGAAAATGTCTGGAAGCCCATGGCAGCCTGCTTTTTCCACTCGGCGACCCACACAGTCAGAATGACAACAGCCATGGATATTAATTCCTTGCAGGGAACTGGCGATCAGGCTGGACACCTTTTCGTCTGACCATCACATCCCTGCTTTGATGGAAGAAGATTGAAAGTTGAGGATTGCGGAGGGTGGGGGACTTGTCCAAGGCCACACGCATGCCCAAGTCAGCTGGATTCCAGAACCTCTACCCAGAATCACTGTGTGTTCCCTGTGTCCCCGACCTCCAACCCTCTAAACTGGAGGGTAGGGGAAGTTGCAGTGGCCTCTGGAAACCCTCCCAGGCTCCTCCTCTGCTGAAAGCATGGGGCCTGGTCTAGTTTCCATCCTCGGGTCTAACTTCCCTCCTGGAACCTTCCCCTGTGCCGCTGACCCTCCTTTCTCGGATCACACGTGATTCCCCTAGTTCCCCCTGAGAGCCTCTTCCTCCCTCAGCCACGCAGTCACCCTTCAGGGCAGACGGCTCCCGGCTAGATTTACGTATTTATTTCTGTTTTTATTTTTAATGACTTGGGGTAATCTAAAATATTTTCTCGGGGTGGAAGGGTGAGGGGAGTCCAGGAAGGAGGTGAGTGAGGAGTTTCTGGACTGCAAACTTCACTCAGGATTCTGGAACAAGGCAGACTTGTATCTATGGGCAGAATGTCAGAACTGAGAGCAGCACCTAGAGCTGAACTGGGTTCAAATCCTGGCTCAGCCCTTTCCTAGCAGTGTGACCTACAGCAAGTTGCTTAACCTTTCTGCGCTTCATTTCAAATGGGGAAAATAACACAGGCTCTACTGTGTTATTGTAAGTGATAATTATTATCACTGTTATGATCTTTTCATGGTGATTTTTTTGTATAGTGCTCATGGGAGTTCTTGGAGAGACCATATAGAATCATGACCGAGAATACAGGTGCTGAAACCAGACTACCTATATTGAAATCCTACTTTGCTACTTACAGCTGTGTGACCTTGGTTAAGAAGCTGACCTCTCTGGGCCTATCTCGTCATTTGCCAATATTTCTCTTGGACAGAGAGATTGGTGTAGAGATGTGAGACTCAGTTGGCCAATGGGATTTTCAAGGCTAGGACTTGTGCTGAGAACAGCAAGGAAAAGAAGCACTCTTTCTTTTAGGTTTGCTGGGCTGTCAGGATGTGAGCCTGAAGCTGCTGGGACCATCCTGGTGACCTCGGGGGGAAAGCCTACATGAGTCTGAAGCTAACACAGGGGCAGTAGATAACAGAGCTGGGGAGAGTCATGACAGGATTGTTTGAGCTCCTGGATGCAGCTGTGCCTGAAGCAAGCCCTTTTGGACTTCCCAGTTTCATGAGCCAGTAAATTCCCCATTTTGTGAAAGCCACTTTTGGTTGGGTTTTTCCTCATTGGAAAGCATCCAGCCTGACACCAGGGGGTGAAGCAACTTGCCCAAGGCCCGAAAGCAAGTAAGTAGCAGATGCAATATTTAAAAGCTTCCTATGCATTGTGCCCAAGCCAGCATTCTATATTGGGTATTCAGTGATTTTACCTCTTTGTGCTCTGTGAACAGCCCTTTCCTCATCTGCAAAATGGAATCATGCGAGACTTGCGGGGCTGTTGGGAAGTATAAAATGCAGGACCCCAGTGCAGTCTGTGGCTGGAGACTAAAACACTATGCCTCAGTCTCCAGCGCTGTGGGCCTTGGCTTTGTCCACAGTTAGTTATTCCATCTCAGGGACCTCTTTGGCTGACCCCAAACCAGCAAGCCATCCAGTCAAGGTGCCAGACTATGTTAGGAGAGCACGTGGGATTCTCAGACAACAGGGCCACTTCCTCTCCTGGCCATGTGCCATTACTGGTGGACAAAGGGAGCTGGATGACCCTGAGCTCTGGGTCTGGGGGTTAGAAAGAAGCCCTGTCATCTTGGTTTCTGGAAACTTCCAAGGACTCCTGTGCTCATGTGGGAATGACCTGTCGCTCAAGGAAGACAGAATTGAACCAAATCCACTTAGTCTCTTTTCTTTTATGGTGTTTGTATTTGTGGTGGAGATGGATGATAGACACATAAAACAAATATAGAACATAACACCACGTGTTAGCAGATGGGAGAAAATAAGTCTTTAAATGCCTGGTAAGGGCTAAGAGGGAAAAGGGATAGAGTGATGCGATTCTGTTTATTAGAAGACATCAGAGAGAGCCTCTCTGAGGAAGTGACATTTTATCCGAGACCAATTTGGTCTCACTCTGGATTCCAAGCTCTTACCTTGGGCAGATTTTTACCAGGAAACTAGCTGACACGGCTAAGTTAGGAGCAGATGATCTGTTGGAGGCTTGGTAAACAGCCATCCTTCTCCACTGACAGCTCTTTAGGACTTTTTAAAAAGTTTAATGGGTCACTGATTTCCTTCCTTAGCTAAATCCACGAGGGAAAGGCCCAGTAAACTGCATGAGCCCATTCCTCAGGCATGCCTGCCGGGAAAAGGTTTTAGCTATCATGACACATGGTCATTTATTTATTTTCTAAACAGTCATCACTAAAAGAGTACCAATCATCACCATCAAATCTCCGAAGAATTGCAGAACTTGGCTGGTTCTCCACCAGGCCTTGGCAGGAACTGGCAGAGCTTTACAGATGAAAAGCAAGCTGCAGAGAGCCACGGAAGGCCTTAGGTCCCCCCTTCCGACCTAGTATCAGATGCTTGGGACACAGACAGGAAATCAAGGTCCCTGCCCCCACAGAACATTATAGTGGAGGGCAGGAGAGGGAAGCAAGCCAACAAATAAACAAACAGGGGAATTTTAGACAGAGGTGAATGCCATGGTTCACAAAACAAGCTCTGTTCTGAGTCGGAAAGTGGTCAGAAAAGACCTGTCTACAGAGGTGACATTTGACCTGAGACCTGAACGGTGAGATCTGCAAGAAGTGTAGTCCAGGCAGAAGTTACAGCTGGTGCAAAGGTCCTGAGGTGGAAACTAGTTCACTGTATTAGGAGCTGGTCTGGAGTAGAGTACGAGAAGAGGGAAGAAGCTAGGGAGATGGGCAGAAGCCAGATTGCCTGGGTCTTGTGGCCCAGGGTTAGGATTTATTTAGGTTTTATTCCAAGAAGGATGGGAAACTATGGGAGGGTTTTATGAATTAGAGTTTCATAATCCAAATATTAAAAATTCTACTGCTCTGTGAAGAATGGTTATCATGGGATTAGCAGATACCTGAAATTAGGGATTTTATTCAGGATCAATATTTGTGACCAGTTTTACCCTTTACCATGGTAATAGATTGAGTGGGGCCTCCCAAAAGAGTATGTCCAAGTCCTAAACCCCAGAATCTAGAATATGATCTTTTTCAGTAAAAGGGGCTTGGCAGATACCATTAATTTAAGGATCTCAAAATGAGATTGTCTTGGATTATCTGGGATTGCCAAATCATTCTGGATTAGGATATGTCCTAAATCCAGTGACAGGCGTCCTTTTAGGAGTGAGGCAGAGGGAGATGAGACAGAGGAAGAGAAGGTACAGAGAAGAAAACTAGGTAATGAGCAGGATATCCTTGCAACGGTGCTCAAGAAGACAGAGACTGGAATGATATGCCACAAGCCATGGAATAATTGCAGCCATCAAGAGTTGGAAGAGGCAAGGAAGATTCTCCCCTAGAGCCTTCAGAAGGAACACGGCTCTGCTTCACGTGCCTCGATTTCAGACTTCTGGCCTCCACAACTTTGTAAACATACATTTCTGTTGTTTTGGTTTTTTGTTTTTTTAATAATTTTTTAATTATTTTAATTTTTTATAAACATATATTTTTATCCCCAGGGGTACAGGTCTGTGAATCACCAGGTTTACACACTTCACAGCACTCACCATAGCACATACCCTCCCCAATGTTCATAACCCCACGCCCCTTCTCCCAACCCCATTCCCCCCAACAACCCTCAGTTTGTTTTGTGAGATGAAGAGTCACTTATGGTTTGTCTCCCTCCCAATCCCATCTTGTTTCATTTATTCTTCTCCTACCCCCTTAACCCCCCCCCGCCCATGTTGCACCTCCACTTCCTCATATCAGGGAGATCATATGATAGTTGTCTTTCTCCAATACATTTCAATTGTTTTAACCCACCACATTGGTGAACATTTGTTACGGCAGCTCTAGGATATTAATACAGCCATGAAAGAGCCCAAACTCAGACCCCGAATTAGCCGCTGTCTCACCGGCCCTAGGAACCTGTGCCTAGCTTTGGAGCCACTCTGAGGCCATTCTAGTCACCAAGTGGTACTCCCTGCAGGCATGGGGGCCACCTGAGCTCCAGATAGGTACTTGATTTGTTTACTTACTTCGCTCGGTTCAGGAGGACAGGAATGAACCAGCTCTGGTCTCTGTTCTTCCAAGGAGCTCTCAGTTCTGTGAGCTCCACACAAACTACACTCAAAGAAATAAGGGCAGGAAGAGAGCAGGAGACTGGAGAATCACCTAAATGGCTAAGATTTAGGCATTTAGCCAAGTGTAGGGCTTTCCAACTTTTCACCAGAATGGGCATCTTTGGTTAATCCCCCCCCCCCCCCACTACGGAATACTGAACTTCTAAAAACATTGGCTAGGATGCTTGGTTGGCTCAGTCGGTTAAACATCTGGGTTTGGCTGAGGTCATGATCCCAGGGTTTTAGGATAGAGTCCTGCACCAGGCTCCCTGCTCAGCAGGGAACCTGCTTTTCCCTCTGCCTGCCACTCCCCTTGCTTGTGCACGCTCTCTCTCTCTGATAAATAAAATCTTAAAAAAAATAAAGACATTGGTTATCAAACCAATTGCACTTATTCAGTAATCACTCATTTACCTCCCTATTTGGTATTATTTGAAAGTATATAATAATGTGGTCTAATTACGTGCTGATCCATCCACTGACTATACTAAAAGCAAGATCTATAGCAATATATATACTCACTCAATCTTCACGCATCTCTATGAGGTGGGTACTTTTACGGTCCTCATTTTACAAAGGAGGGAACAAAAGCAGAGAGAGGTTAGATAACTTGCTCAAAGTTGCGAGTTAGCTATTTAGTAGAGCTAGAATTTGGACCTCGGCCGCCTGGCTCTTTGAGCCTGAGTCTCCCCTGCAGACTTAGTGAGAATCTTGGCTTCTGTGCCAATGTGCAATGCTACTGAGGACAAGTGATTTTGCTTCTCTGTGCCTCAGTTTCCTCATCTATAAAATGGGAATAATAATCGTGCCTATATTGTAGGGTTGTTGTAGAAATTAAATGAGAACGTGTACTTGGAATGCCAGGCACAGTGCCTGCCACAAGCCGTCAAGGGATGATCTGGGATTCAACCAGTGCCATCAGGCAGCTTCCCTGGGCAGGCTTGAGATGGGAACAATGAAAAAGAGATGATTCGGTTCTCTAGGTCCTCTGACCCCATGGAGCTCACAATCTCTATATAATGTGCCAGGCCCAGAAATGGATGGCTTACAGTAGGAACCACAGAGGAAGGCAACCTGACCAGCCTTTCTCACATGTGCTTGAAGGACCACAGGTATAACAGCTAGAGTTGCTGGTGAAAAATACAGATTCCTGGTATCTGAATCCTTTTAAGGTGCTTCTAGAAATCTGCATTATTTAATACATGAATGTACCACGTAATTTGTGTTCCACTGAGTCCAGTCTGAGCAGGATTTCCTTGCTACTTTGAGAAATATTGAAAATCATTCCAAGACCCCAATCCATTCATTCTTGCAGTGCCCAGGATAGGAGACCTCAAACAGAAACCTTGCGTCTCAGATAAGGACAGTACCCTCGAAAAAGAAAAAGGGGCTGGACATTTGGCCTGAGGAGAAGGCATGCAGCCCTCGGCCCACACTCCAGCTTGCAGCACTGAGGCCGGTCCCGGCGCGGCAGGACAGATCCATAATTCTTCAAGGTCACTCTGTAACTCAACTGGCTGCGTTGAGGCTTGAACCCAAGACCCACCCGGTCTTGCAAACCCACGCTCCGTGGGCGGGGCTCCCAGGGTCGCCCAGGCAACCGGCGTGGGCCACGCCCAAGCCCCGAGTCCCGCGTGGGGAGGAGAGAACGCACGCCGCTTGACGTCTCGCGGGGCTGAGGCCACTTCCCCCAGCACCGCCCCCCGGCTCCGCCCCGCGGAAGTTATTGCCGACACTTTCGAATGTTAATTGGTTCTCTCACGCGGGGGGCGGAGCCTGAGGCAGCGCGGTGCGTACTTCCGGCTGCCGGGTTGACATGAAGAAGCAGCGGCGGCTAGGGCGGCAGTAGCGGCGGGAGTAGAGGCTTGCAGCGGTGCTGAAGAGCCGAGAGCGCGGCGCGGCCTAGAGCGGCAGGCAGTGCACTGGGCCCCGGAGGAGGCGCAGCAGCCGCCCTGGGCCGTCATGGAGATGGAAAAGGAGTTCGAGCAGATCGACAAGGCCGGGAGCTGGGCGGCCATTTACCAGGTGGGGTTAGCGCCCCGGAGCGCGGCAGGCCCCTCGCTTAGGCCGCGTGAACCTTCCCCTCAGACCCCCAGGCCCGGCCCTCCCTCTGGGTCTCGCCCTCCGCCTCGGCCCTGCAGCGTGAGGATTCGATCCGACGGCGGCCGAGGCGGGCCTCCTCTCTCTTTGTCCCCCGGGTGGGCCTGCGTCTCTCCGGGGCCTCTCAAACCCCTTTGATCCCCCACCCACCTTATATCCTCAAGGCCGGAGGCCGCCGGTGAGGGCTCTCAGCGCTAATCCCTCGCACCCTGACCCCGCCCCCCTGCTTATCCACCCTTTGTCCCCTGGGGTTGATGGAACACCCCCACTACTTCCTTTTCTAGACTGGACCACCTCAGACTCTCTTCCTTTGTCTCCCTGGGGGGAAAGGGTTACTCCCCCCCTCCCTCCTTCACATTTCCTCTCCCCTCGTCTCAGTGTGTGTCAAGTCCCAAGGATGACAGCCCTCTCCCCCCCTTCCGGTTCATTCATTTCGTGAACATGAATCGGCCTGCCTGTTCCGTGCTGGGCATGGCGCTGGAAGTAGTGTTTGCAGAACAAGACAGACAGGACCCTATGTCTCGCGGAGCTTGGAGTCGAATAGGGCAGTCAAACACATGAGCAAATCATTTCAGATTGGGACAGATGCGGTGAGGAAAACAAAACACCGTAACGGGGTAGAGTCACTGCCTGGAAGGTGGACCGCCTCAAGGGGGGCCAGGGAGGATCTGTCAGAGGAAGAGACTTCTGCTCTCTGTGCTGAATGGGGAGCAGGGGCGAGCCCTGAGATGATCCGACCAAAGTGCCTTTCAGCCAGAAGACCTGCAAAACCCACTCCTCTGGGGACAAAATAGTACCCTTCCGGGCAGGAAACCGGGAAGGTTAACTTTTTTTTTTTTGGCTCTCTCTAAAACAGCTTCTCTCCCCACTGAGCATCTTATCCTTTTTGTCCTGGTTGAGATAATCGGGTCCTCCCAGTCTTCATCTCCTTGTGGGTTACGTGGTTCATAGATTAAAAAAAAAAAAAAAGTTAGGAAGGTAGGGTTTCTCACCAGTCTGCAGCATCAGATTAACAACACGAGAAGGTCTGCTTTCATAAGCAGCTAAATCCTCTAAAGAAAATATGAGTTCCTGATTAAATGTCATTGCGGGGGTTGTGAGGATTAACCAAAACCACGCTCAGTATCTTAAATAGGCGATGGACAGAATAGGGAGATTTTTGTTACTTGTGTGAAGGGAGAATGCATTTTATTCTGTTTTCAGCTTATAGGCTCAAAAGGCAAATTGTGAGATCCATCAGCTGGTAGTATTAAAATCTATTTTGAGCTCCACTTAAAAAGGAAGAAAGCTTTAAGCAGTTCTTTGGTATGCTTGACTAACAAAAGCCTTTTTTTGGCAGGCCTGGCTTCATGTGGATTTGCATCAAGCTTATTTGACAGGATTCTTACTAGGACTGTAATGGATATTAACTTCTAATAGACTAGTATTTTTAACCACTGTTATCTGTATAACTGTGCTGAATCAATATATGAAATTTGTATTGTCTCACCTCTGAGTTAATTGAATGAATTCCACTAGTAATTTTAAGAATGTGTAGACAGATTTTCTACATCAAATCTAATGCAGTAGAGTCTCAAGTGGCTTTAAATGAAAAAACTGTTGGTTCGAAGTATTGATTAGAATATATCCCATCACGAGTGGAGCTGGCCTCTAGGAAGCACTGGGGAAAATCTTTGGTACTGAAACTAAGTTGGCAACAGCAAATTCATATTATAAAAAGTTCTTGGGGAGGAAAAAAACAGTTCTTGGTTGAATTTTATTTCTTACTGTTTTAGGGCAGAGTGGGGAACCTATCATCCAAGCATTGTTAAAGCCATGTTATGCACGCCCCAGCATGAAGCATGTTGGTTCTCAGTTAATTTCCCTCACCATTCTTATGTGTGGCTACCACATTTGAACGCCAGGAGTTAGCCACACTGCAGTGTGTTGAGATTTTCCCAGCTTCTTGGTGGATTGCATGTTCCTGGAGGTGGTTCCTTTTTATTTTAGAGAATTGTCCACTATAGGCTTTCTCACCTATACCATACAGATACTTTTCTTTTCTAAAATTGAAATCAGAATCTCCTTTCCTTTTGGGGTTTAACAGTAGTTCTTTATTGGGCAACCATGGCATTTTTAAATAGAGTTCAAACGACCTTGAGTCTAAAGTGGCAAATTTCCCAAAGTGTGTGTCAATTTCCCAAAACCATTATTTTTCAAGAATTCAAAGAAATGTGTTCATCATTGGTAGGAAATGGAAGTAAAAAAATTAATATTTTATAGCATGTCACAGTGAGGGCAGCCCTTTACAAAGTCATTTTGACCTTGTGCAGTCTGTTGTGATTTTAAAAATAATAGGTAATTTTGGCTTACAACTTTGTAAGTGAGACTGTGCGGTTATTTCTCACTATACTTCTTTCCTAACTAAAACAAAAAGATGCAAATGCTTGGAAACAATTGGGAGAAGAACAAAGGGTGCATTAGGCTTGAATGCTGAGGAATGTGGTGGCTTAGGAAACAAACGTTCGGGCAAAGATTCTGTGCTAGCCTACTTTGAGAAAGTGAGCATAACTGTGTTTTTAATTGTTAAGCCCATAGATACTAATCAGCATTTAGATATATAAAAAGTCAGCTGTGCTAGCCTATTAGATGGCTTTAAAAGTT
The DNA here is from genome assembly GCF_022355385.1 of Mustela nigripes. Classification (NCBI taxonomy): domain Eukaryota; kingdom Metazoa; phylum Chordata; class Mammalia; order Carnivora; family Mustelidae; genus Mustela; species Mustela nigripes. Next base: position 129,920,202 of record NC_081563.1, read on the forward strand.
GTTTTCTGGGGTGCCTGGGTGGCTCAGTCGGTTAAGCCGCTGCCTTCGGCTCAGGTCATGATCTCAGGGTCCTGGGATCGAGTCCCGCATCGGGCTCTCTGCTCAGCAGGGAGCCTGCTTCCTTCTCTCTCTCTCTCTGCCTGCCTCTCAGTGTACTTGTGATTTCTCTCTGTCAAATAAACAAATAAAATCTTAAAAAAAAAAAAAAAAAAAAAAAAAAAAAAAAAAAAGTTGTTTTCTGTCATTTAAGTGATTGTGTGCCTGTTTGGAAAAGTGAAAGTCATACTTAGCGAGCCTGGAGTTTGAGTTGGTCTGGCTGTCCAGAAGAGGGGAGAGATGGCAGACACGGGAAAGGGATTGGTTTTCCAAGGCTGGAATGAAAGAGGAGAGGGCTGGAATGAATGAAAATAGCTAGTGAGCTGCCCTCCGTTTGTAGTTTAAGGTTTGGGTCAGGTGTTTTGCTGTTGGTTTCATCTCCAGTTCTTCGATTCTCTGACACTGTTCACTATTTTTCAGTGTGAATGATGTGATTGTTTCAGATAAAGACGATTGCAACAATAGCTCGTGACTTGAAGTCAAGATTTATTCCATGTTAGAGACAAGCTTTGTAAAGTGGGCTGCTCTTCCAATTGACATTTGTTTTTATAGCTGCTTTCATTATGAAATACGAACAAATGCCTGACTAGGTTAAACCATGCTATAACAGTAGTTCACCCAAATTCCTTGCTGCTGTGTACAGCTTACATTGTTACAGTCCAAGAAGATGAATGTTAAAATTTCGTTGTAATTTTTATATCAGTACCATTCTCTTCAGAGAGAAACTATTTTGTGCAGAGGAAAAAGATCTATACACTATGATTCACTCCACTTAAAAAAAAAAATGACAAACGGAAATGACATGGAGAGATTGGGAAGTTCTAGTCATTTTGAGTGACCCATTAGATCTAAATGTTCTTGTGTAGCCCTGGTTTGAGTGGACTAAATTTAGGTGTCTGACCACCACTTTGGAAATGGTGGGAAGACCTTGTAATTGGACTCAATGTAACTGGGAGCACTGGTAGAAACAGTGGAGGGGAGGACTTCTTGCTATTAGTATTTCTTTGGCTTCGCTGGCATATCTATAGGTACACTTTGGTACTTTTGGAAGCAGGTAAACTGTATCAGATGGCTCTGAAAAGTCAGCCCGGGGATCACGGTGATGCGGACAACTGTCAGTTGCTGGTGATCTGCCCTTGAGCTCCACAGCTTCCTCACTGCGTTTGCATTTTAGCATGAATGGCTCCCCTAAATTCCATACCTGGTACTGAATAATGTAATTGAGTGTATACTGAATTTCACGATAGAAATACATTTAAAAATGCCCCTATAAGGGTTTTTCAGACTATCAACTGCTGAAATACTTGTGCCTTTTCTTTTTCTCCCCTGGCCCCCTTTGTGAATTGTCAGTTTTCTGATTTCTATACTGCAGAATGCTTTTGGCAGTTTTTGTCCCACGCCGTGGTTTTATAAAGCAGGTACTTTCTTCTAAACCTTCCTGCCAGCAACAGATGCAAGCTGCTGTCCCTCCCTCGTGTTGACGTGAATTTGTTCATTTTTGTTACTTTGTCAGTTTGTTCATTTGTTGCTTAATTTGTCACCAGACAATACTGACAAATAGGCTGGGCATGTTTCTTCCTACTGCCTGTGTTCTGGGGGGAGCTGGGAAGTCTAGCTAGGCCGTTGTCCAAGACCGTGTAGTTTGGTACCAGTCATTTCAGGTACATGTTTTGAATATCCCTGAGCGCTGAGCATAGTCCTTGATTCCCTCTACCATATTTCATTGATTGGCCATTCTACCACCCCACCGGTGTAGGTTCTCAAATTTTGCCCGTGAGACACTTGTCATTTTTCATTTCACACCACAGAAACGAGGGCAGCTGGTAACGAATTAATACGGTCCCTTCACAGTCTCTTCACATCTTCCCCCACCCACCCTGTATATTCTTGACCTTATCCCTAGAATAACTGTCTTAAGAACAGACCTGATCCTGTCACTTGGTCAAACTACTTCTAGTGCTTTTGAAATACCTGTCCGGTCCAAACTCCTTCGTGTGGCAGCCAAGCTGCACCCACCCCTCCCATGCACATTCTATTCTAGCCACACGAGAAGGTGCAGCGTCCTCCAAACTAACTCATGCTTAGCTTTCCCTCTTCTTGGCTTAACACTCTGTCCAGGCTGCCTTTCCCACGGTCTGGCTCACGTCTCCCAGCTCAAATGTGTGCCTCCTCGCTTTGGATTTTGCTCTCTCCCCTGCATATGTGTTTCCAGACAGCTTCATACCCATCTCATCTAAAACCCTGCTCTTAAAGGCACTGTTTCTGTCAGGGCCTGTGTTCTCTTGAGTCCAAGCTGTTGAGGTCAGCTTTTCCTTCTCTCGTTCATCTTGGTGTCCTCTGCACCTGGCACAAAGTGCCCAAGAAATGTTGGGATTAAATTGGTTGGCAGCTCTCTGCCAGGCTCTGGCAGTATACAGACAAACAAGACCTATTTCCTAGCTCCCATTCTAGGAGGGGAAGGAATGGTAGAAACAATTAGATTAGCCTGCATTAGTACTGGTAGCAGAGGTCACTCTTGGAGAAAATCACATTTTAAGGTATGACCAACTGAAGCAGTTTCATACTGTCTGCTGTGGTGGCTTGGAAGAAAGGATTGAATTCTTACCTAGTGGAAGCTGATACCACCAGTTCGTTTTATAGGAACTTTACATTTAATAGCAAATTTGTACTTGGACTAAGGCAAACTTAATAGGAGAATTGGAGGTGCTCTCTCTAAGAATTACTTAGTCCTTATCCCTCTTGACTTGCTCTCATGTGCCTTCTAGAAGGGCTTTGCATGTGGTTGTTTTGTGAAATATTTTTGATTATGGAATATAAAATATGGTTCTCCATAAAGTAACAACCCTTACAAAGTGTGATTTTCCCCCCCTCTAAGTATAAATGGTAAAGGCAAATGTTTTTTGGTCTTTGATCAGACCACCCTTCCGGCCAGGAGAGTAGTTGAATCTTTCGCTTTTTTTTTGGTCCCAGCTCTGTCACTAACCATGGTAACTGGGCCCCTTCCTTTCTTCTTCAGTCCCTTCCTTGGTAAAAATGATCCTGGCCTAACTGATCACAGAGTTCACATCAAGTAATAAAGAGTCTTTAATGTACTCACAAAGAGAATCGAATGTTCCTGAAGTCACCCTTGTAAACACTGCAGTGGTTACTCAGTTTTGTAAGGTGTGGGTGTTGGTGAGTACAGTTAGACTTCAAAATGTGTATGAGTTTTGTGAGTATAGTTAACAACTCAAAAGAATTGAGTTTCTTCCCCCCACCCCAAGAAGTACCAAACATTTGTAATAAGTGGGGTTCATTTGATTTAGTAATGTGGGAAAAGGAGTAGCACTGACATATGCAATGTGCTCGCAGTTTTTCTCTAAGTAGCAATTGGGTGGTTTTTCCCGTAAAAGATAGAGGAACTGATTCTTGAGAATTTACGAAAGATTCAACCCCAGCTAGGTACCCAAGAGTAGCTGCCCTTTATGATGTAATTTTAGAAACCTACATCTGGTCTAAACTTCATCTGAATAGTGGGATCGTTTACACAGCTGCCATGTTTGAGAAGAAAGTACCCAAGTCTCCAGCGCTTTAGAAATAGTCGTTGGTAGGAGTGGACTTCACAGTTCACTTGCTGCTGCCCTTTCAGCTAGGCAGCTTGACATAATCACGAGTATCATACTGACAGTTTATAAATTTTGAATGTCTGAAAACTGGAAACAAGACCATTTCACATGGAAGATTTTTTTTTCCCCCCTGAAATAAATAGTCCAAGAAAAGTCTAGTCCCCCATATCCATTGATGGGATGCGATGTGATACGGGTCCCACTGCAGACAAAGTAACAGCGACTAATGACTGATTTTTCATCTTTTAAAAAAAAAATTGTGACATGATTGAATTTGCAGTTCTGAATGCTTGTGATTCTAGTGAAGCAGTATGTTTTCCACATCGCCCAGGGTAATTAGATCGAACTGGTGCTTCAAGAAGTTACTTTTGCCATATGGACTCACAGAGTAAACATGGCTTATTAGCAAAGAGACACTTAAAGTCTATATTTTCCCTGGAAATAAATGTATATGTGTATATATCTTCGTACTCTGAATCTGGTGCAGTGCCCAGAAATTCCAGATCCTAATTGAGGGATTGCCAGTTGCTGAAGGAAACCTTTGGACCCAGGTGGGCTTGTGTCCTGGGCTCCTTCTCTTTTACTTGCCGAGGCTTCTTCCCAAAGACTGAGTGGGGCATGTTTTCTTTTATAGACGAAGAAGGAGAAAAAAAACCTCGGCTGTGTTTGTGGCTTTTGTGGGCAAGCGACGCCGCTTGCAAAGATAAGATGAGCATAGCAAAACTAGGTTTCCAAAATTGTATTTCTTTAAATGTATTAGTGATTGGAGAAGGAAAAAGTGTTCCTGATCCGTTATTCTCATCAAATGTTTTTCCCCTGACCTTTTTTCTTACTTAATGGGCTTCTTATTGGTGTATCTCTTCCCTTTGAGGAATCTCATTTTACAATTGCCACACTAAGTTTCACTGAACAGCTTAGCTAGTTTTTATTCTGATGAGTACTGATTACTCAGAAAATTATACACTATGGCGAATTGCTTACAGGAAAGCGAACATCAAGTAATTATTCCAAATAGTTGGAGTTCTCTTAAGAACAAGAGGTTACTTAAAAATGCCTGTGGATGAAATCACTTCTCAATATAACTTCACTCAAGAGAACAAATAGGCAAGTTGCATTTCACGGAATGTGGTAAAACAACTTCAAATTCTCTTGATGGTTACACATTTGTCACTGTTATATTTATCTCTTTTAGATTTTGTCCTGCTTCATTATACAAATAGGGCTTACTTTGCTTCTGCACGGGCCAAGGAAAGAAATGCCTTCACTGGGTCATAAATATTTGTGTGGCTCACTTGTGCGGGGAGAGAAGGTGCCTCTAAGAAGATACTTTGTGGTCTTCTTTGGGGGAGGGTATTTTGTTTTGTGTGTCTTTGTTGTTTGGCTTTGTTTGTCCTCCCCATAGGAGTGTATCTTAACGGCATCTTAGAGTTAGGAGAATCTAGGAGCATCGCCATTGTTGTTCTGCCTGACCTGGAGACCAGCTCCCCGTTGCCGGGATCTTTGGGGTCATCCTCCTCTGGGATGGGGTGAGGGAGTGGGTGCGGCAGAATGGGGTAAGGTCAGGAAGTTGCATTAAGCCACATCAGGTTTACAGGCCCAAAGCCACATTCCCGGAGCCGTCCCCTGCACACCCAGTGATTTAGCTACAGTAGGGGAGAGCTGGTCACGTCTTCTGAACAGTCGTTGAGAAGCCACATCCCTGTGATGCTGGGTTTCAGTGGATTTTTTATGCACCCATCATGATACCACTTCTGTCAAAGTATACTAAATAGTCCTTCAAATCCCACTAACAGTTTTCTCAGCATGCCCTGCAAATATCAGTGTCGTGACTGGTATTTCATTTCCTCTGTTCTTGTCGCAGCACCCAGGTCCGCTGCTTTCCCCCTTAATTTTCTGCCTGCGAGGAAGGATGCTTCTGAGCGTTTGAGTGACGGCAGCGTGGAGCGCCGGAGCCGTTGGCAGGTCCTACCTCACCTTTCCTTAACCACTTGTTTCCATTTTTTGTGAGCTTGTGTTCTCCCCAGAAAACTTACCAAAACATAGTCATTGTGCAGAGAGAATCACTGTAGAAGTTTAACCAACCTAGTTGGGGTTTTTTGTTGTTGTTGTTTGCTTGCTTTTGTTTTGTTGGTTTTTTTTATGGACGTGTATTTGTCAACGGAGCTTCCTCTTGCAACTTGCTCCACCACTTGATGACAGGAAACTTTTGTGTTTCCCAACAGACTTGGTTTGTTGGAAGAAGATGTTGTTTTTGAAAGTTGGAAATAGGGGTGCTGGGGTGGTGGCTCAGTCGGTTAAGCGGCTGCCTTCGGCTCAGGTCATAATTCCAGGGTCCTGGGATCGAGCCCCACGTCGGGCTCTCTGCTCAGCAGAGAGCCTGTTTCTCCCTCTCCCTCTGCCTGCCTCTCTGCCTACTTGTGTTCTGTCTGTCAAATAAAATCTTCAAAAAAAAAAAAGTAGGAAATAAAAGTTTTTAGGAGATGGAGCCAAGCTTTGGTTAGAAGTAAGAATCCGGTGTGTCCCTAGTTCTCCGGGTGAAATGCAGCTGGAGATGGGTGTGGTCCGTCCCCTAGAATTTCCTATCTTCAGTTTGAGGAGGTGGTTACCATTCTAACCACTTAAGAACTGGTTCGTGCTGTTGTATTGACAGGGCAAAACTTAGCTCTAATGGTTTCCCTCCTGCTTGTCTTCAAATTAATAAATTGTCACTTTTTGGTAATGTTCACACGTCAGGTGTATTTTGGAAAGAAGCAAGGATGCAGCTGAAGTTAAAGGTGTAAATTGGCATCACACCCTTAGTTTTGTAAATGCTTTTAATGTTGATTTTTGTAGGTTGATCATAAGGAAGTGATAAGTGTGTTAGGTTATTTGTGGTTTGAGCTAATTTTAGTCTCCTGTTCACAGCTTGCTTTAATATCCTTTGACATTAAAACATGCTTTCTAGAAAGATTTTGAATGTAGGACACAATCTATATTCTCCACTGGCCTGCATTTCACAAAATACTTTCTCAGTGCCTTGGAAGTTGGACAGTTTGAAGCATAGTAATATTCTTTTAAAATCATTAATTCCTCTGCTTAGTGACATTTCCCCTTTTCTGGTGCGTGAATTAGATCCTTTCATCGAGGTTTGGAACTCTTGCTCCAAGCTGGTGGCTAAAAGGGCACCGTTGATATTCGAGGATTTTTAAAAGAGCGTGATGGACCCTGAGGTGTACTGCTGAAGCGAGGCTCTGGTTGGCTGTGTGTCGGAAACCTTCCCCACCCTGTGCCCACGGTGGATAGGGCCATTTGCTCCTAAGGGCTGGGCCTTAAATCTCTCCCCAGCGCTAGTCAGTTGTACACAGGACAGTTGTGTTTCCAGGCGTTAGTCCCAGGCTGCCCGGCTACCACCCTTAACCATCCAGCCTGAATAGACCTCTCCCCAGGGATTTGTGAGGTCATGGAAAAACACGGCTGGGTCCGGGTTCTCAGTCGGCCTTCGACTGTTGTGGGACCTTGAAAGAGTTACACGCAGGATGTGTAAAATGCGGAGATTAGATGAGATAGCCTTACAGCATGACTCGAAGCTAACTTTCTACAAGTGCACAGTCACACGAGGAGCCAGGAGGATGGGGCAGCTTTTCTGGAAAACGTGGGGCTTTGTGTCCTACTCTTGCTGGACTTGGTAGCTTTATATGTTATGTGATTCCCCCTTACCTAATAGTGAGATGGAGCTTTACATTTCCAAATTAACTCCACTTAAAACTTTAAAAATCGATTATTATGTTCTTAAAAATAATTAACATTGCCCAGTGAGGGTGTAAATCCACTTGTTTCGTAAAATAACTACGTACCATTGATGAGTGCTGTTTCCTTAGAAGCTCTCCTTAGAAATCCTTTTTCTTTATGTCTAAAAAGGATTATTGGGTTTTGTAATTGGACTAATACCTCCTGCTCAAGGGAGAAGTGCATGGTCTGACCCACGTTCTACCCTCATTTGTAATAGAGCACAGTAAACAGAGAACATTGATCGAATCTCTTCTGTGCTCGAGGCACTGCGCAAAGTGCTTTACACGCCCTGCCATATAGTGTGCACCGTAAATTGGTCTTTGACAGCAGGCAGTGTTTTAGGAGGACAATTAGGTATCAGAGCCTTGATGTTCTCTGCTCAGATTGCCCGTGTCCGCAGTCCAGCCTGATAGCAGCACTGTGGTCACGCCCACGCCGGTGCTCGGCCGCAGAGAGACAAGGAATTGTGCGAGGTCTCCTGGTTTGTTATGACATAGAAGAGATAGTTTGTAGTTTTAGACCTTGACTCAGTTTTCTGTCCTCTTTTCCTAGATGTCAGACTGGCCACCCACAGTCCTGTTTTGGTTGGTCCACACAGTGTTTTCATTTGTTTGTTTGTTTTTTTAGAAGGAGTTTAAATTTTTGTCATTGTTTCTAAATCAGGAGAAGTTACATACAAACCTGGATTTCTGGTATTCTCTTGAAAAATCTGAAGACTACCCTGTCTGAGCCTACCTTGGCCGTGGTCTGCTAGGGGCACCCCTCCTGCTGGACACACACGTGTGTGTGCTTCAGTTTAGCACAGCTCCACGGCAGGTCACGCCGCCCTCCCTTACACGAACCGCCCAGCTCTTGGATGTTCTTGAGTTTGCAGCTTCTAGTCCAAGTTGGGTTTTTCCTTGGCATTTGATATCAGTATTAGAATTAAGATGATTTTAAAAAAAGATGTTTAGCCTTGCTAAGTAGCTGGTACACTGTCATTAGGGAAGATCAAAGCAAGGGAAGACTAGCCAGAGGCAAATTTGGTGGCTAGTCGGAAAATGCCGAGGAGAAAGCCCTTGATGTTAACATCCAGGATGAAATCTTGAACCAGGTGCTTCTTCTGGCCCTTCCCCTTCCCCTCTTCATGGTTAGCCCCTCCTACTATTTTGAGGAAGTTGGAAGCTGCCACCATTTTTTTCCACCTTGGGCGACTGAGTGTAAGGGTATTTTTGTCCCATGTTCAGCTATTTCCGCGAACTGCTTTTGATGACCAACATGGAAATTAAATTGGGACTTGATAAAAAGAATGAGTTGCACAAATACGCTTGCATTGAGAAACCGAAGAAGTAGTGTTTTTAATGACTTGGTTAGGGATGAGACCATTTGTCACAGGTCTGAACTCCTGATTATATGGCTTCTCTACCTTATTCTGTCCAGGAATGAAATAAATGGTAGCCATGATACAAGTAAAATAAATACGCAGGTTATAGAGAATGTGTGTTGTTAAGGTCTCTATCCTTGTTCAGGAGCAGAAGGACGTGTGATATTGTAGGTCATTTTTTTTCTTTGATCCTTCTTGAGCATCTGTTATTCCACAGAGATAATGTTGTATATGACAAATTAGAACAAACAGGGAAGATTCTTTACCATTATTAAACAGTCAAGGTCTTTGTTCTAAGTTTTGTACCTTTCCCCCCAAAGCAGAATCCCAAAAGGGGATCCCCAAACCAGTTCAATATTTTAGTACCCCTACATCATGTGACAGGATGGCATTAGCCATTTTATACTTTTTTGTATATATGGAATGAAAACCTAAAGAACAATTTCTCCATGAAATTTTTAATCCACCTCATTTCCTCTCTGTTTTAGATTGTAAGCTTCTTGCAGGCAGGGTCCATTCATTCAGTCACTCAGCAAATACATGAACAGCTTCTGGGTGCTAGGGCCTCACTAGACAGTGAGGATAGTGGTTAACAAGACACACTTGGTCCTCGCCCTTGGCGGCTTTATAGTCCGGCCAGCAAAGGGGCTGAATAGAGATGGTCTCAGTTCAGAGTGATAAAAACTCTCACAGGCCTAGGCCCAGGGCACACTTGAGAGCAGGAAAAACAGATGGAGGAGCTGTCAGGTAAGGAAGGACAATCTATAAAAGTAATGTCTAAGTGGGGATCCCACAAGCAAGCAGGAGCAAGCCCTGTATGTTCTCCAGACCCCGAATCTGGGTTCCTTCTTACCCTTCATATTAAGTGTTAACATTACCTGCGTTTGAGAACATGGAAACGTATGTAACTTCCTTTCTCTTCGATTTTAACCCTTCTTCCATCCCTAGCACACATTTCTTGTGCATTTTATGCCCTCCCACATGTAGTTCCTTTCTCCCTTTGTTTCCTGTGCCATTATTTCTTACCTTGACTGCACTAATAGCCTCTGAACCCTTCTGATAGGATGGCATAATGGAGGTCACATCATGGCATTGACCGCGTGCCACCGTGCACTGACTTACCTGTGTAGGTGTCTTCCTCAGGAGGAGGTTGGTGTGCCATCAGCTTGCAGCCAGGGCGCACCAGCCACAGTGAGCTGCACTTAGCTGGCAAGTCAGTGCGGTACTGACTGCCGTGATCAGTGACTTGGCTGTAGATTTTATGCAGTCTCCTCAGTCTGTACAACTAGCAGAATTATTATATATTTTAATAGGCAAAATAAAGATTCTTTATAAGAATCTTTAAGTATAAGCCTGACTTGTTATGAATAAATTGAAATTACGTGGTTAGACCCCTGATTTGCAGCTGACACTATGAGATTAAAGGTCTCAGTTATTCATTGTGGATTTTAAAGGATATTTTTAATGATGTTGGCTGGCTTATCCCATTATGTGGTCTGTTTATTAGCAGCTTTTGGTACACAGATGGCTTTGTTTGAGTGATTCTTTCAAGTCAAGTACCTTATAAAATAACTTAAATTTGCTGATAATTATCCTACTTTTAAATGGCTGAGTAATAGGCTTTAATTTTTAGGCATTTAAACACTTTGGATATGATTACAAATTCTGAGACTACAGTTGCTTATGTTTAGACACAGAAATGTTCATCTTGAGAAATTCTGAAGGATTTACCGGTTACTGCCTGTTTCTCATTCACATGCTTACTGTGCTCCTTGCTGTGTAGAAGTGGTCAGAATTGGTATCATTATGGTGTTGTGAGTCCTCTTCCCTTTTCTCTTCTAATTCTAGCTGTGAAGATTATGTGCAGAAGTCCTGCATGTGATTAAAAAAAAAAAAAAAGTCATTGATCACTAATTAAAGATCTGAAAAGGAGAGTTTTCTTTACTAAGGGATGACTAAGTACAAAAAAAGGCATTTTGACTGTTTCTTCTTTAATGGTGAGCGGGATGATTAAGTGAGTGTGTGTGTTTTCTGGTTTTATTTTGAAATCATATCCATGTCTGTAGAACATAGCAGAAGTAGATGTGTGGGGCAGAAAAAGAATGGTTCACAAGCCTCTCAACGGAATCACTAAAACATAGCCATTAAATGGCCAAAATATTGCAGGGTGTGGTAGGGGAAGCAACCATTTTTAAGGTGGAAGTGAATAAGAAATATTATAAAAAGGAATTCTTTATAGAAGTCCAGACTCTGGATAAGACTCCTGGTGCATTGATTATCCTTTGTCTTTAGATTTGCTAAGGAAAGTAAAAACACTTGGGGTTGGAGGGGAGGGGGGGGTGTATCTTAATCTTAGGAGTTGGTTAAGATTTCCTCCTAGTCAATAAATTGCCATAGTGGGGAAGCGTTTAAGTTCTTGCCCCACCCCCATCCCTGCCTCCTCCTCTTAATTTACCTGACTCACAGTGGGTCTTCTGTTCCAAGGCTGCTGTCACCCCTGGGCCATGTCACTGTTCATGTGGGCAGTCCACCCAGCATGCCCACCTCATCCCTGGAAACCGCATGTCCCTCTCTCTTCGCTGCCTCCCTCCCGTGGGCAAGGCCGGGTCCTCGGGATCTTCTCTCCCTGACACACATCCTCACACTCAGACCCTGTGCTCTGCGGTCCCGGCCTCCTGTGCTTCCACACTCCCTCACTCAGTTACTTCCCCATCTCTGGCTTTTGTCCTGATCCAGATTTCCAGCTGCTCCTTTCCCAGCCCCAGGTCCTCTCTCCCCTTCTTCCACAGTGGTCAGGACGGGAAATGCTGTCTCCGACGATCCTAGCCTTTTTGCCCATCTGCTTGCTATCAGCATCCATGACCTGCTCCAGCCCCGGACCAGCCTTTCTCTCCCTGCGCTCAGGCTCCTAAATGCTAGGGGAAGAAAATCTTCCTGGTGGAGAAAATCAGCCAGTTTTGCCACTTGAGCTGCTAGAAATCCAGTCTTCAGCCTAGATCTGTCTCCCCCAACCTCTGGCTGTCAGGTCTGAAACTCAGCTGCCATCCTTCCCGCCTCTTTTCTCTGACAGGGAGAAGGGGCCCTTCGTTCCTGTCTGAGGCAGCCCTTAGGTGCTGCCTTGACACTGTCCCATCTCACCTGTTGAAGGCATCTTGCCCTAAAAGGTTAGTGACCTTTTAGGCATGTGTCCCTAACCCTCCCTCTCTGTTGTCCTCCTACTTGAGCCATTTAAACTCAGGCTTCCTCCAGCTGTGACTCTCCCTCCAGCCACTGCTCTTTAGTTTCCTTCTCCAGTCGAAGTGTTCGAAATAAATAGGTCACTGTGTCCATTGTTCACCTTCCAGTCACTTTGACTCAAGGAAGTTAGGTTCCACCCTCCCGAGCCACACGGTAACTCCCGAGAATGTCACTGCTGGCTTCCTTGTCGCTACTCCAGGGGATTCTTTGCATTCTTACCATGGTACCGTTTAACATGGCTAACCTTCGTTTGCTTCTACACTTTTCTCTAGCCTCTGTTTTCCATTACTTGCTCTTATTATTTCCTTTTTCTTTCTATAGCTTCCGTTTCTCTAGCTCATCCTTGCTCTCCCTTTTGGGCTTCTTCTCTGATCCTCTACTGGGGTCGTTCGTCAGGGGTCCCCCCGCACTGCTCCTTTTCATCTGACTCTTTGTTTCTTCCGGGGCTGTCTCAGCTCCTCACTCAGGAAGTAGTCATGGCCCTTGAATGCAGAGCATGCGCGGGCACATTCTCGCAGTCTGGTGCAGCCTTCAAAACACTTTTAGTTCCTGAAATGGCAACGTTCTCTGTCTCTCCCAGAGCCTTTACGTGTACTGTTTCCTCTGCCTAGAACATTCTACCTTGCTACTTCTAGTTCTTCCTTTCAGTCACATCTTTCCCTAGATCCAAGTTAGGTACCTCTTTCCCTAGATCCACTCCCCTTTCCCCAGATCCAAGTTAGGTACCTCTTCTAGGTCCTCCCATGACCCCCGTATTTCCCTTCTCGTAGCATGTTGTGTGGCTGTGCTGTAGTCCTATCCACTGTCCTTTAGTTGCCTGTTCACTGACAAATTTCCAAGTCACCTGTCAAGTCTTAAAAATGAGTCGGGACTGCTTTTGTCTGAGTCGTTTGTATCTCTTAGTACCCCTCATTGTACCTGGCATATGGAAGGTGCCCAGTAAGCTGTTCCTGAACAAGTGGATGAGCTGTGCTATTCAGAACGTTCACAAATTGGGGTGGCTAGGTGGCTTAGTTGGTTGAGTGTCCGGCTCTTGACTTTAGCACAGGTCACGATCTCAGGGTTGTGAGATGAAGTCCTGTGTAGAGCTCCACTCAGAGATCCTGTCTCTCCCTGGGCACTCCCCTCCCCCCAAAATGTTCATGAACTGTTTGATAAGGAGGATCGAGTTTATAATATTGTGGAGACCATGTGTTACTAACCCACCATCGATTCAGCACACACTTTGTTTTCTTTGTTTTGTTTTTGTTGCTTTTTATTATTTTTTTGTGTCTGACATACCCTCCCTCCCCCAGTGACATTAGAAGTCTGAGGGACAACCATGTGTAATTCTGGGTGTCTCCCTCAGAGTGCCTTGTGTATCCTCGGATTTCATTTCAGTGGGCCTAAACCCAGATATATTCATGCATACACATAAACAGATCCCACACCTAATGGAACAGAGTCTCATCTGTGGTCTGTCCTTGCCTTCCTCAGCTGGCCCGGCCTCTGTGCCATGCGCAGACCATGCCAGTCTGGAGGGGCAGTTTCCCTGTGGCTTATTAGCTGTTGTGTTCCAGCATGCTGGCCAAGTATGAGAGACAGCCACGGTATGAAAGTCTCCCTCGCTCAGACTTCATAGGTTTGGTAGCCGGGACTGACCAACGCTGACAGGAAACAGAGGCATTTATTAAAAGCAGAGAGTTGTCAACTTGCAGGAAGCAAAGCTCTTGTTAGCATATGATTTTGTGGTTGGTTTGGTGCAACTCTATAAAGAACAGAACTAGGCAGGAATGGGGGCTATGTGCTTGGGTCTCTAAAGTTAGAGCCTTTTTCCTAAGTAAATTGCCTTTAGAGTTTCATTTGTTTGGAATTTCCTGAGATTTGGATCTTGCCAGAAAGTTCAGAGCAAAAAAAAAAAAATTGGGGGCAGGTGAAGCATTTGCATCTGAAACGAAGTCACTGTTTTTGTTTTTTACTTTTTCTTAACATATGATCTTTGGTTCAGCCCTGAAGATTATTCCATTATTTGTGGATCTTAACCTTTCTCTCATCTTCTGGATCTTACGAAACAGGCGGTTTTGTTTGAGTGGAGAAGAGGAGGAGAGGAATAAAAATAAACGCCAAAGCCTTGTCTCTTGCCTGGGCAAGCTCGGCTTTATGGCTTGGAGCGGAATGACACATCTAGTCTGGTGAAGAAGGGATACTTAAGGCTGGCTTGGCTTCTTCTTATATTTGATTTTTTTTTTTTTTTTGGAAGGTCTTTCTTTTAAACTGGAATTTTTACGAGAACGTAACCAAATTTAGAATAGAAGCACTTAGTTTTGCGATTTGCTGAGCACCTATTTTAAAACTGTTCTGGTAAACAGCTTGGGGCGAAGATTGTTTTCAAGTGAATTGAGACCCCTCTCGTGACCCCTCTGACCCAAAGGGAGTCCTGCTCTTCCTGGTCCAGCGGCCTTTCCTCCAGATGTGTTACTTTCCTGGAGCCCCAGGATTGCCTTTCATCAGAGTAATGGAGTCTAAACGGAATAGAGATTTCTTCTTAGATTATAGCACTTGCTTGCCTTCATTCTGCTTATGTCCATGAGAGCAGCAGATCTGACTCCTCTGTGTTATTTACTGAGCTTGTTTTGTTTTGTTTTGTTTTAAGTAATTCTCTACACCCAGCATGGGGCTTAACCCTGAGATCTGGAGTCCCATGGTCTACCGACCGAGCCAGCCAGGCACCCCTATTTACCGAGATTTTTTAAAACCTAAAAATGCCTGTAAACAAGGTTGAAGGGTCAGAGGTAGAACAGTTAAGAACAGAGTAGAAATAGCTTTAAAGACGGGGTTGGTGGCAGGAGTCTTATAAAACGTGTTGAAGGTTGTGTGGGAAGCAATAAGCATTTGTGTTCCAGTGTGTTGGGTTTAAGCAAACTTATTCGGTCCCCATGTTGCAGGCTGTGTGTCATTGAGTCCCCACCCACAGGCGCACTCTTTGTCCTGTTTTCTCCCTTCTTTGCTTCCCCCACCCCCACCGCAACCACCACTAGCAATTACCGGCATGTTGGATCTTGAGGCTGCTTCCCTATAAGGATACGGGGCATGTGGTGTTGGCTATAGACATGGTAACCAAGTTCTGTGGGTTCTCTCCCGTGTACCTCGTGATGTTTGACTGCCTGCAGACCAGCAGTAAACTGTCTGTTCTGCTGTCTGGTCCATCTGTTGTTGCTCGCTGCCTCTGCATTGAGGGTGCACGGATGGCCTGCCTGTGCCAAGTGGGGAGCATGGACGAGAGAAGCAAGCCCAGGCTGAAGCAGGTTGGGAAGGGTTAATAAACAGCCGGAAAGCTACCACAGTATGTCCGTAGAGTAGAGCAGGGTCAGTGTATGGCAAAATTTTGTGTTGGTGAGTTTTTATTATTTTTTTTTATTATTACTATCTCCATAGAGCCCTTCGTAAATCGACATGCCTGGGTAAAAGCCGTGGCTAGTGGTCTGTGTCATGGAGTACCTCAAAATTTATTCCCATCCACAGCAGCCCCTTAAATCCTATTTGGGTCAGCTCACAGGAATTCTGTTCAGATGGATGTTTCTGGCTGGCATAGAGTCAAAATGGTCACCAAGCATGAAAGTACAGGCATTCCCTAATACACAAATGTGTCTGCTTCAAAAGTTTGAAAGTTGGTTGTCTGGGACTTGGAACAGTTTTCTATAGAATCAGTGTTATAAATAGTGATTAGGTTCCAAGCTCACCTGTGGAACTTTTTCATCTGCAGTACACCTGAAATATTCCCATTAATATAACAGGTACTTCCCCATAGAATTAGTGTATGTGATAGTGATTAGTAGTGCACATAATAGTGATTTTACAAATAAAAACCGTTCCGGAGTCCATCTTGGGGGTAATACGTATGTGGTTACATGCGGGGAAGGTGGGTGTGGGTATGGGTTAATGTCTCCGCTTCCCATGCTACACTGGCACTCTATGTGATTTTGCTCCTCACTTCTGTGTAGTATGGACGCCTGTGGATTTTGGAGGCAGGCTGGAGTTAAGGATGCGGGGGGAAGAGAAGAACTGAGAAGAACACAGTTAGGACAGAGTTTCTGGGGCTGGAGAGCGATGACAGCTCCTAAGGACTCTTCTGGGGCCTGGCTCTCTCTTTTCCTTACCCTCTTTTTGTTTTCCTCTGGGGTCCCCAGGCATTGGCATTGGCCTATTTTTTTCCTTGGTTACCATTTTGTTGCTTCTGAGCAGGGGCTTGTCTCCGGTCTATAACCAAATACCCTATCTGTCCTGCTTTGGGAAGAAATATATACTCTTTTTGAGGTTTTCTAAATTAAATGTTGCGGCAGAGTTATCCCATGTTATTTTTGCTGTGAGAAATTATAGAATCCCAGATGACTACACTTTATAAACCAAATGAATTTCAATCTCCTTCTCCTCTTTTATACATCCCATTGCAGAAAATAACAGCTTTTATAATGAATGTTGCCTCCCTTGGTTTTAGTTCTGATTTTGTTTTCAGAGAAGACCTTTCTGCGATAGTCCATGATGTGATGCAGTGCACTTCCTACTCACCCGCTCTAGAACTGTCCTCTGCAGTGTTGTAGAGTCCAAGATGTCTTCTGCCAGGAGAGAGGCTAAACCTTGGGATCAGTCTTGACTATGGTCTCTTACAGCTTGACTCCTGTTTCACATGGTACAAAGATAGTCTTTCTTTTTGGGCAAGGACTGGCAACACCAGGCAATATAGCAGGCAGGACCTGGGAGGGCTGAATGGCGCAGCAGGGCCTGGCCCTGGCACTGTTGTGGGAAAGCGTCTGCCTGTGGTCCAGGTCTCTCCTCTCCTGCGGATATTAACATCCCTCTCCCTGAACACATAGACAACTCAACCTGTACCTGATTTTTGTCCTCCACTAAACACTACCAAAATGCTCGGACATTGGGCTGTTAGCTGATGTAGATAACAGGGCTGAGCCCTCCCCTCTAGCAGCTCGCACACTTTCGAACTGGCTTGTGGAGACCATAGAGCTGAAGGTTCTCGGCCCATTCATACCCAGCTTTTTGTCCCTGACTAAATGGCTCTGTTTCCCTTCTGAGCAGAAAGGGACACTGTAATGCACACCTGGAAAGGAGGGTTTGATGCACTGCTTCTAAAAGGTACTGCTTCTGAAAGGTTCCATCTGGCAACATTGTAATCAAGAAGATGGGTCAGGTGGAGCTGAAGGAGGAATGTGGGGGCTCTCCCGAACTACAGATGGTTCCACAAGTACATTCTGGCATAGTGTGGTGAAAGTTTCTGGCATTTTTTCTCCCTTAATCAAGGGCACAGAAGAGGGTGGGGGGGGGGTGGGGAGGTTGTCTGGTCATAGATGCTGTTACAAACAATGGGTCTTGCTTTTTAGCAAATCTTACCCAAATGAGACTTTAGATTTTTCTCTCTGTAATTTCCTAGCATTTCTTCTGAAAAATATATAATTATTTTTGCCACAAAATCACTCAAGCACTTGTCTTTTTTTTTTTAACCTGTGCAAATATGCTACATTCTTTTAAAATGGGATCAGCAGTGGGATACCCAAAAGATTTTATGTATTTTCTAATACATTCTTTTTATATTAAATAGGTTTCTGTAGATTTTTGTATGCTTTTTGAGGTTTGTTCTGTGATGTAGACCACTGCTTTATAGCTTGATTTTTTTTTTTTTTTAAACCACTAAGAATTTTTTTCTGCTTTGAGAAGTCCATTGCGTGATTATAAAATCAGGGGATACTTATATTTACCTATCTGTCTGTGGTGGCACTAACTCAAAATCTAATCTTCAACTCTCTGATTTACCCTTACATCCAGCTGATGGCCAAGTCCTCCACCTTCATTCTTGGCTGTATGTCTGAACTGCTTCCCCTTCCTCCTGATCTGTTTCCTTTAGGGCATCCAGGCCCTAGGCCCTCCTGGTCTCTGGCCTTTTACAGTTGCCTTCAGCTGTTTTGCTCTCTTGGCCCTGGTCCACCCGAGGAATCCTCTGCCTAGGGGGAAATCAGGATTTGGTTACTGAAAGAAAGCCACTAGAAAGAACATCTGTCAGCTTCTGAGAGGCCAAATAGTGTTTTTTTGCAGCATGCTTTCCCTTTTTAATATTTAGTATTTTATATGATGTAACTTTTGTTTTTATTATTTTTTAAATATTTATTATATTTTTATTATATTTATTTTATTCTTTATATATACGTGTGTGTGAGTATGTATATTTATTTCCTTCTTAGCTGGCATGTGAACCCTCTGAGAATATGCGATCGTGTATTTCACATCTTCGTGTTCTCAGTACCTAAAGTACCACAGTGTCTGGCCCAGCATTGCCTTGTGGACTTGCACACACTGAACCTTCCTTAGTTAAACAGGACATAGTGTTATCCTCCCTGTCCCCCACCCCAAACCGAAGACGTTCCTTTGAATACCACATTGTCCTGGCAGACCACACCTTGATACCTCCTGTAGGAGAAGGGAGGCTGCGGTTGAAAGAGAAACAAGGGGTTAAGATCTGGGCTTTAAAATATCTGCGGCTTCTATGCTGGCCATTGAGGGTGTTTTTTCCAAAGTTAATCTTAATTGCATGTGGTTTTGCTTCTTGCTAACTATAGAATTTAGTTGCTGTGTAGGATTGGATACTTCTGTAAATCCTTTAGAAATGTTTGTGGAATGAAATGAACCATATGAAGGACTCAGCACTTAAGTAATCTAACCTAACAGTTCGTCTTGAACAGGAGAGTCCTCTAATTTTCCCTATAAACCATTATGACGCTCATCTATAAATCCATGTAAGTCATGCTGGCACGTAACTCATCACAAGTTTATTGGGCACCTGCAGGTGCCAGGCAGTGTGCTAGGCACTGACAAGGACAGGAGTGATGGGGAACATAGACCTGTGGTCTTGTTCATGGTCCTAGGGAGGAGAGAGCTGAAGCCATCACACAAACGATTAATCTTGTTGTGGAAGTGCTATGAAGGACACTTAAGGGTGCCAGGAGGGTGTTGAAGGTTGGACTTCAAGCTGGTTGCAAGGGGTCACTGAATGGGTAAGCGAGGCCCGAAGGAGCGGGTGGGCGAGCCTCTCTGTTAGAAATAGCTTAGCCTTTTCTGGAATAGGGAAGGCATGCCAGAGTGGCCAGAGTACTGGTCTCTAGTGTATGTCACCTTTTTTTTTTTTTTTTTTTTTAAAGATAGGGCTTCTTCTTCTTTTTTTTTTTTTTAATTTTTTCTATGAATTTTTCTAATTATTATTTTTTTAAAGATTTATTTATTTGACAGAGAGAGATGACAAGCAGGCAGAGAGGCAGGCAGAGAGAGAGGAGGAAGCAGGCTCCCTGCTGAGCAGACAGCCTGATGCGGGACTCGATCCCAGGACCCTGAGATCATGATCTGAGCGGAAGGCAGTGGCTTAACCCACTGAGCCACCCAGGCGCCCCTGTATGTCACCTTTTGAGAGAATGACTCCTGGAAGTTTATTTATTGCTAGAAAGTAGTACTTCCCCTTTGATTATACAAATTTCATTTTATTTTATCTTATTTATTTTTGTTTTAAAAGATTTTACTTATTTATTATACAGACAGAGATCACAAGTAGGCAGAGAGGCAGGCAGAGAGAGAGGAGGAAGCAGGCTCCCCAATGAGCAGAGAGCCCGATGCGGGGCTTGATCCCAGGACCCTGGGGTCACGACCTGAGCTGAAGGCAGAGGCTTTAACCCACTGAGCCACCCAGGCGCCTCAATTATACAGATTTTAAAAATTAAGGATTTGTTTTATAGTAGAATTCTGTGATTTGTTGAACTGTCCTGTATTTACTTTCCTCCTATTACTTGAGATTTTATAAAATATTTTTTAAATGTCCAAAGTCTTGATTATGTCCTTTCAACCTTGTTAAGAAACCTTTATAATTCTAATTGATACTGTATTTCATTGTAAAGTAAAAACAAAGAATAAAAATTTGCTCTATCCCTGTCACTGTGTAAGTACTACAAATATTTTGTCTGTATTCTGCAGATTAAGATTTTAATTTTTTTTAAAGATTTATTTTAGAGAGAGAGCCATGAAAGCGCAAGCGAAAGTGTGAGCATGGGAGGGAGGGGCAGAATTCCAAATCAGGTCCCCTCTGAACACGGAGCCTGACGCAGGGCTCAGTCTCAAGGCCCTGAAATCATGACCTGAGCTGAAATCAAGAGTTGGATGCTCAACCAGCTTAGCTACCCAGGTGCCCCTAAAATTTTATTTTTTTAAAGGTTTTATTTATTTAGAGAGAGAAAGTGTGCATGAGTTGGGGGGCGGGGCAGAGGAAGAGGGAGAAGCAGATTCCCTGCTGAGCAGGGAACCCGTTGCAGGACTAGATTCCAGGACCCTGAGATCATGACCTGAACCAAAGGCAGACACTTACTCGACTGAGCCATCAATGTGCTCTTCTGATATTTTATTTTTAAGAGATCTCTACATCCATCGTGGGGCTGGAATTTATAACCCTGAGGTGAAGAGTCACATGTTCTACTAACTCAGCCAGCCATGCACTCTTGTCAATTATATTTTTAATTGAAATTTTTATGGAGATAATTATAGATTCATATGCAGCTGCCAACGAGAGGTAATACAGAAATCCATTGTACACTTTGTCCATTACCCCCCCATGGTAACATTATGCAAAACTAGTACAGTATCACAACCAGGAGAGTGACATGGATAGAATTTGCCCATCTTATTCAGATTTCGGTTTTACTTGTATTCATTTGTATTATTTGTTTTCCATAGACCCTTGTATCAGTAATGCTATTTTTGATGCTTTAATTATAGGGTGTTGTTTTTTTTTTTAAATCTGCCTGTAAGAAGCATCCCTTCCCCTAATCATATATCCCTGGCATGCCCTCTGTGTTTTCTCTGAAGCTGTTTAAAAAACAGCTGCCTACATGAAAAGAAGTAGATTGAAAACAAATTGTCAGTCTGAACGTACTTTACCAGTATTGTGGTTGTTTACAGATTGTTTAGCTAGTTCAGCCAGACTAGCTGGCTAGTTTGGCTGCTGAAAGATACTGTGGATGGTTTCTAACCAAGAGAGAACCATTTAGTGTCATTCAGAATGGACCGAAGTATTAACTGTCGGAAAAAGACCTGACAGTGATAAAAATGTCTAGTTGCTTGTGATTTTAAAAAAGCAGAGTAAGTAGAAGAGTTAAACATCCAGGGAAAGTATCAGTAACAAAGGAGGCTTTTTGAGACCTTCGCTCTTACTCTTGAATGAACATTCTCAGGTGGTAACAGATCATGCGGCCGTCGATGACTGCTCCTCTGTGGGACAAATAACCAGAAAGATACGCACCACTCCAGTGGATACGCACGTGGGCAGTTGGTTGTCAGCGGTCATAGGATTTTCATATGTGATCTGGTTTTCAGTGTTGCTTGGATTTTTCTCAATGAGAATTTTTCATTTGGGGTGTATAAAAAGGAAAGAAACAGTAGATGCATGAAAAGGACGTTGTTTTAGAGTGACTGAGTTCCAAAATCATGAAGCGGGCGGAGGGAAGCAGGATGGTTGATGCTGCTTGCCTGGTTGCATGCCTCCAGAGCACATCAGAGCACCACAGAGCAGATAGTGGGCTGGAGAAAAATTAAAAGCAGAAGTATCTGCCAAGGGACTTTATCCAAGCAAATGGAAAAGGCCCAAAGAGAGAAACTGGTTAGGTACGATTGTGAGGTTAGAGTTTGGGCAGTGGAGAAGGCAGGGAGCTCTTTCTGTCCAGAATAGCATCTCTCTGGGGAGGTTAGACGCTCCCTGGTTTAAAAAAAAAAAAAAAAAAAAATTTACTGTGGAGTTCTAACTGGCCTTACTTAGCAGTTCTCAACAATTAAAATGTGGTAACATAAGAATAGAAGGAACCTACTTAAATAGAATTTATATCTCGAACTTAACTGGTAAAATGCTGAAGTGGTTTTTAACTTAAACCAGCTTTCATTGACCATTATTGTGGAGGTTCTAGGTAAAGTAATAAGAAAAGTAGATCATTGCTAAAGTACCGGTAGATGCAGATATAGTGTATTTGCTAACGCAATTGATAGACTCCTAGAAAACGCGGTTTAAAAAAAAAAAAAAACCCTGAGTAAATGAAGGCTGGTTAGATGGCTG
This sequence comes from Mustela nigripes, assembly GCF_022355385.1. Taxonomy (NCBI): domain Eukaryota; kingdom Metazoa; phylum Chordata; class Mammalia; order Carnivora; family Mustelidae; genus Mustela; species Mustela nigripes. The sequence goes on from NC_081563.1 coordinate 129,942,394, forward strand.
GATTACGAGATTATATTATAGGATAATGTGTCTAGTGTGAGCCCGTCTGTAAAAACAAACAGTAAGAATTCATGATTTATGTTTGCGTATGTTTGGAGAAGATTTGGGAGAGTAGACACTGACTAGACTGTTTACCTTGGTTAAGTTGTTTTTATTGCATCTTTGTATTCTCTACTTGGGACATGTTGTTTTTATAATTTCTGAGAAGGAACTTTCGGTATTGAAGAACGTTTGTATTCCTCTAATGATTCCTCTTGCACAAATCTTTATCATGTACCCTTGGTGCCCTCCGTGTTCGGCTGTTACTGTGGTGCCCTTCTGTGAGCAGGACTGATGGTACCTGGTGGGCATTTATTCCTGTTCCTGTCCTCCGTCGCCAGCATCTGATTTGAGCTACTCTCAGTTGATTCTTGAAGATTCTCAGCCGATATTCATAAAACCCATCAACGAGATAAAAATTCTTTCCATTCTGCCTCCCATACCCCCTCTTGATAGTTGTACTCCATGTTATTACACAGTGCACGGTCTCCCTTACCGCTTACCGTCCTGGTTTTAAATCAACTAGCACATACTAAGGCTACTACCCATTCTTCCCCAAGTCTCCTTTGTCATATCGGTTGCTTGATGCTCATTCTCTACCAGATATCTCTGGACAGGTTATGGAACAATATTCTGTGAATTGATAATGCATGTTCTTAACAGTATATCTGCTGCCTTTAAATTTGAAGACCACTTTGCCTGAATATAAAAATCTTTGGATCACATTTTTTTCCTTAAGTGATTTAAGTATATTGCTTTATTATCTTCTGGTATAAAGCATTACTATGAGTGTCTGACAGCCTAATTATCTTTCCCTTAAAAGTCACTAGGTCTTTTTTGCAAGATTCTGAAAGGATTTTTTTAACCTTTTATTTCAAAGTCTGATCATTTATTAAACCATACCATGGTCACAATTTTCATTCATTCTCCTCCAAAAAAGTGTATTCATTCATTGTCCTCCAAAAAGTGTATTCTTTCAGTGAAGAATTTCATACCTCTTTTTTTTTTTTTTAAACCTTAGTTAAGTCTTGATTTAGAGTTTTCAGTATTTCTTTTCTTACATTGCTTTGGGTTCCCTTTTCAGGGACTCAGCCTGTTCAGTTTGATCTTCTTTGCCTGTAATCTGTTTCTTTTACCTTCTCTCAAAAATTTTAAAATCTTTCCTTATTTATTAAAAAAAAAATTGCGGGGTACCTGGCTGGCTCAATCAGAGCATGTGATTGTGGATCTCAGGGTCATGGTTTTGAACCCCACAATGAGGGTAGAGATTACTTTTAAAAGCTATACTATATTTAGGTTGAAATTATTTTTTTATATGGGGCACCTGGGTGCTCAGTCCATTAGTGTTTGACTCTTGGGTTTGGTTCAGGTCATGATCTCAGGGTCATGAGATGGAGCTTTGCCTTGAGCTTCATGGTGTCTGTTTGAGATTCTCCCTGTCCTTCTGCCTCTCCTGCTCATACCTTCTCTCTAAAAAAGTCTTTTTGATTTAAAAAAATTTTACATAAAAATTATAGTAGTACAAGGAGGCTATTTCTGTTTGTTTCTTTAAAAATTGTTTTAACCCCCCCCCTTTTTTTTCTTTCAAGGAATTAAGCGTGTTGTTTTGCACTCGTGATCCTCCTTGTTTTGTCTTCATTTCCGAAAACATATTTTCCTTCAACTTTTAATTTTTTCCTGATGTCTTTTACTTCTCTTTTCAGATCATTCTTCTTTTCAATGACCTTGATTCTTGAGTTCTCATTCTTGTCTATATTGTTCTTCCAGAGCTTCTACCACTTTCTTAATTTCTGTTTGCTAGTTGGATGAGTTTTCGTGGTCATTTCTCTAGCTGGCTTTTATTTTCTGTAAAGATAGTGCTGTGTCCCTTGCTGTCTTCCGTAGACTAACTCTGTGTGGAATTCAAGTGCTCCTTGTCTTCACATCATTTTTAAGTGAACAGTTTCCTTGTAGTTTTTGGAAGGAAGGGGTGGGTCAGGTGGATAATCTAGTTCAGGGCTCTCCAGCTCCCTCTTCCGATGTCTTTGTGAAGTTATTTTAAAATTACCTTGAACTTTCAAAGATCTGCTTCATCGAAGCCTCCTCTTTCCTTAGCCCCCTTTTGCCCGTATTTGCTTAATTTGTTCTCCTCCTAGAAGCTTTTCCTCAGTGCAGGTCTTTGTCATAGGAGAGCCTTTCTGTGCCCAGTTTTGAGAGTCTCTAGGGCCTGCAACGCCCCAGCACCTTGGGTGGCAGGAGAGCCTGGCCTTGCCCTTGAACTGGAGCCTGCAGAATCTGTTTCCGGTTTGGCTACTAACACAGACTGGCTGTCACACTTCACAGCACACATCTACTGGTGACTGGGGGCTCTTCCCATCTCAGAGTTGTCAGAATTAGCCGGGGTCTTGAGTCACCTTCCTCCCACACAAATGCTGATGCCATGTGGGTCTCAGTGAGTGGTTTGTCCCTATGTCTTTGCACTTGCAGGATCATACGGGTGTCTTGTCTCTGGTTTTGTTTAGTTGTTATCTGAGTTAGTCTTCTATCCTTATTGCTCTTTTTACTTATGTGGAGGAACTCGGGAGGAAGGGGAAACTGCCATTGCTGCCGTCACCTTCCCGGTCCTAAAACCAGAGTAGTCACTCCCAAACCTACATCTCATTATATCATCCCTTAACTTTGAAAAACTGAGCTTTTAGACTCTGTTTCAAGAACACTTTCAAACATAAAGAATTAGATTAGTATAATGAACCCTTGTGTATCCATCACCTAGTTTCAAAAATTATAAACTCAGGACCCATCTTCTTTCATCTGAACTCCCCACACCCCACCCCATGAACCCCTTTTAGCTCTGTTTTGTTTTGAAGTAAGTCCTAGCACCATAACAAATGCTTTTTTCAGAGAAGGGAAAAAAAGACCCTGAATACTCTGGGATTGGAGAAGCCAGAAGCACCTCTAGAGGAAGGTGAAGGATCAAGGAAAGGAGATGATTGCATCCGGGGTCTGGTGCCGGTCAGCCTGGAAGTACAGTTAGAGTACAGCTTCTGGGGAGCTGGGCATCATGGCAAGCCTCGCTTGGGCACAAGGAGCTAGCAAGACCGTGCTTGCCGTGCTTGCCTGAATAGTGTTTGTGGGGTCCCCGTGTGTCATAATTTGGGAGTGCTTTGTACTCAGCTGAGCCCTGCCTCAGCCTGGCTTGGCAGCCCCATGTAAGATCCTTCCTGCTATCCCCGCCATTGGCCTGTGCCATCCCAGATTGGTAGGGAGGGTGTGTATTCGGATGGAATGTTGCCTTCTCCAGGAATGTATCACATCAGAAAATGGCTCTGCCTGCAGGGGAAGGGGTGGGGGTGGGGGGTAGAGACACATCCTTCCAAGAAACGTTTCTCTCACACCCAAGCATTCCCTGGGTATCCTAGGCAGGAAATTACTCATTACTGGAAAATCACCCGTGAGCCTCGTATTGAGCCTCGTATTGAGGTCGAAGAGAGAACAGAATTCTCACACTTAGTTCTGTCATCAGTGCTTTCTTACTGCTGTCATTTTGTACCCACTGCAGTCCTCCTGCTGTGGCGCTCTCTTGATTCCGGAGTCACAGCTCTCCCTGGCTGCTCTCTGACCTTAGCACACTCCCCGAGGAGATCCTCACTGAGGCCCTGCTTAAGTAAAAACTGGGCTGCGCTGCCCAGCAAGCTAGACCTAGTGAGTGTCTGCTCCTTTGAGCAGGAGAGACTCATCTGTCATCTCTTCTGGAAAACCTGTCCAGCCCTGTTGAATGGGGGCAGGAAGTTTAGGAAGTGTGCTTTGTGCCCTGGGCATCCCTAGGAGTCTGAGCACACCTCTGCATGGGGTGCAGGCCACTGTAGTGTGCTGCGGCGGCCCGCTGTGCTTTCTGACCTTGGTGTGAGGACAGGAGCTTAGTCTGTGGCCCAAGCAGTGGGCTTCTGAAGTTGCCCGGAGGAAGAATGGCCATCCCTTCTGTACCCTGTGCCTCTGTGCCAAGGTTTCCTTTCAAGCAACAGTGCTGGGATGGGCTGGGCAAAACAGCTTGGGCATAGCTGTCTGATTTATTTCCTCCCATTGATGCCAGTCAGTCTGCAAAGAGAAGCGACTGGTCAGCTGGGCTGGGAAGGTCTCTTTCCTCTGTACCAGATGTGGCTTCTCTGAGTTAATTGTTCCTGAATTTACTGTTCCCATTTTTACTAACTAACTTTGGTATCTTTCCCCTTTTCCTGTAGAATAGATTTCCCCTCCAATCAGTACTTCCTGCAGTATTTGTTTAAGGCCTCAGGTGGTCGTCCCCCACTAAGTGGGAACTCAGTGAGGATGAGGACCATGACCTAACCACCTGCCGCATCAACATGGCACAACTTGAAATGCGAGGGCAAAAATTGGCTCCAAGTACAATGATATATTGTGGTTTTGATTCTGAAGGTCATTGTCAAAACTCCGCTTTCGGCATCTTGTGGAAGAATCTGCTGTAAGGACTATATTTGGGTGGCAAAACCGATGACCTTTTAAAGAATTGTATAATTCTGGCTTTTAAACTATCCTGTCCTCTAATGAATATATCCTAGGTAAATTTTGTACTGTTCACTGTGAGTATTCTTGTGAAGATTGCTTTCCAGCACAGGAGGAAAACCAACATTCTGCTAGTGATTTTTTTTTTTTTAAGTTTATGTATTGCTGTAACATGAAAGTGACCCTAGATTTAGTGCTTCTAAAGTTCTTTATTTATCCTGATCTTTGCAAAATGTTTGATCCACTTGGCCCTTGGGATTTATTTTCCTGCTAGTCAGTTAGTGAGCCTTGGGAGGAAGAATATCTAGCTATTGTACTATCTTTAAAGGATATTACATCTCCAATAGCTTCAGTTATTTATGTAACAATAGTGACCCCAGCTTGTGTCTAGCAATATGTATATGGATTTGGTTCCTATTTAGTTTTAGTTGTGGCATTGAGATATTGAGCAAACCCTCCTGAGGAAGGATTTGGCATCTCTCAGCCTTAAAAAAAGCTTCTAAAAATTGATTGTATGTTATTAGCAAAGGTTTACTGCCTCTTTCCATTGTGTAGAGAATGTGCTTTTCATGTGTTCAGCTCGAAAGCAGAAGACTAAAAGCCCAAGGCTGGAGAGTGTAGAGGAGGAAGGGATAGAATATTAAAAAAAAAAAAATCATCTCACTAAGTATGTTGACAAGGTAGGAAGATGTACTAATTTAATTTGTTGGGAAACTGCTACCTGTATATTGTCTAAAAGGTGTATTTTAGTTAAATATACTTTTTTTTTAAGATTTTATTTATTTATTTGACAGACAAGTAGGCAGAGAGGCAGGCAGAGAGATTGGAGGAAGCAGGTTCTCTGCTGAGCATAGAGCCCGATGCAGGGACCTTGGGACCCAGGACCTTGGGATCATGACCTGAGCTGAAGGCAGAGGCTTTAACCCACTGAACCACCCAGGTGCCCCTAGTTAAATATACTTAATAATAAAATTTGTTTTGCTGGAGGTTAGAAGTCAGGCAGTTGATATGGTGAACAATGCTTTGCCCTTTTTTTTTTTTTTAACAGAACTGCTTATGAACATGGTGACTAGAAATGGTGTTTTTAATTCTTTCTTTTATTTTGCTACAAGCTTATATACATAGTAATACATACTAGATAGATGGGGAGATTTTTATATCCCAGTCATCCTGTCCATTCTTTCCTTACAGAAGAATAAAGGAACAGTATTCATTTTAACTACAAAACTACTATTGTAGGTTTTTAAAATCTCCATACTTTAATCTCTTGTGTTCTTGATGATTTTTAATTTGCTAAATAGTTGCAAAAAATTAATCTAGGCTGTATGGTCTACTTTAAAAAACAACTCTACCTAATTGTAGGCTTTCGTTCATCTGTCTATGAAAAATAGTGATTTGTTCATTCTGAAATCAGAATTATCAGATGCAGCTGCATTTTGTTACTATTTCAACTTAGGGAAAAGGAGGGGGAGCTCTCTTTAATATACAACTTGAGCTACTGAAATACATAAGCACAAAGATTGCACTGAGTTTGGTGGGACTGATAAACTGATTGAACCAGAAGCACAGTGTGAGACTTAAAGGTTAATAATGGGCATAGTTGAAAATTGTAATTAAGGAAAATAAACTCCAGATAGATTAAGAATTTTTTTTAAAAAGTGATATTGCCATATTGAGGAAGATAGACTTTCTACAGTTAGGAGCAGTAGAGGAAATTGCACAGGAAAAGGTCAATAGTTTGGAACGCATACAAATTTAAAACTACTTTTAGACTTTTAATTACACAGGCAATGCATGTTCCCTGTAGGAAATACTGGAAAGCAATAGAACATAAAAACCACTCATCATCTTGCCAACTAGCAGTGGCTACTCCACTGTTAGCACATTGACAGTTTTATGACCATCCTCCCACACTTAAATTTCGTTTCCCATACAAAGAAGTTTTTAAATGTACAACAAATAAAGTGGAAAAGTGGCTTCCAACAGAGACAGAATTGGTGGCTTTAAAATATATGAAGAGGTTATATGAATAAGAAAAATACTAGTATTCTCAAAGATCGGTAGGCAAAGGACAGAAGAGTTCACTATGTGTACGTTGTACAGCCGACACTGAACACCAAGTTGGGCCAAGTTGGTTAGGCTTCCTTACAAAAGCTGCATTTCCTATGCACACGAACAGCCGTTGGGATAGACCTGGGGCATTGTCTTCTCTGTGTTCCCTTCCAACATTCTGAAACATAATGAAGATATAAATTAAAATGTGTGGGAAACATTTTTCTTCTTTAGTTGATTTCTCAAAAAAACCCATGTAAGGAGAACTTGTTTATGAACTTGAGATGGGCAAATATATTTTTTTAAGATTTTATTTATTTGTTTGATAGAGAGACAGCAAGAGACAGAATGCAAGCAGTGGGAGTGGGAGAGAGAGAAGCAGGCCTCCCACTGAGCAGGAAGCTGGAGGCAGGGTTGGATCCCAGAATCCTGGAATCATGACCTGAGCAGAAGGCAGGCGCATAATGACTGAGCCACCCAGGCACCCCTGGGCAAATATTTCTTAAGATAGCCCCAGAAAGCAAACCATAAAAAAGAAAAGATTGATAAATTGAATTACACTGACATTAAGAACTTCTGTTCATCAAAAGATGCCATTAGGTTGTTTGCAGAAATAGCCCCAAATTCTTCCCACCCCTGTCTCCTTGCCCGTCTTGAGTGTGATTCCCATAAAGAGGTAGAGAACCAGTTTTGAACTTGTGTTTGGCCTTGCGATATCTTGAGATTTTCTTCTGAAGCCCTAATATCATATGATATCATTCCAACTATATGAATTTTCTGGAAAAGGCAGAACTATGGAGACAGCAACAAGATCAGTGCTTGCCAAAGATTTGTGGGGAGAGGAGGAGGGATGAATAGGTAGAGCTCAGGGGATTTTAGGGCAGTGAAAATGTTTGGTATTGTAATGGTCGATACTTGTCACCATACATTTGTCAAAACAAAGAATTTACAAAACAAAGAGTGAACCTTTCTCCAAAAACACTTCAAGGGCCCCTGTGGCCCGTAGCAGTGGTATCTTGAGCTGGTACAGCTCCTTGTCCAGACGTCTTATGAGCGAGCGTGCCACCAGTTAACAAGCTTTTAATGCTTATGCGATGAATAAGTTACTTTAAAATAACTAAATTCTAGTGGCTGTAAAGTCATTCCCATGATGTTACTTTGATTGCTGCATTCAGATATACTTTCTCAAGGAGGGATTCCAGGTCACCCTGAGCATTGCGTGACTTCTTAATGGAGAAATGAAACCACCGGCTATGGGATCACAGGCTATGGCTATGGGATTTTGTCCCTTGTAACCTCGTGTAAGACTAGCTTGTTTTGGCATGGTAAATAGCAAGCGTACAATAAACCGATGATTTTAGGTTTGTCTGAAAGCCCTTTCACCAGATTGGCCCGAGAAGATTTTCTTCTGAAGCCCTAAAGTTTTTGCGACCTTTGCTGTTGGTGTAGCAACATCCGCAGCTAGCTTCATGTCTGCCGAGTCCATCTCGTTCATGGATTAGGCTCTTAAAAAAAGACGAGCAATCTGTGTGTAGATCAGGTTATCCTTAAATCCTTAAATGGCCCATTAAGTCTGATGTGTGTGGTTTTATGCAGCAGCCTGATACCGTTGTTCTTAGGTACATCTCAGTGCTGAGACCCTCAGTTTAATCCAGGGGAAGAAGCCAAAAGAAAGATGCAAGTGCCCATAGAAGTTGGGGCTTTTGAACCGCTCACTCTGCCTTTCTGAGAGTAAGCACCGCTGATGGTGGGGTGCGGGCGTAGGTAGAATGTCCGCTTGCTTGCGGGCCTCAGTCTTTCTGTTTTTGGTTGATACTCTGTAACCCGGATGAGTCGTGGTGGTGGGTGTGTTTGTGGGCGTGCCACGTGACAGCACCTGGCTTGGAAGGGAGCATCCCGTTAATCTGGCTGTCCTCCCCAGTGGACCATGAGGTCTTTCAGCCTCATATCCTAGTACCTGCCCCATGGTCAGGGTTCAGCATATACTTAGATGAGTTGAAGGGACTCACGTACTGAATGTGAGCCTTGCTTCCTTAATCACTATGGACAGTTCTTTGGAAAGCCATATTGAAGAGCTTGGTCACCAGCTTCCTCTCTTCCCCAGATTGTCACTTGATTTTTGTGGCCTCACTGAAGAACTTACCACTTCATAATGCTTTGGGGCATAGGAAGTTCCTCTCTTCTTCACCCTGATCTCCTAAGTGGTGTATAGAAAAGAATATTACATCTAGAATGTATTCGGAAAATTTATTCATTCGATGATAATAAATGCAAAAAAAGCCTTGGTGAAGACCCCAGAATCTTGTACTGTTCTCTCAGTATTTAAGAAATTCTTAACCAAAGCTCCTTTCATTTGGACACTGTATCTTCTTCCATTCACCCTCCTGAATTACCCACAGAAGTACCATATCCATTTTATAAGCATGACTCTCAGTTACTTCAGAGGGAACATCGTGTGGGTTCCTGAGGTCCCTCCCTGTGACCGCTGAGCTTAGGGGAATTAACTGTGGAAGGAGGAAGCTGGTGGTTGGCAGTCTGGTTCCCTGTAAAGAAGGTTTATGCCTTCCACTCTCATGTCTGTCGGCTGCTGTGTCCTTAGTCAGCTGTACCACTGTCCTCCAGCCAAGTGCCAGCACCCCAGGGCCTGAAGTACTTAAACTGCCCTTATGGAAAGCAGAAGGTAAACAAAACAGAAGCGAAAGTAGAGTGCGTTTTTGAGACTGTTCTTTTACAGGAATGGCTTTGTGGTTCTCAGCATTTAAAAAGATACTGGTTCCAGTGTGCTTTATTGACATCAATTACTGTAAGTCTGATTCATTTTCTGCCTATTGATTTCTGCCCAAGGTGAAAGTCATGACATTTAACAGAAAACATAAGTGATTTTTTAGAAAAAATATACACCAAGGATTGTAAAAATAAGATTTAGAATCAGTGACACTTGAAAAAGCAGTTTTCATACTTCTTTGTTAATTGTTCTACTTCATGTACAAATAACTTATGGTTATAGTAACTTACTGTAATGAACTCAGAATGCTGTTTCCAAATTAATTTTATCTGCCTCAAAGTTTTTCGGTAGTAGAAGACCATATTGATATGCTTTCACCAATCACAAAGTTTTTTTAAAGGTCAAATCCTCCATTTCTAAATGAGTGCTATTGTTGAAGATGGAACATAATTTTCAGTTCTGAAACTGCTTAAGATCTTAGGGAATCAAAAATAGCTATTAACTACAAATATATAAAGTGGCTTTGTTCTTATAAATGATTTAGGGTCATCATGACAGTGGTCCTTTTCTGTATTTTTTTTTAAGATTTTATTTATTTATTTGACAGACAGCGATCACAAGTAGGCAGAGAAGCAGGCAGAGAGAGAGGAGGAAGCAGGCTCCCCGCTGAGCAGAGAGCCCGATGCGGGGCTCTATCCTAGGACCCTGGGATCATGACCCAAGCCGAAGGCAGAGACTTTAACCCACTGAGCCACCCAGGTGCCCCTAAAGTGAAGAACTCTTAAAAATACAGAAAGGTGGGGTGCCTGGGTGGCTCAGTGGGTTAAAGTCTCTGCCTTCTCCTTGGGTCATGATCCCAGGGTACTACGATAGAGCCCCGCATCGGGCTCTCTGCTCAGCGGGGAGCCTGCTTCCTCCTCTCTCTCTGCCTGCTTCTCTGCCTGCCTCTCTGCCTACTTGTGATCCCCATCTGTCAAGTAAATAAAGTCTTAAAAAAAGTTATTTACTTTAAATGTCTATATAACCACAGAGTTTTTAAAATTGAGTGATAATGTTAAAGCTGTGTTAAGCTTCTAAAAGATATTATAGCTTGCTTTGAAGATTTTTATCCTTAATATTTTGCAGCTTAACCCTTACCCTTATGTGTCTGGGTACTGACTGTTGCTTGGGTATGTGCTGTGGCCTCTCTCCTGTGTCGTTTCTCATGCTCCTCTGTTCCTCCCTCCTAGCTTTGTTTACTCCTCCTTTGACTGTGTTCAATCTGGCATTTATCCTCTCTGTTGAGGTTTTGTGTCTTATTTTTGTTTTTAAATTTCCTTTCCCAAATTTCTCATTTGTTCTTTCCTATCTACTTATTCGGGTTTCATTTCTCCCTGTTTTTATCCGTAACATCTTTTTTGAAAAGGTTTCCTTCGTTTATCCCTGATCTTGAATATATTTCTCTTGAAAGTGCCTGACAGGGTGTGTAACACATTTCACATGAGACGGATTTATTTCTAGCTGATTTGTTATCTTTTTCAGAACTAGTCATCTGCTGTGTTTTGGGTACTGTGTTTACAGGCCATTTTGAGTGGGAGGGCTTTTGTTTCCTTTGCCTTCACTCTCATTCTGGTTTTGAGCCTAGCTATGCTTTGTGCTTTTCTCTACGTTTAATGGACCATTGTTCGGTGTTCCCAGCGGAGGGCGAGCATCAGAGCGTGGAATCGGCTCCGCCATCTCCACCAGATGTTCCCCTTGCCAACTTCGTGAAGGGCTTTCCAGACCCCCCATCCCGCCTGCCCTCACTGGAGAGGAATATGTAAAGCGATTTGATGATGCTTTTTTTTCCATGTTGTTTCCCACATGGACATACTTGTTCTGTTAGTGATTTGTAACTCGCTTATCTTGACCTCGCCGGGGGCCTTGTACAAGAGGACTCGGCGCTTTCTCAGGCTCCGGCAAGGAACATGATTGTACGTTCTGCATTCTTTTAAATGCCGACCAGCTTTTCCTTCCTTTCCCAGTCCCTCCTTCAGCCCCCACAGAAGATTCTTGGTTTACTTTTCAACATCTTTTTAAAAATTTTATACAGTCATTTCAAAACTTAAACCGAAACCAGCTTGGTGTTGGTTAGCTAAATTTTAAGCCCTTTCTTTATTATCTCAGCATTGTAGTGTATCTTAAAATTTAACAACATTGATCATATGAATGCTTGCATGTCGATTATAGGAAGGTATGAGTATAATAATATTTTTCTAAGATTTTTATAGTAAATGATATCGTTCCATTAATTTTCATATATAAAGGACACGATATTGCTTTTAGCTTGGAAGGCATTTAACCTCTAACTTGGATAATTTTTGTATTTTTTAGAGTATATACAGAAATACTGTACTTTGGTATACAGTAACTTAATGTTCACCTTTATAATGAGATTTACAAGTAACAAAATTTGGTCCACACATTACTAGATTTGGTTTTTAAAATTTTAGGTTAGCGCCCTCCCCCCGCTTCTATATATATCTCCCTGTTCAGCTGGCAACTGCTGAGAGTTCCAGGAAATGAACACCCCTGTATGCTCGCTTACTGCATTTTAAATTACTGCCTTTACTGTACTTCAGCACTTCCCCTCAGTCGAGCTTGCTGTGTCCATTTCTGAGAGTCAGGACCTCCATAAAGTACTAAGTTATAGCTCGAACAATCAAATTAGGCCACCATTCTTAAAAGGGGGGCCGGGGAGAGTAGATGTTGAAGGTGTGGTGGGACTTTGTAGTTCAGCTTGGTCCTGGTGAATGCAGAATACCACTGGAGTTTTTCTTCCTTTAGAGTTGTAGAACAACAGATCACTGTCAGAACCGTTAAAAGAGAACCCTTTCTGCTTTGAATCCACACATTAGTAGCTATTTTGGTACTATCTTGTTATGATACTCTGTCCCAATTGCAAAGTAAAATAATGGTATTATTATTCCAATTACTTCCATTCTGTAACAGGTAATTGAGAAAATAGGATCAGATCAGACATTTGCTTAAACATAAAAAGCTCCTTTCAGGAGCTTTTCTGTCCCATGAAATGAAGCATTTGGTATAGAGGTAGAGGACTCTGAGTCTGGGGGCTCTCTGGGACCATTCATTGATTGGTCAACAGAATTTGGTTGTGTCCTCCCCTGGGCCTGGGCCTGGGCCTGTGCTGGGAGGGATGGAGGGGCGAGGGCCCTGGCACTTCTGTCAGCTTGCAGTTGCTGAAGAGTGCCTGTATGCTAGCTACCTCATCATGTGTGGAACAGCTTAAAAGTGACTAATGCATTTTACCACGGAGCCGGTAAGGGACATTGACCTCATTGTGGGACTGAAGAGAAAAGGGTGTTAAAACCAAAATTGCTATGCTTGACTTAACGATGTGCTTACTATAAACATGAAAATATTTCTGCAAGGCTAGACTGGCTTTTATTCCTGTGCGGGTTAAAAAGAAAAAAGAATTGAAATCTCAAATAAAAAATTGTCAGCTTTTCACCCAAGTTTTACTTTGCCTCCTTGGATTTGGGAGGTGTTTGAATAATGGATAATGAGCTTTCCTGAATGTGAATTCACCTCAGGCCCTAATTCATTCTGTTAGCAGAACTTTCTAAGTATGTCAGCCCTTCGTATTTGCTGGGACATTATCTGTTACCTCCTTAAATGAGTGGGGCAGGATAGGGGTGTCTGGGTGGCTTAGTTGGTTAGGCATCCAACTCTTAATTTCTTCTAGGGTCAAGATCTCAGGGTTCTAAGATCAAGCCGCACATCAAGCCAAGGGTCAGGTCAAGCCCACTTGAGGGGGAAAGGAACACCCAGTGGGGGGTCTGCTCTCCCTCTTGCTCTGCCCCTCCCCACCTCAAGCGTGCATACTCCCTTGCTCGCTCTTGTTCTTTCTCAAATAAATAAATGAAATCTTTTATTTATTTATTTAAAAAATATTTCATTTATTTATTTGACACGAGAGAGAGACAGAGAGGGAGAGAGAAAACACAAGCAGGGGGTGTGGGAGAGGGGGAAGCAGGCTCCCTACTGAGCAGGGAACCTGATGCAGGTGCTCAGTCCCAGGACCCTGGGATCATGACCTGATCCGAAGGCAGATGCTTAATGACAGAATCACCCAGGTGCCCCTGAAATCTTAAAAAAAAGGGGGGGGCGGGTGGATAGGAATCAAGAACCAGTTTTAGAAGTTATTGCTCACCTGGTGATGGGTATTAAGGAGGGCACGTATTGCAATGGAACACTGGGTGTGGTGCATAAAAAATGAATCTTGGAACACTGAAAAAACTAAATTAAAAAAAAATTATTTAGGTAATGTTAAAGCCCTATTCACTTCCTTGCCTCTTTTTAAATTTCCAGTTCATATGTTTTGTTTATAACTTATCAAACATTTGTAGCACTGCTTTCTAACCCAGTTAAGAACTTAATTTTCTCTCGTGACAGTAGTTCACTATAGAGATGATTCAGATCATTAGGGTGCCCAGTGCCCGTATAAAATGATAGAGTGTAATTTCAATCATTTGCCTATAAGTTTGGGCCAAACTTGAGCCCCCATTCAGGAACACATTATCACATTAGCTCCAGGAAAGCATGAATCTTGGATATCTAGTCCACATGCTGTTTTATTCTGTCACATTTCTGAAATCTAGAAGAATACGAAGTAGGCTCTTGAAAAGCCAGTAAAGAACTGGCTAAGAGAAGGAGGCTCTAAATAAAGAATTTATTTGTTACACGTTGGTATATTTCATTTCTTACTAGTATAATTTCTCACTTAATGTGATCCTCTCCCTGAAATGCTAAGGGATACACTTTGGTCTGGACATGTTGTTGTTTCTCATGAAGGGATGCTTCTGGGACCCCTGTTTCATGGCAAGTTCATTATTTCCTTTTTGTCTTGGCTCCCAGTTTATGCTGCATTCATCTTCTCATCATCACCTTTAAGACCTTTTATTTTATTATTTATTTTATTTTCTCTGAGTGGAAATTCTACACACTTGCTGGATTATTTAATCTTGATCAGCATGATAAATGATCTGGGGATATTTTATGTTGGTGATGGAAATCTCCTCAGGCTTGTTCATTAGTCAGTAATCTGCTTTTTCTGCAGCTCATAGATAGTTACCTTACATAGATAGTTACCTTACCTTTGATACAGTCTCACAATGTAGAAATCTTGTTTTGCTATAATTCTTTGAAGGTGTTTGATCTAGTCCATTTTACTTCCAAACTACTGTTACTAATTACCTTTAACTGTAAAGGTACTTCATCACTGCTCAAGTTCAAGACTGTAATCCTGGCATTTTATTTGACCTAATGAAATAAAAGTACTGTATTCAGAGCATGTATGTATTTCTCATATGCCACTGTAATGTAGAGAAACACTTAAATGGGTGTGTGTATTTTATTATTTGTAGGTTCAAGTTAGTTAGGAAAGCTTATTGCATGTAAGATCAGTGCATTTTAGTCTGTGAGTTTACCTTAATTTTAAAATCAGTTTTTAACAAGTATTATGTAAGTACCTCTTATTTTCTCAAGATCTTTCTAAGTGACATCTCCAAATTTTACTTTCTTTCCCTTTCTCTCTTTTTTGGGGGGATGGTGGCAAATGCGATAAAAAAGTATGTATTAATCTAATCCTTTAGCTGAATAAAATCAGTTTCCCACAGTTACGGATACTTTGGCCCTTATTTCCGCAGAGCGAATATTTGTTGGTTCGGTGGTTTAGGCGTCTCAGTGATTTCTTCCGACTCTTCAGTCGCACCAGCTGGACTGACCAGATCGTTTCACCTCGCAAGGCATTCCTCCTTGTTGCTAAGTGCTTCCAGTGAAACAGAAAAACATACTTAAAACTTAGATTTTTATTCCTTCTAGTGATTTTTCTCTGTTGTATAGCATATCTCTGAAAGCTTGATCTCATCCTCAGACGACACCATGAGTGTGTTATGCTGGATTATTTTGCTTGTCTCAGGTAAGTTTAGCATCTATAAAGGTGCTGCTAAATTATTAGCTCATCTCTAGTGTGAATCAGAAAGGCCTTCCCGCCATTTTGCAGTTTCTTAAGTAAGTAGACTAGCAGAGTGTGGCTTTTTTTTTTTTTTAATTCCCATCGAATCTGCACATGGCTTGAGAAGTGAAAGAGGGCCATGATCAGTTGGTGATGCAGGCCGGTCCTGTGCGGTCCACACCTCGGCCCGCTGCGGTGGCGTCTCTGCTGACAGCCATTTTCAGTTCTTTGTGAGCTGCTGATTCTCGCTTGTATAGATCTCCATATCTCTAAGGAGAATGTTTTTCTTCTTATTGGTTTAGACCTTCACGCAGGTGGAGGATTTCATTTTCTCGAACAGCCAGCCTTGTTGCTTTTCCTCCCCTTTGCTTCCCCTTCCCTGTTCGCCCAGTCTGTTAGAACACCTTTTCGTTAAAATGGTATCCGTCATTGTTGGCCTCCGCACAGAGTCACAGATGGTGTTGTGCCGCAGTTTCCTTTTTAAAGTTTTCCCATAGTTAATAATTGCCTTGTATACTTTCATCTGCAAAGGGTTCTTTCTGCCTGTTGCTAATTCTTCCCGGACCTCTTAGAGCCTCTCGGGCAGTTTGCCACGAGGTCAGTCATCACTGGCCAGGAGGGATACAGGGCATCCTGCCTGTGCAATCTCGCCTTCCCAGTGGCCATGGGAAGGAAGGTGGAAAGAAGCAGATGAGAGGCATAGTCGTTTATTTGGCCCAGTGTGTTCAAAATGTTATTTCAACAAATACTACTGAAAGTATGAGATATTTTACTTTCCTTTTTTAGTACTGTCATCACAATTTGATGTGCATTTGCATACTTAACACAGCACCTCTTCTCCAATTGGCCCCCTCTCGTGTGCTCTCAGTAGCCACATGAGGATAGTGGCCACAGTATTAAAGCAATTTCCAGGTTTTGTTTTAGAGGCATCTGTACTGGAGACCTCCTTTCTTCCTCTGTCTGGATTGCTTGGTCTGGAGGCATAACAGACATAGCTATCATCCTGAAACCTCTTCTTTCTTCCTTGATTGGATTCCCTGTTTCTTGGATTTCAGGTTTTCTCCTGATTTCCCTCTGGTGGTTTCCTTCAGTCACAGTGGGGGTGGTGGACAAACGCAGGTCACAGACCCGTCGGCCTCTTGCCGTCGGACTGCTCCAGTCTGGTCCCCTTGCTCCGAGGTCCCTTAGGGAGTGCCTCCCTCCACAGGTTCAGTGGAAGTTCCCTTTGCCTTTGCTCTTGCGTGAGGTGTTTTGTTTGTTTGTTTGTTTGTTTGTTTATTAACCTTACTGTATCTTATATTTTTCTCTTTCTTGGTTTCTTTCTTTCCTCAGGGGGGAGATATGCTCCGTGTCTTGCTGAAGCTGCAAGCATGGGTGTGGTCCAGTTTTGGAGACTTTGCTGCTCTGCAGGGTTAATTTAGTTCGTTTATTGCCCTGGCTGGCTGGGTGATAATTGGGTTGGTATAGAATTCTAGGCTAGAGATCCTTTTGTTTCAGGTTCTAAAAAGCATTGCTCCATTGCTCTCTTTCAGTATTCTCAAAAAGTCTGAAGCCATTCTGATGACCTTATCCTTTGAAAGTGAACTATTTTTTCTTTCGAGGAACTTACAGAATATTTTCTTTATTAAGATTTATTTGATTTATTTGTTTTAGGGAAAGAGAGTGCATGTGCACTTGTGGGGAGGGGCAGAGAGAGAGAGAGAGAAAATCTCCAGCAGACTCCCCACTGAGCACAGAGCCCGACACAGGGCTTGATCCCACGACCCTGAGCTCATGACCCTAGTGGAAACCAAGAGTACGTGCTCAACTGACTGAGCCACCCAGGTGCTCCCAGAAATTTTCTTTGAAGAATTCTGGAATCACATATTAATGTGCCTTAGTGTAGGTCTGTTTTTATCATTACGGTGAGCATTTGATGCGTCTGGAAGATTTCCTTGAACTTTTTTTTTTTTTTTAGTGTTTTCTTTCCTTGTCTTTTGTTTTGTCAAATGTTCTATTGTGGGTTTTGGGGGACAGGGGTGCTTTACTTTCTGGAAGAATTTCTTCTACCTTTCCCTAACATTTTTGTTCTGAGTTCATAGATACAATATCTATCTCACTGAGGATATCAATAATACATTTTTTAAAGCTTTCTTTTCTCTGTAGTTTGTCTTCCAAACTACTTGTTTTCAACTTGTTTCATTTTTCTTGTAAATCTCTTTTATATTCGAGGCATTCTTCTCACATCTTGGAATCAGTGGTTGTCTGTGTGTGATGAAGAATTGGGGCTCACAGAGCAGACTGAGAGCCCTGAGAAGGTGGAAGGGGCCCATCAGCCCTAATCTGGTTGCAAGTCCTCTAGCTGGGCTATTGGTTGTATGCCCCGGTGATAGTAGCTTCTGGTCTTCCCTCTTGTCTACTTGGATCACATACGAAGCGCTCTGATTTATATTCTCCAGAAAATGATTCTCTGGAGTTCTGTGGGGTGGGGTGGCAGGCACCCAGCAGCACGGAATGGGGGGCAGTGGGGAGATCGCTGCTTCTCAGTCAGCTCCAGCCCGCTCGCCTGCACTGAACCCCACCCCTTCATCCCGAAGCAGCATTTCTGGAGCCTCTGCAGGATTCTGTGGTGGAAAGGGGCTGGTGCTCTGCTTTCCCCACTGCTGGTTTGTAATTGAGCTTTCTCAGACCAGCCAACTACTAATAGGGTTTCTAGCTTCCAAAATTCTGTTGCTATCTTCTGTTCTGCCCTCTCCTGTGAGTTTGCCTTTTTTTTTTTTTAATTGTAGTAAAATATACATAGCAAAATTTACCACTGTAAGCATTTTTAGGAATATACCTTAGTGGCAGTAAGTACATTCACATTGTCGTGTGGGTTTCTTTTAATAAGAACAAAATACAAATTGAAAAGATTTTTAAATGGAATTATAGTGGTGTTTGAGAAGAGTGGAATTAGATGCCTGTGATCAGTCTAGCAGGAGGCATGATTTGGGTCTTCTGTCAACCCAGGCACTCCTCTTTCGGAAAGTTCGCTGTAATGGGGTCTGTCTGCCATCTCCTCAGAAAGCAGTGGGACGGTTGTTGGCATAAAAGTGCATTTTATTTGCCCTCAATCACTGTAGCTTTATACAGGGCTACAGATGGCACTGCCAGGCGTGACGTTCAAGGCTTTCCAAGATCTAGCCTGCCCACCTGTGTGCCCTAGCCGCCTGTCACTGCTCCCGTGAGCCCACTCACTGTCCCTTGCAGGAGATACCACCTCCCCCATCCCATCTCCCTGCCCTCTTCCACATCTTTGCAGCTCCCAGCCCCACGCCTTCCTCCCACGGCAGGCATGTGGTTGTTCCTCTTCTGTTTTCTCTTCCTGACCTTGTACATGGCTCTGAATTATCACCTTGCATTTCCCACACTGCCTAGTTCTCTTTGATGTGTGTTTCTGTCCCTGGTCCCCTCAGTGCCTGGCACGTAGCTCGCACTTGGTTAAATGTCTGCATGGATTCCTGATGCCAGAGATTTCAAAAGAGAACTCTTTATCCTTTTTTTTTTTTCTTTTGTAGGATATCCGACACGAGGCCAGTGACTTCCCATGTAGAGTGGCCAAGCTTCCTAAAAACAAAAACCGAAACAGGTACAGAGATGTCAGTCCCTGTAAGTATTCACATCGCCATTGCCAGTCTCCCCGCTTCCACTGGGTGCGCGTGTGGCGGCGTCTTCTCAGCACAGGGCCTCTCCGGCAGGACCCCTCCGGGAGGACCCCTCCGGCAGGACCCCTGAGCCCTGGGCTGTGGTCGTAAAGCCATAAAAGTACAGCTTTATGACATGGTTGTTTCCTGTAATCAAAGCATCAGAGGCGTAGAGGAATGGTTTGTTCGTTTCTTCCATGATTGTAGAAGGAATAAGGTTTCATTTTCTGGAAAATTCAGCTAAGTTCAAAGCACTTTTTTTAGCTTTGACTATTTTTATGATGAATCATTTTTCCTCCCAGCTGAAGCAGAGTATAGTAGGCATAATATAACCTTTTCTGGATGACTCAGCAACAGTATTATTAGAGCCCAAGCAGTGTCTTGAACTGTGCCGGCACCCCACACAGCCACAGAATGGGAGTGGTGTTTGCCCTCCACGAGAGACAGCTTCGTTCCTGGAGTCCCCCCACCCCCACCCCCCCACTGCCATCATCATGCTTCCAGCTCTTTCTTGCCATTATCTCCCAGCATGCCTGCTGGCCTCTGACAGCCTCCTCTGCCTTCTGAGTAATTGGCTCTAAATCTGCTGATATTTCAAAAGTCAAGAACTAAAGGTTTTAGAATTTGTGTAAAGCAAGAAACACTGGAGCCGAGTAAAGGGCATGAACTTCGCCACCTCCTCTAGGCCACAGAGAACCTTCTGACTCCCCTCCAGGGATCTTAGAACCTGTCCATCAGAGATGGTTGTAGCTGCCAGTGTCTCCCGTGGCAGTCCCTTCCATCTGCCAGCGACACAGAAGACGCAGTCAGTCTTCCCTCGCCCAGGCGCTTCCCACACGCCTGCTAGGTCACACAACTCCCATGGGCGCTGGCGTCTGCTGCTCTTCGAGGGAGAGTCAGCAGTGCCTCCTGCCCTGAGCTGTGCAGCACCTGGTTGCAGGGAGGGGGGCACACAGCGGACCCAGGTTGGTCCTGGGCAGTCTGCCTCTGCGTGCTGCCTCGGTTCCCCACCCAGCGGTGTCTCAGCCTGCCGCTTCCAGCTGTGTGGCTTCGGGCAGATAAGTCTGTTCTCTGATCTCCAGTAAAGCAGGAGCCACACAGATCTCAGGATGGCGTGAAGATGAAATAAAATAAAACAAACCACTTAGCCCAGTGCCTGGCTCATAAACGTTCTCTGTGATTGAGACGATTGTTAACTAAAGGCGCACGTCAGGCGCATCTGAAGTCTAGTGCTTGTGCTCAAGTACCATGTGATTGTGTCCCGACACTCTTGATTCAGCACATCTAGGCTGTGGCATCTAGCATGTTTTATTTAAAAAAAAAAAAAAACCTCCCCTTGGGTGATTCGGTTGTAAAGCCCCCACCAGCAGCTCTAAACTGCTGTTGGCATCTTTCATGCAGAGCCAAGAGACCCCCCCCACCACTGTCCTTGTGGTACACGAGGCAATGATGTCCTCTTAATATTTCTTTTCTACATTTTTCATTAATGCTCATCTAAATGGTTTTATGAGCCAGTTTTACAGATACAGAGGGGGAAAGAAAGGAATATTTAAAATATTCTTCCCAGGAAACAGCTCCCAAACCTTTTCATTCCCAGTCTCCCTCCTGTTTCTCTTGTTTTCCCCCCAACTCTGCAGTAGGACAGATAATTTGCTCTTAAGGTCAGGGGGGACATGAGAAGAATGATTCAAGGTAGAAAGTGATCTTTTGTCTGTCTTCCATTTGGCCAATGAAAAGCCCAGTGCTCAGAGGAGAAATTGTTTGTCCAAGGCCACCCAGTACTGTTGGAACCCATTCATATAAACCCCCAAGGGTTTATATGGTCTCATCATTTTTCTTTAAGATCTATCTCCATGACTTAAATATTACTCAAGTATTCCAGGTTGTATTAATCCTCTATGTTGAGAAACATTATTCCAAATGGTGACTGATTTTTAAAAACATTTCCTTGAAATCTTTTAGAACAGAAAGCCCCAAACTATGTGTCCCCATTAACTCTCCTTTCCACCTGGGCTACAGAAGAAAAAGCAGTGTTTCTGACAGCAGTCACCTGCCTTCATCATCCCCTGTGTTGTACCAGAAGTAAAAATTCCCACCTGTTCTTGTTAGCTGCATTCGCAGGATAAGGAAAGTGGCCTTTAGGAAACCGCTGCTTTTGTGACAAAGTCATGGTAAAAGGAAAAAAAAAAAAGGAGCTATGCATTTTCAGTAACCTGGGCAGACCTTCCAAATGAGAGTCTATTTTTGAAAACTTCTGCAAGTTACATTTAATGTATTTTTGGTGTTTTGGACTCTAGAGTTTATTTTTTCCAATTAATTATCTCTTAAGTCTTCGATATGACAGTTCCTGACCTTGAAATATTAGAATTCAGTTTTGTTTTGTTTTTTTTTTAATTTATTTGACAGACAGAGATCACAAGTAGGCAGAGAGGCAGGCAGAGAGAGAGAGGGAAGCAGGCTCCCTGCTGAGCAGAGAGCCCGATGTGAGACTCGATCCCAGGACCCTGAGATCATGACCTGAGCTGAAGGCAGCGGCTTAACCCACTGAGCCACCCAGGCGCCCTAGAATTCAGTTCTAATTGTTTTTGTTCATAGGTTAGAATCGTTTAAGTATATTACACTCAAAACTTAAAACAACAACAACAACTTTATATAAAGGAATTCAGGTAACCTTTTCCACACAACCATATATTTAGGTCATTTTATCTTCAAACCATTAGACATAGATTAGGTGGAAATATCATAAATCCTACCAACTAGAGCTCTAGGGACTGGATGAAATTTTTGGTGGATCTTTTTCCCTTTTAAAGATTGAATCCCCTCTTTTTTACCTTGTGAAAGTTTTTATTAGGCATCCAAGAAAAGATCTCTTGGCACCCCTCCTCACAGCCTTCTGAGTTGTGGGGCAGTGATAAGTGTAGGAAGATAGGACCTAAGAATAGATTGTCCAATTAGGACAGAACCCATGTTTCAGTGTCGTTTGTCCCTGTTGCTATTTAACATTCAGTTTCAAACACTTCCAGAAACCTTTCTGAAAATACTAAGTCATCCCCTTATTGATGGCTAATCTCAATTAAAAGCCAATGTATGATTAAAAGCGAGCCAGTGCAAATGCCCTTAATGCCACCGACTCACCTTTTTCGCTTTCCCCATTGGGTGCATGACCTTTGCGGACGCTTTGGTCCTGCAGGACTAACGTCCAAGTTCTGGCTTGCCTTTCAGTTGACCATAGTCGGATTAAACTCCATCAGGAAGATAATGACTACATCAATGCCAGTTTGATCAAGATGGAAGAAGCCCAAAGGAGTTACATTCTTACCCAGGTAAATGGATGGTTCAAAATTTTTCTAATGGGTTTTTGCCTTACTCGATGTCAACTTGAGAATTGCACAGTACTGTCCTTTGTACTTCAGATGAAACCTGCCGCCTCCTTTAGAAGGCCAGGTTGTACACAATCCAAAAAAGCGAGGAAGGAAAAATATCTTCCTTCAGAGACAGGGTTTGGTTGTAACATGTGATTTGTCCAGGAAGTATGCCACTGCTGGCCTTAGAGGAAACAGCCTGAATGAAATGCCAGAATTGCCTGTGGTCCGCTGACAGAGGCAGCAGGGCCATGGCAAGAGGAGGGCCTGTAAGTGTTCACCTCAGGGCACTGAGGGCTGCTTACCGAAATCAAAGCAGTAGACCAGTAGGCTTCGTCCAGGTGTCCTCTCAGAATTCCTCAGCATGGTCTTCATTCTTTGGCCCTGAAATAAAGCATCCTGAGATGATGTGGATATGCATGCAAAATCATTTAAAATTCCCATTGCCTTTTGGCATCTTTGTGGAAAAAAATCATAAAATGATTCACTACTACTTGACCTTGTGAAACACTTATTGGCATATGGCCCAAAGACCATGGGTCTCTGGGAAAGAGGATAGGGAAGTTTCTTTTTAATTTATTTTCTCAAGTCTTAGTCTGTTACCTGTAAGTTGCTCTAAGCACTTGACATTTCTTTCTTTTTAGTCATAGTTTTTGCTTTCTCATTCCATGTTTATCAGTGTTCTGTATGGCTTTGGGGTATAGGGTGATTTTGAACACGGTACTTAATACTGGGAGATCAAGGTGATAGGGAAGCCAGAGAGCGAATGAACAGAGGCTGCCTTGGGGCAGGGAGCTGATCAGCTTAACTACCATGGCCCTGCTTTACTGCCTCGTCTGGTCCTGTCCCAGTTCCTCTCTGTCTGTGAGGACTATCATCTCAGATGCCCCCCAGTGTATGGAACATCAGCCACGCCATGTTCAGCCCTGGGGCCATTGAGGAAATTCTTGATATATGTGTAGGGGGCAGGCCTTTTACCAGGCCTCAGCCTGTGGTCTTCAAGCACCTCTGGGTTTGTTGGGGTAGGGTGATAAGGAAGGAGATCCTGGTGGTAGCAGGCTGGCGGGAAGGGGTTAGGGGAAAGGCAGCTTCTTGGTAACTTCTCTTTTTAGAAGTCAAGTTTCTTTTTTTTTCTTTTTCTTTTTTTTTTTTTTCCCAAGGTTTCTTACTTCTTAATCTTAGCCATTTACCTTTGATGTGATAGGAAGTCCAAAGCAAAG
This sequence comes from Mustela nigripes, assembly GCF_022355385.1. NCBI lineage: Eukaryota > Metazoa > Chordata > Mammalia > Carnivora > Mustelidae > Mustela > Mustela nigripes. Next base: position 129,965,949 of record NC_081563.1, read on the forward strand.
ACGGATAGAGGTAGAAAGTCAAATGGAGTGCTAGGATATAGCCATGCAAACTGTCATACTACTGTCTTCCCCAGCCTTGTGCCCTAGCAATTACTTGCACATCTGAAAGTCTCTCTGTTTTTGTCAGGTGGTACCATGGGCATACCTAGCTGCCTGCATAGTCCCCCTTTGCCCTGGCATTTATAAAAGGGATCAAAGTAGCCAGACCCCAGAGTTGTACGTCTAGACAGTAGGAGCAACACATTTTCCAGGCCACAAAAATGAAGAAAACCATGACCATTTTTAAAATTTTCAATGCTATTCATTATGCAAATAATACAAATCTGTGGTTTTGTTTTGTTTTTTAAGGCAGTGGTATGGAAATGTAGAGAATAATGTCCAAGGTGCCCTCTGTCACTTCTGCAGTGAAGTGTTAGCTAAGTGCTGCTGTGGATCTTATATGATTTTTCATCCCTGAAAGCCATCCTAAGCTAGGGTTCTGGGGAGCAGGCACAGTGACAGGCTGGTAACTGGTGAGAGCCATAGCTGTGAGACCGGGTCCTTGGGCCCAAGCTGCAGACTGTAAGACCCAGGTGGCCAGCCAGGAGGCCCCGGGACCCCTGTCTTTTGGGAGCCATGTTTCTGTTAATTGGCTAGAAAGGGTGATGTATCTGACTTCTGTTGTCTGAGGCTCTATGTGGAGCTCAGATGTGTCTGGTTTAGGCAGCAGGAGGGAGCAGAGTTCAGGAAAGTGAGTGGGCATTGAGGGCTCATTTGGTCAGGGAAGGTGTGGAGGGACTTCAAGGGAACAGATGCAAATAATCAGGAGAATTTGGGTGAGAAGAGGTGAGACCAGAAACCATTCTAGACATGGTGCTGGTTGGAGAAAGTGACACGCTCTGTCATGGAGGTGAGAGGTGATGTCCCTTCTGGGCAGTACTAAAACTTGACACAGCGGGTGGCATTCCTACTTTGGTATCCAGTAAACATCTGTGCCCATTGCTAGGTTGACAGGTAGCCCACCATGTCCTGGTGCCCACGCTGGACCCCTTGGGCCACTTGGCTGATGATATGTGTCTATATCTCAGATGTTCGTTGGTCCAAGGACGAAGGTAGTCCATGGTCAGTCCCATCATTATTGATAGTAATAATAGCTAATGGTTTACTGGCTATTTACTGTCTTCCAGGTGCTGTGGTAAGGCCTTTACTGTAAGAATGTAGTTAACTTTCCTAACCCTCTGAATAAGGACTGTGATCAGTGGAGAGCAGTGGGTGGAGAAACGGAGGCATGGAGATGTAAAGTGACTTGTCCAAGGTCACATGGATGATAAGTGACTGGAGCTGAGACTCCAGCCCCTGGAAGTGTCGCTGACGATCGCTTCCCCCTACTGCTTCTTGCCTGTACCCCTAGCTTTGTTCCATATTCTGTCCGTGCTCCAGAGGGACCACAGTGGAGCCCCTCCACCCGTCAGCTCACACCAGAAAGTAGAATCAGCCTTTTCTGTCCTCTGTGGGTCAGCCCCAAACCAGCCCTGAGAGGCAGAAATAACCTTTCACTATGTGGCAGAAAATAGAATTGAGGTTACTGTCCGCTAGGCAGGGAGGGCAGTCCCTGTCCCAACTCCAGCCCCCGCTCTGCCGAAGGGCACTGTCATCTGCTCAGCGCCGACGGTGTGCTCACATTGGAGCACGTGCGATGTGTCTGAGCACATGTCTGTGTGTAAAATGGTATACACTTTGTGGATTGTGTATTTGCAGGGCCCTTTGCCTAACACGTGCGGTCACTTTTGGGAGATGGTGTGGGAGCAGAAAAGCAGGGGCGTTGTCATGCTCAACAGAGTAATGGAGAAAGGATCGGTAAGTCATGGATTTATCTGCTGTTTACCTCACCGTCCATATGTGTCCCACTCCGTGAAGTTGACATTTTTGTCTGAGTTTATTTCTTTACATTGCTTTTGTATTTCTTTTACGTTGTATCTGCTTTATTAGAAAAATTTAAAGAAGCATTACATAAATACATGTCTATTAGTCCGAAAAGTAAATGAATTAAAAAGAGGGGGAAAAGTCATTGCTCTGGACCTCTTCCACCCAGCCCCCCTGCCCCCATCAGTCGCTCTCCCCAGAGTGCGTGCGCGTGTTCTGTGGTCCTCTGCCAGGGGTTCTGGGGCTGCTACTGTTCCGTTACGGAGCTGTGTAAGCGTAGCTTTATTCTGAAAAGGAAGTTTCTTCTGTATCCTCCTCCTCTCTGCTTTTCTGGCTGGACAAGTTTGCCTCCTGTTGACTGAGCTGTGGGAGCCGCCCCATTTGGGAAAGCTTCTGTCAAATACCCAGATGCCTGGCGCTCGGCCGCCTCGTTAACATGGATGCTGTCTGCCTGTGCGTTTACTGGAGGATTGATGCGGCATTTCTCCCAAGTTCTCTGCAACTCTAAAACATTGCCAGGGGTAGCATGTGTCCCGGATGTGCGTGATGGTCTGGGCAGCACCCTCCATGCATCTGTCCCTGCAGTCGCCGCGGTAGCCTCTCGACTTGCTCTCCTCCGTGTATCCTATCCCCGGTGTCCAGAATGGTCTTTCGAAACCAAGTGTCTCTACACTTCTTCTAGCCAAAAACCCTTGTGCGGCCCCCACTGGCTCCTGGGTTGTATGTAAATGTGGCTACGGGACCTCGTTAACCTACAGCCCGAAGTCCCACCTCCATTTCCAAACTCCAGCCAGAACTTCTGTTATTGGTTTCTTGCCAGGTTCCCTGGCCTGACAGCAGAGTCCCCGCCTGGCCCCACCCCTCTGGTAGGTTCTCCAAGTGCTTCCCTGGATCAGCCACCGCTCGTGCTCCCCACACTTCCCCCCTCCAACTCTGCAGATTGCCTGCTAGAGGCCTGTCTCCCATGAAAGGCGATGTGGTGTACAGTGTGGTGTACGTGTGGCAGCCACGTAGCAAGTGGACACTACACCCCTGCTTCCCTGGCTCCTTCCCCCCTTTCCCGCCATGGCCAGCACACTCGGGCTCTCCAGCCTCAGAGGCGGAGGCCCTGGGATGGGCTCAGGAGTGTGGATACCAGGAGGAGCGAGTGGCCCAGGCACGGAGAACTGCGTGTGCCCAGGGCCTTGCCAGGTGCTGGCACAGTGCGCTCAGGCTCAGCGGGGCCGCTGCTCTTCCTGCTGGCCTGGCCTTCTCGGTCCCAGGCTTGCCAGGAGAACACGCAGGCTCCAGAGAAGCTGCCCCTCCAAAGAAAGCACAATCATGGCTTTAGAGGAAACAGATACAAGTGCAGAGAAGTAACACATCAAAGGAAACATCAGTGGTCAAAGGGGAAGCACTCACCGCCAGGCCCCTCCCCTCCCCCCCACAAAGTGACAGCCTTAGTTACAGTAGATGGTCCTCTTAGGACAGCACAAGTTTAAAATCATGGCTTTTGCCTCAGTCCCATTCTTAAAGCATCTATTTGCTTGATGATAACAGATGGAGAGCATACTTGAGTGTTGGAAGAATGGAATAATGCTTCCGAGACTTTTTTTTTTTCAGTGAAAGTGGTTTTTAATGTTTTCTGCTTCAGTGGCTTGATTAGTAAAATGTGAAGTTATAAGTGCGAAGCCAGCTCTCACCCGTCACCACTCTTGTCAGCAATTTTGAATAAAGAAACAAACTTTAGGTTCCCATACCACACACTCTCCGCAAGGGAAGGTGACAAAGATAGGGTGGCCTGTGTATCTGTTCGGCCCTGATGAGCGTTTGGGGTCTTGGGGGCTCAGTGCTGCCCACAGGGGGGCCACTAGCATACCCACTCCTACATGTGGCCATCCAGAATGTCCCCAGACATTGTCCAGGGCCCCCTGGGGTGCAAAATTGCTCCCCTTGAGAAGCACTATTCTCAATGGCATTGAGGGTTTGGGACTTTGAAATCGAGTTCGTTATTCAGAAATGACTGGATATGGTAGCATTTCCTTTTTATTTGTTTTTTACTGTATTTGAGTGAAACCTCTTTGCTGTTGTTGGCCCAGTCTAGCCAGGGTGCTGTCCTGTAGCTGCCTGTTGGCCCCCAGGCCTGCCCTTGGCTTGTCTCCCATCCAAGGCTGACTGTAAACGGGCAGCTTTTCCCCTTGGCCACTTAAAAAAAAAAAAAAAAACCTGGCTGGTTGGTTTTCATGCAGTTGACTGTGACCGTGTGACAGTAGCCTCTGTTTTCCGTGGAACTGCTCTTCCTGCTCAGGGTCATTCAGCCATGCACATTGGCGTGGAAAGCAGCAGGTGGTTTGAGATTCTTAATGTTTCTTGGGAATCAACGATTTCAGTTTGTCATCAACATTTATCATCCCCATTAGAACTGACTGGGGAAAATTCTAAGAAGTCACCGTGTCTTTCTGCTCAGCTAATGTAGGTATGATCTCTGCATACAGCCCGCAGTCAGAACCAGCTTGCAGAATGCTCCCATGCCATGCGTATTTGTTTTCTGGTTTCCTTCCTTCTCTGAATGGTAAAGGATGTGCCCCTCTTATGTTTGGCAGACCTGCCTGTTACCCTTTTGGGCTTTTGTGCTTCCTGGAAAACAGTGGTACAGAAGATGATTATGTGTGTTAGACGGAGCTCATCCAAGTAGCCCAAGTTCTTGGGGGTCCAATTTAAAGAAGGAGTTGAGACATGTCCGTGAAGAGTGTATTTGGGTGCAAGGGCGGGGATTGTGTAGGCAGAGAAAAAGACAAACAAGGAGGTGTTTAACCAGAAATATCGCCTCTCTCTCTCTCCCAAAACCCCAACTAAAGGTGCAGTTTGACTTCAGTACTTTTGTGCACATGAGACTCTGGATTTTTGTGAAGATTGCCTGGCTGTTTGGGAAGGCCCCAAGGCCTCTCTGTCACATTCAGCTTCAGGCGGGAAGGGCAGCTGTGACGGACACCCACCATGTGGGTGCTGCCATTCACTGCTGACCCAGGATGTAGCACGATTTGAATCCCAGGGAAGGACGGCTTTCTAATAAAATACGTCTCTTCTCGGGGGGGGGGGGGGGGTGGATCAGTTTAATAGAAGAGCAATAAGTCGTGCTCTTGAGCTTACTTTTGTGTTTTGTTTTATTTTGTGTGTTAAAAGCGTCTACAGGAAATGACAGCAAGCAGAGCACGGCATGTTGCTGTGGATGCCTGCGAGCTCTTAAAAATAAATACTGCTTGATTGACACCTAGCGCGCACTAGCGTTGCGCGGTAGCGGAGTTCCTGAGTCTTTACCACATCACAGAGACTTACTGGGCTTTAGACTTGGTTTTGAAAGTGAGTGTTTGCTGTGTGGAGGTGAGCTGTAGAAGACCTTCCCTGTCTACGTAGACCTGAAACACCGGACTCTTCTTTGAGATACGCACTGTCCTGCGTTTCTACTTCTCTGCTTGCGGTGTTGGGGGCTCGCTCCAGCACTTGGGGCGCCGAACCCACCAGGGCAGTCTCTCTGCCTCGGGGGTCTTCAGGAATTGCACGGGTCTGATGACTGGAAGTGTGGGAAGACGGGCATCCTTGAAGCGTCTTCCCCAGGCCCCCTTTCAGCCGCACCCCCCCCTTTGGGTCCGCAGAGGACCTTGCCATGTCACTGCTGCTTCCATGAACCGCGTGGCAGAATTGCGCTAATGCTGGCGGGTTGGTCCTGTTCCAGGGGATCATCTTTAGCAACTTCTCATTGGCGTTAGGGGGGGATGTGGGTGAAACTGCCTCAATCTTTCAAACAGGCCCAGTCCAGGCCCTGTTGGCCTTCTGTTTTGGGACCGTGACGTCTTAATGCTGTGTCGGCATCCCAGTCTGTGGTTTCTCGGTTTGCTTCTTCTTTTTCTCTTGTTTTTTTAGGCAGTGCAGCTCCATTAGAGCAGGACTGGTGGGCCTTCCTGATTCTGTCTGCACTCTGCTCGGGAGCCTCCTGGTGCTCCCCTGCCCAGGTGACACTGCGGGTCCCGAGCCTGCCCCCGGAGTCGCCATGGCCTGGTCTTCCCTTGGCCCTGCTCCCTGTTCCTCTTGAGACTAACTTCTGGGCAGTCACTGCCTAGGAAATCCTAGGCACGCCTCTGTCAGGGGCCACTTTTTTTTTTTTAAGATTTTATTTGAGAGAGCACGAGGTGGGGGGGTGGAGAGTGGAGGGAGAGGGAGAAACAGACTCCCCGCTGAGCCAGGGACCCTGGGATCATGACAGAGGCCTCTCCTTCCATAGGGTTTTCTCTCATCTCTTGCATGTAACTTCTGCTGGCCTGGAACCTTCGCCTCTTCTGAATTCCCACAGCACATCCATAGTGTTTACTCCCGCTATGCCCCCTGGTCCCTGATCCGCACCACTGGTCTCTTCTGACTGGCAGAGGCTGGGCCTGGAGGGGCTCCCTCACCTTCCCTGGCATTTCAGGCGGTTCGTCCTGCAACTCAGAGGAGGTGCCGGGGGGCCAGTCCGCATTCAGGTGCAGTGGGCGTGGATTTGTACCATTTCCCAAAGAGCTGGCTACACACACTGATAATTTCATGTGGTAGAAATCATCGTGTCTTTGGGGTTCCCTCTGTCTAGGCACATTGTCCGACCCTCTGGCTTATAGACCTTGCAACTTAGCTCCCATCTGCCTGCTGTTTTGGTCCACAACATCACCATCACCAAACAGAAAGGTATAGTATAGAAACTTGACTCAAAGTACACCACTAAATTTGAGTCAAACTTTCTTTCTTAAAACTCTTAAGTGATGGGCACTTAGGTGGCTCAGTTGGTTGGACGACTGCCTTTGGCTCAGGTCATGATCCGGGAGTCACTGGATCGAGTCCCACATCGGGCTCCCAGACTCTGTGGGGAGTCTGCTTCTCCCTCTGACCTTCTCCCTTCTCATGTTCTGTCTCACTCTCGTTCTCTCTCAAATGAAAAAAATAAAAAATCTTTAAAAAAAAACAAAATAAACCAACTCTTAAGTGAAACCAAATCTTTGGGAGTTTGCTGGCTTTGAAGAAAAGTTAATGAGCTATATTTAAATGAATAGTTCCTGGAATTATTAAACTAGAAAATCAAAAGGATTTTTTGGTACTGAGCCAAACCAGAATGAAAGGGTGTGATGGGGCAGCGGGTGACCCTAAGCCTTGGAGGAGCCCCTGTCCACGCCTTCTCTAAACATTCAGTTACAGCCCGCCAGCCTGCACAGGTGTCCCACAGTCTCCTCCAGACTTGGTTCCGTTCCCCCGGGTACGTGGTCTGCATTGGGCCAACAGCACCAATCCGGTTCTCGGTAGTCTTCAAAATGGCTACAGAAAGTAGTCTGTGAGAGACTAAAGCTGTGGCACAGTCCGGCTTCACCTCATAGATGGCCTGGAAAGCCAGACCCCCGAAGCCTATCCTTGTGTAGGGAGAACCAGGGGGCAGCTGTGTTTGGAGGTCCAAGCCCTCTCTGCCCAGCCAGCCCTGGGTCTCCACTGCCCCCCCACATCTCCCTCAGAGGCAGGCAGGTTATGCTGATGGTGACATCCAAGATCAGAAAACCCCAGTTTACCTTTGGGTTGTCCTGAAGCTCATGGAAGGAACTCTGTACCTCCCTTCGAGGGAAAACAGTCCATTGCTAATAGTAATTCATCATTTTCTCTCCTAGTTAAAATGTGCTCAGTACTGGCCACAAAAAGAAGAGAAAGAAATGATCTTTGAAGACACAAATTTGAAATTAACCTTGATCTCCGAAGATATTAAGTCCTATTACACAGTACGGCAGCTGGAATTGGAAAACCTTGCAGTGAGTATGGCATGTATTCCCTCCTTCCCACGGCCGCTGCTTGAGATGTCTTTCCACCTGGGTGCTATTACCTAATGCCACTTTTTCTGAGTTTTGTACACTCTGACCAAGATGTGGTCTTAGCCCTGTGGGAAGCAGAGCTTACCTGCTTACCTACCAGGGGAGCTGGGGGGGGGGGGGGGCCTCCGGCCCCTCCTCCAAGAGCTTTCTCCCTGAACTGTAACACTAGTTCATTGTAGTCTCTAGGGAAAAGGGAGTTTCTCAGCCAAAACTTCTCTCTGTTCCTGTCTTTGCAACTGCCGTGGGACTGACATGGTAGCCGTAGGTCACATAGCGGCCACTGCCTCTTTTCTTGTCCACAGTCTCTTCAGCTTGAAGCGAGGGAAGAAGGGCCCTTCTGGGGCTGACTCCCAAGGTCATAGTCACTAGTGTACATTTTCTAAGTGAGGTTTTGGGCTTATTTGTCTTGGGAGGAACGTCTAGCACCAGCTGCTGGCTCTCCTTGGGAGGTGGTCTTGGAACAGATCAAGGCATAGGGCTAAGCAGCAGCACCACAGAAGGCCCTACCCACAGGGATTCTAAATAATTCTCCAGAAGCCATCACCCGGAAGACCCTGCACCAGGATGGGCAGCTCCTGGGAACAGCCTCGGCCATGGCGGTCAGCCACTCCCTTCCAGCCACTCGTGGGGCTGGACTCCCAGCCCCGCCGTCTCAGACTGTCAGACATAGAGCCAGGGGCATCTCGCCTCACCATAGCTCAGTTTCCCCCTCTTCCAGATGGGGTTTTTTTTAAGGGCTCAGACGGCAAGAAGCACAGTTAAGTGTTAGAACAGCACCTCGCTCAGCCCCTGCCGGGGTCAGCACGTTCTGTGGGGTTGATGTGGCGGGGTTAGCCAGGGTGGTCCCCACCCAGATCGGAGGGATGGCGGGAGCAGTGCCAGCTTGGATGGGGGCTTGGCTGGGGGGCTGCCCGTGACTTCAGCTCACATGTTCGTGTTCAGCTGACTGCATTCCAGTCCCCTGCCTCCTGTTGTTGCATAACTGACTGGAGTGAGAGCTAGAACGGAGCGCGGGCTGCCGTAAGCAGAGCGAAGTAAGTGGCGTGGCTTTTTGGGGAATGCAGCGACGCGGCTCCTGAGCATGACAGCCCGGGCCTGCCGCAGCCCCCCAAGCCTCGGGGACTCTGGTTTACGGAGGGCTTCGATGGAGCATTTTCAGGACTAACAGCAGCAGCGTGTTGGAATGTGCCTGGAGGATCATGTTGTAGACCGCTCTTTTTCATGCTTTTTAAAATGCACAAGCCCTGACATCAAGAGGGACTTCTGGTAAACCCTTGAGAAAATTTTTCCCGCTTGTTGAGGGAAATGGAATTCGGACGGAGCAGAAGGGGCTCGTGATGTCCGCTCAGTGGCACGCCTGCAGCAGCGCGGAGGTTTTGGTGTTGGGAGAGGCTGTTTGCTCGAACAGACCTTGTTCTTAAAAATTCTTTTCTCAGGCGTGGATCTGTTCAAGCACAGGTTTAAAGCAAATTCCTTGAGAAAGAGGTGGGCAGCTGTGAGGGAGGGTGCGAGCGGGAGCTACTCCACACCTTCTTAATGACTAAAGAAGGAACTTGCTGTTAGTATATTTTCTTCTTACTCCTTTTTTAAAATCTATTTTTAAGTGTTTTTCTTTCCCTGAAAAATAGAAAGGGCATCTCTCATTTTAAGCCATACAAGGAGACCTTTTTTGAGGGAGGAAAAAATGGCCTTACTTAGGGTGGTTCTAGAAATGACCCTCATGTCGCCTGCAGAGTCTTCCAGTTCTGCAGAAGGACCTCCGTGTGTCAGAGCTGGTGCAGGGTTCCGTATGAGCATTCTTTGCTGATGTTAGGTCACTGGTGTTTATCGTAAACTCTTTCACAAGTTTTCATCACACCGGGCCCCGGGAGGCTGTTAGAACTGAAGCTGTAAGCTCTGGGAAGGTGAGGGCAGTGTCCTTACCTTATCCTGCCAGGGGTGGTGGCTGGCGTGGTAAGCATGTTGTGGACATTTTGCTAAGTGTGGGGAGGCATTGTTGGTTCACAGGCCTCTGGACTCTTCATAGGTTTAGAGGGAGGAGCAGGGCTGGAAATGGCACTGGAGGCCATTCTTCGTTCTGTTCCACTGGGAGCAGACGGGGCCAGGGGGAGAAACATCTGGGGACACGTTTCAGGGCCTTCGTTTCAGAAGCACCTGCAGCGGGCTCTGAACAGGAGCTCCGGAGCTGACACTTCGATTTTTAACTCCTGCCTCCTCACTTCATGGAGGGTTGGCCTCCAAGCCTCAGTATCCTGGTTGAGAAAATGGGAAAACAGGAATCCAGGCCTTGAAGGATTCAAGCGAGAGTTCGCATCAGTGAACTGATGTGTGCCGCACTGGGACGCTGCGGGGCTGGCGGGGCGGGTGGTGTTGACGCTCTCCTCCTCAGCTGTGTGCTGACCATAGCTGCCAGCTGCCAGATCTTGGAGCCGGGCCTGGTTACTTTTTTCCTCTAAAATGAGAGTCCTCTGAGACTTCCAGGTAGTCGTGTGAAGCCTTGCATTACCCAGAGCTGGAGCCACACATGCGGTGACGATGTTTTACTCTTCCATGGGAAACCCTACAGTGCTTTAGGATAGGGTTGCCGTTGGGTGGCCATGCAGCATCATTGTGATTTGCGGGGTAGAGAGAAATCACTTGTAACCATGAAGACAGCAGAGGGGATGGGGCATTGGAGGAGAGATGTGGACGAGAACGTTCCATGCTAAAGGAAGGGAAGTCAAGGCGGGAGCAGCCTCCAGGTCCAGTGTCAGGCACCCCCCAGTGCTTGGTATGTCTTGGCTGGGTGAGCAGACAGAAGGAACTCTGAGAAGGGAAGCTGTTCTTCGAGTTAGATGGGGGTGGGATGGGGTACACTTCGTGCTTACTTGAACGCCGTGATTTCTGTACAGATGATTCTCTTGGAGAATCTTTTTTTCTTAGAGAATTTCTTTTTTCTTTCCTTCAGTCTCAAGAAACTCGAGAGATCTTACATTTCCACTATACCACATGGCCTGACTTTGGAGTCCCCGAATCACCAGCTTCATTCCTGAACTTTCTTTTTAAAGTTCGTGAGTCGGGGTCACTGAGCACGGAGTACGGCCCTGTCGTGGTGCACTGCAGTGCTGGCATCGGCAGGTCGGGGACCTTCTGTCTGGCTGACACCTGCCTCTTGCTGGTAAGGAGGCCCCTGAAGGCCCCGGGAAGAGAAGGGAGCCCGTTTTAGGAGGCCCTCGCTGGGCCCTGTGCCCTTCCCCGAGCTTTTCTGTCATTGTCTCTGCAGTAAACTGGCCAGGATCTTTAGTTTTTAACAATTTTCCTCCTATGACAGTAGCTTTAAACTAAATAGCTTTGTTCGGAGTGATGTTCTTAAGTGGAATGTGGAATCGGGAAGATCCAGAGACTCCCTTTCTCTTACTCTTTCCCCCGTGCTCTTGTGGTCCCGATTTTGCTGCACTTTCACACATTTGCTAGAATTCTGTCTCCCTGCTGTAATTTTTCCTGAGTAGAAACTGGCGGACTCGTCCAGAACGTTGATAACCACATTGTACTTGGGAGTTGAGGCCGACTGAATGATGTCTCCTCTCTGGCTTTCAGATGGACAAGAGGAAAGACCCTTCTTCTGTCGACATCAAGAAAGTTCTGTTAGAAATGCGGAAGTTTCGGATGGGGCTAATCCAGACAGCAGACCAGCTCCGTTTCTCTTACCTAGCTGTGATCGAAGGTGCCAAATTCATCATGGGAGACTCTTCAGTGCAGGTAAGCCTCGCTTCTGCTTACATTCTGGTATGTCGATTTTGAGTTTTTGTCTCTGAAGGAGGCTGTCAGTTGTAAAAGTTCAAACACTCTACCATGGCTCAGAAGAAATAGTTGTCTTCCGTGGCGAAATAGCTAGAAGGTTGTGAAAATGCTCACTGCGATCCGATTTCTGCTTATGGATGTGCTGACGTAGAGAACATTGATAGGGAGAATAGACTTTATTTTCAAAAGATTTCATCTTCCAAATATACGTATCTGTAGCCCCAGGAAGCAGAGAGAGCCCCTCACCTCTGCTCACTTTAAAGGGGAGCAGATTTCCTGACAGATCAGCCCACCGTGAATGCTAACAGGGCTTTCTCTGCTGCTTTCCCTAGGAGCAATGGAAGGAGCTTTCCCATGAGGATCTGGAGCCCCCACCCGAACACGTCCCCCCTCCGCCCCGGCCCCCCAAACGCATCCTGGAGCCACACAATGGGAAGTGCAAGGAATTCTTCCCCAACCACCAGTGGGTAAAGGACGAAACCGGGGAGGATAAAGAAGACTGCTCTATCAAGGAAGAAACCAGAACCCCTCTAAATGTCCCTTGCAGCGTGGAAAGGTAAGCCCGAATGGGCCTGGCTTATTGAGGGTGAGGGGGACTGACCTTCTGATCCAGAAACACATTGATATTGAAACCCTGAGGACCCAGCCTCCTCTTGGCAAGCATCGCCTCTGTGTCTTTGGGGAATGGGACCCCTGGACCAGCACCGCTCCTCCCCTCGCTGTAGGAGCCAGGAGCATTTGACACTGTCACAGGTTGGCAGCTGTCCCCCATGCCCCCAGGTACCTACTTCAGTGGGGCTCTAGCACCACCTTGTGGTGCCTGTTGGAATCCTGCATCCGGGTAGCAGTCCCACCCAGAGATGACCTAGCCCTGCCCCTGGCTTCTAGCCAGTCCTGAAACGTGCTCTCCAGGTTAGACCATGTACTAATTTAACCTTTTGTGTAGTTTTGATTAACGTAATGCCATTTAGCAAGGTTATTGAACACATTCTAATGCATGTGAAATACTGAGATCACTGGAACATGACCCCTGCTCTGTATTCTAGACCATCTTGTTGGGGCAGGTACAGTGGATTATGGATGAGACCCTGTGGACAATAAGGAGATGGAAGTGTATGCTGTGGTGGTCAGCCATCGAGAAGATACCCTACCTTCCCAGGGTGCTCAAGGAGGGCCTGCATGAGGCATGGAAGCATGGAGAAGGAATGGGTGTGAGCCTGAGCCCCAGCCTGTGGAGACAGTACCCTTGCTCCTGCTTCCTGGATGAGTGCACGCTTTGGCCCAGCATTTGTACACATCTAGAAATTTGGTTTGCAACACTTTGCAAACAGGAGTCCAAAGAGATCTATAGGGGGAGGTGTTCATTGTGGCATCACTGAAAACGGTGACAAGAGACAAGCTGATTGTATATGTAGGGATTAGGTAACTCGTGCTTTCTCCTTACTTTGGGATACTTTGGAACTGTTAAAGGATACAATCAGGAATGCACTAATGCAGGCGTTGGAATAACAATACTGAAGTAAGCAGGTTAGACATGGCATGTCCGTGAATGGTCCTCTAGCTAAACTCATCATCAGAATCTTACCTGGGCGCCTTGCCAAATGCTGAGTGCCAGGCCCCAGTGCTGACGCGTGCAACTAAGTCAGCAGGGTCCTTATGCAACTGGGTCCCTATCACAGCCCCATCACCTCTGGGACTTGTCCAGTGGGGCCGTGCAATGTGCTCGGCAGTAGCTCCGTGAAAGTCCGCTCAGGAGACCGTGCCTGGCTTCCCAGGGTCTCTGGTGACGTTCTCAGGGCGTGCCAGTGTGCTCCATCTGAGGGCCTGCCAAGAGTTGAGAGTGAGCGAGGTGAGAGCTGGCACGTGACTGGTGTCTAGTCTGTCATGTGTTCTGTTCTGTATTCGCTAAGACTGGGGGGAGAGGGGATGCTTTTCAGTGTGTGTGTGTGTGTGTGTGTGTGTGTGAGAGAGAGAGAGAGCGAGAAGGTGGCAGGGAGGGGAGTGTGGATCTGGGAAGCCAAAAGTCAGCGAGTTCCAGGAAAAAATGGGGTTGTGCCAAGAACATAGGTGCCTCTGGACACCAGTGGGGGCCCACGTGCACACAGGCCTCAGCCCTGCAGCTAGGGCCCCACAATGGGGAGCAGAAAAGCAGGTGCTTTGTGCCACCTCCTGGGGAGGTAATGCCTCAGGGGTCCTGCCGACTACACACGGTGCTGCTAGGGTAGAAAAGCTGTGGAGATGCATGTGAGAAGCAGGACATCTTGTGGTCAGGTCTTCTGTCGGGAGGCAAGGGCAGGGGGAGAAGGAAAGGCCTGGGGGAGGTGGCAAAGAGAGGAAGGGCCTCTGTTGCCTCTCCTGAGATAGGCCTGGAAGGAGAGCACAGTTCACATCGTCCCCGCACGGGGGCACTCTGGCTTGCCACCAGGAGGGCAGCCGGTCTATACACAGGAGGCCTGAGAAATGGTCTTACTGGCGGGATTTGAGCGATGCTGGGGCCTCAACCCGGGGACAGGGCAGGCTGAGGGGCAGAGGGAATACGTGATGTCCTCATGTCAACAGCAGTAAAGGCTCCTGTGCAGGGGCCCGGGGAGAGAGAGAGAGAGCATGCGGGCCGCACCGTGGCCCTCCCTGAACTGAAGGGGAACATTGTCCAAGCAAACCCCAGGGCAAATTAGCACCTAGCTTTGCACCAGCGCCTGTATTTCTCAGCAGAGTCTCACCCACCTTCCATCACCAAGGAGTCCATGGGGCTCCAGAACCATACCCTGGCTGTGGCGGCCGTCTGGGTCTCTGGGGCAGGGGAGGGTGTGTGTGTGTGTGTGACAGGTGGGCTTCAGGTCAATATCCGTGTTCCCAAGGTCTTGGCAGTTCCCACTGTAGCGATACCATTGCCGCTTTTGTTTTCCTCAGAGTGAGTAACCCGTCTCTGTGCATCTCCTCCCTCAGCACCAGTCCAGACACTGAAGTCAGAAGGCGGGCCGTGGGGGCAGGTCCTGCCCAGGGGGAGCCCTCGCCGCCCAAGGAGAAGCAGGACCCGGCGCTCACTCCCTGGAAGCCCTTCCTGGTCAACATGTGCATGGCCACGGTCCTCACGGCCGGCGCGTACCTCTGCTACAGGGTATGTTTTCACTGACGGACATGCTGGCAAGACCGTGGGTACAGAAAGCACTGGCCGACAGCCCGGCGTTAGCATTCAGTGCTGTGGAAGGATCTGAGCCAGTCTCAGAAGAAACAGAGCAAAGGTTTTTAAAGGCTGGAACTGTGAAGGGCTAGCAAGAGAGAATTGAGGATTGATGCACTGGGGTTTTAAGGAGCCCTGTGATCCCAAAAATATATAAGAGTCTAATCTCAGGGCCTTAACCTATTCAGGAGTAAGTAGAAAAAATGCCAAATATGTCTCTCTCTCTCTCTCTTTTTTTTGTTACTGTTGTTTGTTTTTGAAAAAAAATAATAGAATTACAACACATTGTTGTTTTTAACCTTTATAAAAAGCAGCTTTTGTTATTTCTGGGAAAAACAAAAAAGAGACTAGGCACTTAACGAAACTTCCTTGTACCCTTAGGTGGTGTCAGCAGATACGCAGTTTATATTGGATTTCCCAGGGAAAGATTTCCCGTGCTTTTACGAATGTAAAATCCTTTGGAGAAGAGGGTTTAAGGGTTCAGGGCGCCGTCTTGCTCAGTCGCTTCCTCTGCTCTGCGCACACTGAGCTAGGACAGCGCCTGTGAGCTTTCCCATTTTTAGAAGAGAAACAACAGAAGGCCATCTCTAGAAAGCAAAGCCCGGCTTCTGCTTTTGCTCAGGGTGTCCCACCAGTTTCCCATTGCTCATTTCTCCATCCATCCCTTCTCGCTCCGGCCATCTGGCGCAGGCCCTGCCCTCGTCACCCCACCGCCACAAACGGGGTTCCCCCAGGCCCCTGCGTCATGGTCTGAGGTCACAGCAAGGTGGCCACCAGCTTCTCAACCTGCCGTTGAGGTCCCGAAGGAACAGTTTCCACTTCCTTCAGAATAGAAATGCTGTTGCAGTAGAGATCCACACGCAAGATGCGTGTCGCTGGTAATGTACAGGGAAGACGGAGGTTTAGCCTCAGAACTCTAGTCGTGGAAATCACTTCACAGGACTTCTTAAAAATTTTTTAAATATTTTGTCTTTTTTTGCAAGCGGCCATCTTTGAGTACATCGGATGGTTTAGCAATGTGTAAACAATGCTTTCCCTAGGGGTGATTTTTGGGGAGACGGGCTGTCCTAAAAGAGAAACGAACCCCCTTCGCTGGAGGCTGGGGAGGCTGGGGTAGTGCGTGAGTCTGCCGCTCTGCGGGGGTGGGTCCGGGCTCATCTGAAAATGTTTGGTTTCATTCCAGTTCCTGTTCAGCAGCAGCACATAATCTGACCCACCTCCACTCCACCTCCACCCCACTGTCCGCCTCCGCTGCTAGAGCCCATGTGCCTGGCAGGCAGGCCGTGGTGGGTAAGGGCCGAGGACAGCGTAGCCAGCCGGGACCTGGAGGGACGTTTGTTCTGCACTAAAACCACCCTCCCCGGGCTGTTGGTTCTCACTCCTTTTGACTCTGTTTCCCCTCCCTTTACTTCGAGTATCCAATCCACTACCCATTTTTTGAGGAGAGCACAGTAGAGTCCGGTGCTGGTGGCCTGTGCGAGTCACGAGGCCCACCCCGCCACGTGCTCCCCCTTGGTGTGGCCCAGTGCAGCCCGGGTAGGCAGCACCCAGTGTCCTCCCCGCTAGACCTCCACGGAGACCGTGTGCAGTGAGCCTCTCCACTCCATATTTATTTTTTTGTTTTTGTCTTTTTTTCCCCAAAGGCATCCATAGTGCATTAGCATTTTCTTAAACCCATAACGTATTAAAAATTTTTTATGTCAGCCTTGCATCAAGGGCTTTATCAAAAAGTACAATAATAAACCCTCAGGTAGTGCTGGGAACATAAGACTTTGCCATGAGCCTGCTGCATCAGACCAGTACTAGGAAGGTGGACGGTTGTAAGCAGTCGTTATTTCGTGACATTGTGGGTAACGTGAGAAGAGGTTTGGCATATGTTTATAGAACATGGGATAATATATACTGAACACTTGGATATTTAAGATACATGACGTGAGATGACTTTGACCCAGTTATCCCCTCCCGGTATCTGCTAGAACCTTGTTCTCAGTCACTGCTTTCCCTGTGTGTATTAGAATGCATGTTCGGTCGTCTCGTGCCCCAATCAGATACCACGTGCTTGAAACACTTAGCTCTCTGCTTATTAATGTGCCCCAGTACAAGTCCAATCTACCTTTGCATGATCTGATCATTAACATGGCTGTGGTTCCTAAGACTTGCTGAAATCCGCCATTCAGCAGTGGAGTGATGTTTTCCAATAACAGATATTTGCCGAATTCCTGGCATGACACTCTGGTGACTTCCTGGTGAGGCCCAGCCTGGCCTTGTCCAGCTGGGGCCCACTGTAACTCAGACATTCCAAGGGTATGGGAAGCCGTAGTCACACCTCACGCTCTGGACATATAGGCAAGCAGGGTCCCCCCCCACACACACACACCCTGGGGATCAGCCTCCATGGTCAGAAGTTCACGCTCCTTTCGAGCAGACTGTGATTTGGAACCAAGGCAACTGTTGGAAACCACACGCCCAAAGCAATCTGGGTGACAGTCCCTCGGAGTCCGCCTGCCACCGTCCCGTTCTGGGGGCCTTGCTGAGAGCCACGTCTGCCCCTGCCCTTGAACCCTGGGGACTGATGGTGCTCACGACTCTTCCTGCAAGGGAGCTTAAGACCTCCACATTAAGTGGCTTTTTTAACAAGAAAAACAAAACAAAACAAAAAACAAGGCAGCTGTAGCTCACAAGCTGCTCTTTTGCCAGCATTTTCACATTTTGCCTTTCCCATGTTAGAAGCCCGTGCAGAGAAACTCTGCGGCGGGAACATTCGAGGCATCGCTCCGCAGAGCCTTGGTGAGGTGTGGGTGAGGCTGAGGTGCCAGGCTGGAGGCGTTTTTGAGTTGGTCTTGTTTGTTTGTTTTTTGAAGTCCTGTATATGTATGTAGTAGTTTGGGTGTGTATATATAGTAGCATTTCAAAATGGATATACTGGTTTAACCTCCTATCCTTGGAAAACAGATGGCTCTCCATCTTGTTACACGTATGTTAGAGAAGTAGCGAGCTGCTCTGCTATATGCCTTAAGCCAATATTTACTCATCTGGTCATTATTTTTTACAATGGCCATGGAATAAACCATTTTTACAAAAATAAAAACACACAAAAAAAGCGAGGTGTTTCGGTATAATACCTTTTCAGGTGTGTGTATACATGGCTGCATGATGGGGGGTGGGGGGCGCGCGTCTCAGGGTCTTCTGTGACCTCACAGAACTGTCAAACTGTACAGATTTCCAACTTGCCATATAAATGATGGGTTTGCATTTTAGTTGCAACAATAAAATTTTTTTCTAAAGAACATGGATCTGGGGTGCCTCCCGTGCCTTTGTTGAATGGGCCTAAAGGAGGACGGGTACCTCCTGTTTCTTGCCGCCGCCACCAGAAAGCACGTACTGTCGCTCAGGCGGCCGAGGGTTACTGTGGCCCCCTGGGGTTGTGCTCACCTTTGAGCTGGGGAACCATTCCCTTCCTGGTGAGTTTATGTGACACTTCCGGCGTCAACCCAGCTTCTTGGACGACAACAGAAGCCACCTTCTGAATGCCCAGGGCCTCGGGCTACCTTAGCAAACCACCCAGACTGCTTGGAGGACTGCTCAGAACGCGTCCTCCTCAGTATCTGTCGAGCTGTGCTTGCTGGAGAAGTGACAGGATAGAACATTCACCTAGTCCTTCCTTGTACGCCGTTCATCTTCTCTAAAGTGAGTGGTTGACTCCTTGTTCTGAAATAATTTCAGATTTATAGAGTGTTGCAGAAATAGTACAGAGTTCCCTTATACCCTCCAGGGCTGTGTGATTGGCCGCTTGGGCCTCCTGGCAGGATCCGCAGACTGTGGTCATGTGACCTTGGGACGCCGCAGAGGACTGTGGCCATGGGAAGGTGGTGTCACACCCACTGTCACTTCAGTCTTTGTTTCAGATACAAAATGGCATCTAAGCTTTCAGGAAGTGGTGGAATGCCAGTGTGGGGGGGAGAAAAATGGCTGAAATCATAACTGGCACAGAAATCAGATGAGGCCAAGGGCAAGACGAGGAGGGGCCGTGCTGCTTGGTGTCTGTGTAGGAGCGGGCTCTCGGGGAGGCTTCGCGAACACGCGGAATACCGACGGCACAGAGAGCACCTTCGGGACGGGCTTGTGGGGGCCGCTTTGTCCCTCCATGGGAGGTTTGGGGAAACAACCACTATGCTCTGCTTTTTCCAGGTAAAGGGAAACACCCAGACAAATCGTTTTAATCGAAATTTCAGAAAATCGAACCTAAGGACAAGGCAAATAAATACTAAATTCAGTCTAAAAGCACAGAACATATACAGGAAGTTTACATGAGAAGCCTTCACTCAGAGTCCCCAGCGCCACTGTCGGGAGTCGCATTCATCCCACAGGCTGTCTCTGCGGCTCAGCACAAAAGCAGCTCAGGGCATCTTTGAGGTTTTTTTAATAGATTTAAATAGGAAACTAATTTTCCTTAAACATGTTCTTCAGTGAAATCTTTTTTCAAACCAGTTTATGGCTTCCAAAACAGTTTATTAACTGTCTAACCCTATAAAAGGCGTCACGTTGACTTGCTTCAAGAGTTCTGTTCCCTGATGATGGGAGAGGGCAAGGTGAACACTTCCTGCCACGACACTCAGGGTTGCTCGGCCGGTGGCATTTTCTTCTTTGTGCCATTGAACACGGGAGAATAAGGTCTGTGGTCAGCAGGCTCCACGGCGAAACCTTCGGGCTGCAGCTCGGCTTAAGAGCGTGAATTGTGAAACCCCAGCTCCCTCTTCCCACTGTCCCCAGCCTGCAGAGGGGACAGCCCGCTGCTGCTGATGGGACCCGCCGTGTCCTCCTCAGCAAGAGCAGTCCGCCTGCTTGCCAGTTCATTCCCAGCCCTCACTGAACCAGAACCTGCGGGGAGAACCCCAAGTGTCGTGCATTCCTCTTGGAACCTTTCCCTCCAGGCCTCATCCTGCCTGGCCTTGGCCCTTTTGCCATGCAGCTCGCTGGGGAAGGTCAGACACATTGTCAGGACCAAAAAGCTGATCCTGTGATTAGTCGTACAACCTTCAAAGTACCGGCCAGCCTCGTCTGCTCCAGTACGGAAGGCCTCATTTGTGCCCCTAGAAGTCGTGACTGGTCTGAGACGGAGGGAGGAGCGCAGGCCAGCTCACACCTAGTGGGGAGCACACAGCGCACCCCCCACCCCAAACTCTGTTCCTGTCAGGGCTGGGTGGGAACGAAGACAAGGAAGCCAACGTTGGAGTTCATCAGCCAAGGCTTAAAATACCGTGATTTCAACATCCGCCTCCTGGCAGAAGGCCTCTTCTGTTTGTTCCAAGTAGAGTTTGTCCATCCTCTCAAAAGCCAGGCGTCCTTTCTCACCTGAAATAGTAAGGTGACATGTCACTGGATTGTCCCCCCCCCCCCTTGGTGTTCCCGCTCTGGTGAGCCAAGATGGCCTTAGTGCCGACGCCTGGGTCTTGGGTGCCCCTGTAAGGGGCAGAGGCGGGGAGCGTTGGAGGAGCTCCTGCTGGCCACTCGCATGGACCCAGTGCCTCGCCCCTACATTCACGACAATTTGCTGAACCGTGTTCCTGCCTCGCATCTGGTGTTCATTCCCCAGAATCATAAACTGAAGTTTAAGAGGGAAATAAAAGCACTTCTTGCCACCTCAACCATGAAGGAAACCTATCTTGGCCAAATGCAGTTAAACGGGTCACTAACAGTGCCCAGCCCATGTGCTATCCTGCATCCTGGAGGGCTGGCCGCGGCCTCTCTGGCACCACCTCCCAGAAGTCCTCCGGTGCCCCACTGCACCACACTTTACCGAATGACAGTGTGGCCTCCCGGGCTGCTGTTCTCACGGCCTCCAGGTCAGACTGGCACAAGCTGGCAATCTGATCGATGCTTTCGATGCCCTGTTGGAGGTGGGGAGGGGGAAGAGGATCCTTTAGGGGACATTTTAAGTAGCAAGTGCAATCTACTTTTGTAAGTTCGGCAAGACCCCAGCCCTGGCACGGACCAAGGGGCCTCAGCCCCCTCCTTTTCTGAAGGCTTACAGGTTTTTTATATGGCCTCAAGTTCATCAGGAGTGCCTTTAGAAGTGCCTCACCTTTTCCATCCTGACACCTGCCCATGAGCCAGGCCATTGGCAGAGCTTTATGGATACCTTCTAGAAAGTCTTTTTTGAAAAGGAGAAGACCTGCTTCCCTCGAGACCTTCCTGTCTCCTCCTCTCCTAACTGTCCCCTCCTGGTCAGACTGAGAGCATCAGGTCTGGGCACAGCCGACCCTGGCTGCTCACCTCCGGGGCCAAGGACCAGAGCACACTTTGCCTTCCTCTACAGGGCACCCCACCCCTACCGCCTTACTGGTTGGTTGATTATAACTAGATGGTCCTCTTAGAATTTCTCTGGTTCTTTCCAGAGAGAATGGGGTGAGTAAGTTTAATCTGTTTTTCCTCCAGCAGTTCGGCAATGGTTTTTCTAAAATGAGAGCTCCAGATGCAGGTGAGGTGGAGGCGAGATGAGCACCCTTTCACCTCTCCTCTGGGAGCGTAAGTGGCTGAGCTGAATCTAGACGCTCCAGACGTTTCCTATTCTCTGGCCTGGAGTCACACTCCACACTCAAGGAGAGTTCAGCCTAAGGAGATCATTCAGAACTCCATATATATTTTTTAAAGCTCGTAATGATACTATTTATAATAAAAATGGAAGATGAACCTCAATTTGGTATCACACGAGAGTGGGGGAGTCCGTTTAACTTAAGATGACCCGTTCATAGAGAGTGCTACCTGCCTGCCGCTGAGAGTTCCTGTTAAACTCACTGCTTTTAAATTGTATTTAGCATGATCAACAATCTTAAATGCTCACACACATCCACAAACAAAAGAAACACAGCAAAATGCCAACAGTACTTTCCACTAAGTATTAGGATGATGACTAAACTCTGTGTTTCTGTGTTTCACTTTTTTTTTTTTTTTTCCTACAATGAGCTAATGGTGCTTTTAGAAATTTTTTATTGAGAATATTACAACATAGAATCCAGGGTCTCCGAAGCAAGTGTCTGGGGCCACTTACTTAGTCGAGCACAGCCAGAGCCAATGCTCCTTGACCACTGCTGAGCGGCCTCTGTGGGCAGACCAGACATCTGCTTCTCTAAAACGATCTCTTCAGGGGCTGTTTTTTGGTTTGGGGGGTTTTTTGGGGGGGTGTTTGTTGTTTTTGTTTTTTGGGTGTTTTGTTTGTTTTTTTATTTTGCTGGCGGTAAGTTTTTTTTGGTGGAGGGGCTCCCTGGTGAAATACCTTTGACACGAACTGACTTCAGGCTTCTCCCTGCCCTTGGCGGGGGCAGGTTAGACTCACCCTAAGGTGTTTGAGCGCCACACACGCGGCCTGCTGGAGTTTGGCATCGTTCTCCGTCAGAGCGTTGGTGTAGAAGAGCAAAGCCTGGGGAATTAAGTCGCTGTGAGTAGGGGGCTTCCAGGCCTCCCAGCGCTGGCAGTAAGTCGCGCCCTGCTTACCCTTCTCTAAACAAGAATCGGGCCCTGATCTAGTCATCTTTGCACTATGGCCACCCGGTCTCGGGGTGTCTGCGGCAGCATTTGGTTTATCTCTAAAGACACTGGTCCCTGGGCTCATGGTAATCAAAATCGAGATAAAATGTGACATCTGATAAATCAGATGTCCAGCCAGGGCCAACCGAAGACTTGGGCGTGCAGAGGGAGGTGGCCTTGGGGGCCGAAAGCTGAGCTGCTGCCTGAGGCCCGAGGACAAAACAGCTCTTCCCTTCAGTCCCCTTTCCCAGTCACAGTGATGGCCCCATCCCCTCGGGCACCTCAGCCAGAGGAGAGCTGCCACCGGCTTCCCAAAATAGCACAGGTTCATTAGGAAGCATGCGAGAAGGCACCTGGCTAAGGGGTGGCTCCGGAGACCATAGGAAGGCCTTGGTCTTGCCCCTTTAATTCTACATGCAAGCGGCAGATCACAGGGATAGAATACATTGTGTCAGAAGCGCCAAAAGTTACAAAGTGGTCAGGCTGTGGGGTGAGGTTCTGTGGGATCCTCTGGTGGTGGCCTGGCAGCCCCAGCCCAGTCCAGCCTGGATCCCCCCGCCAGACCGGTGTCTCCGGGGGCCACGGTGGGAGAAGGGCTGTGCTCACGCCATTGGAACATCCCTAAAGCAAGATGTCCTGGGGCACCTGGCCAGCTCTGTGGGTAGAGTGTGCAGCCCTTGATCGCAGGGTTGTAAATGAGAGCGGGTGTGGAGATTACTTAAAAAAACAAAATCTTTTAAAAAACCAAAACATCCTGCAACGAATGTAGCCCCCTTCAAATCTCATCCTTTATATTTTTCTGAGAGAGAAAACCGACCTCCCCGCAACTCACACACACACGTAGCCAGGAGGCTGCCGCCTCCCAACCTCACGCCATACCTTTTCCCGAAAGCTCTTGTTCCTGGCTGCTCTGGCCAGGCGGGCACTGGCTGCCCTGCACACTCGGGGGGGGCCCGTCCAGCTGGAGCAGCGCCCAGGCCCTCAGTGTCTGGGGCAGGGGCTGGAGCTGGCCCAGCCGCTTCCCCTGCAGCTTCCTGACCGCCTTGCCCTGCCCTGCGCACTGCAGCTCCTCGACGAGGGTCACTGGAAGAGAAGTGGGCCAGGGTCCCTCTGATTGCCGTCGGCGATACGGCTACAGGTCTCTTTGGCCGCTGCCAGCAGCCATGGGGAAACAGATCCCAGGGCAGGCCCGTGTGATCACCATGGCTCAGTCTGGATTGGTTTCAAAGGGCCTCCTGGAATCTCTAGGAAGGCTTTCTAGCAAGGGCTCAGATAGACCCTGAAAATGATAAAACCTCACCCAGCAGCCTCCCAGCCCCTACCTTCCTTGGTGAGCCGGCCAAAATGCTTCTCCAGGTCAGAGACGCTGTGCCGCTGCAGGTAGCTGTGGAACTGGAACCAGGTGACCGTCTCTTCTTCGGGAGGCCCGGCTCTGGGGAGCAGCCCCCCACAGCTGACCACCTGCTCCAGGAGCCTCCTGCATGCTGGCGGCACAAGAAGAGGCCGTGAGGGAAGACCAGGCCCTGTGGAGCTTCTCCGCCAGGTGCGGCTGAGTCAGTTTAAAGGGTTTTCCAGTGGCCTGTGGGCGACGCCCCTCCCTGGGCCTCCCCTGCCTGACGGAAGGAGCGTGCTGTAGCTGGGCTCTGCGGGCCCCGAGACAGGCGTTGTTCTGGGGGTGCGTCTCCTGCCCTGGGCTGGGCTGGGCGGGGTGCCCCGTGTCTGGGAACATTCAGGCCAAGTAGCAGCCCCGCGCTGGTTAGAGCGGCCCCAGTTCCCGAGCCACTGGAAGGGAGATGCTCTGAGTTCCGAGAAGAGTCCAGCCAGCATTGGAGGACACCGTTCTCCTCCCTCCCTTCCCATAAGCGTTCGTTCTTAACCCCTTTAATGTTCTGGTGGAAGCTACACGGTCCATCTGCAGAGACACGGACCAAGCGGCAAAGGCCGACAACTTCGGTTTCGCAAGCTCCTTCCTACTCCCGGGGAGAGGAGGCGACTCGTGGGCCAGCTGAGAAGTGTCCTCCCTCTGGTGCCATGAAGACACGGGGGATGCAGGCAGGGCTGGAACCAAATCCCCAGCGCACTCAGTACAGCGTTGCTTGTGGGAAGTGCGGGTACCTATTTCCAGCTGTCCCGGGTACTTCCCTCGGACTCTGTGCAGGAACGTTTTCTTGAGCTGGTTCAGCAGCGTGGTGCCGGCGCAGGACAGGACCCTGCCGGGCTCTGTGCACCCTTCCCACAGCTTCAGGCACCCCTTCCTCCGAGCGGCCTGCGGAACGACTGAAAGCCCGGGTCAGGCCCCCGCGGGTGGTGGGGAAGGGCCGGCAACGAGCGACCCACAGGTTTCCTCCCGCTCTGAGGCCGGAGGGGTCAGGGAGGTGAGGGGTGACCGGACCCCACGCAGCTTCCCTTCCCACGTCCCACATGACCCACGAGGATAGGCAGCTTCAGCTTCGCCAGGCCTCTCCCCCGCGGTCTCCGTAGCAACTGGGACAGCTACAGCCTCCAGCTTCTCGTGGACACACGGAGTTTCCGTAGGGAGCAGGCAGGTTGGGGGGCACTGATACTCTTTGTGTTTTAGTGCACGCTCTGTGCCTCAGAAGTGTCCTGGGGATTAGGTCACTGAACACTCTCCAGGGGCCTCCCCTTTATACAGATGGGGAAGCCGAGGCCCAGAGAGGTGAATCCTTTGCCCAGAGTCACACAGCTGACGGAAGAGTGCTGCCGACTTCAGGGCGGCCCAGTCTACAGTCTGTCAGAGCTCAGCCCAGTCGCCGCCACCCCGGCGCATCCCCCCCGGACTCCAGTTAATTCTGAACGTCAATCAGGAGGCAAGGCGAGGCTCCCCTGGGCTTCGTAGCCCCTCGCTTCCTGCCATTCACAAGAGCGGCCCGTGGGTGGCAGGCAGTTACTTACTTTCTTCGATGGATGTTGCCTTGCCGACCTTCTCAAAATCGAGCACAGAAAGCATCTCCAGAACCTGCTTTTGCTGCACAGCTTCTTCCAGAAGGCTCTCCTGGACCACCCTCGACAAGTTAGGAGAGGCCAGTTTCTGGAAAGCAGCCCACAATGCTCCTTGTTAGCCCAGAACATGCCCCCTGAGGTCCGAGATCACGACTGCAGCTCCCACCTCCCCCTTGCCCATCCTTTCTATCCTGACAGTAGCTCTCATCCGGGGATTCCTGAGGCACCAAGGCGGCAGAGATGGTGGGATGCAGGCTGCGACTGCCAGGGGCCACCTTTGCCACCAGAAAGGGCCTCCCTGGCGGAGCAAGCCAGCCAGTGCAGGCAAGCAGAGCTGAGCAAGACCCAGTTGAGAATATTTGAAACCCTGGATCCAGCTGATCCTGAAGCCAACTCCAGGGCCTTTCAGTTCTGTGACCCAGAAAGTTCTTTCTGGTTGAGCCAGCTTGGAGGGGGGCTCTGGTGTCTGCAGCTGAAGGAGCCGCGGTGTCTGATTTTGGTCCAGCACTTGGGATACATAAGGGCCGCGTGACTCTTCTCCCAGGCCTGAACCTTCCACAGAGGAATCAGAGTCTCCCTGGCTCTCAGGGTGGGGCTGTCCTGCCTGCACGTGCTCCCCACCACCGTCAAGATCAGTTCTTTGCAAAGAGGACTCCCCATCCCCAACCTGGTTTCCCACCAAGCCGCCCCCAACCCCCGACCCCCCAGCCCCATCCCTTAGTCACCTGCAACAGAACTTTGCAGACTTGGAGGTGGACCGTGAGCAACCTGTCCAGCTCCAGGGTGCCGGCCGTGAGCCCCCTAGATGACGCTTTCCTTGGGGGCAACGGGATCCTGTCCTTTCTGTGTTGGATCGAGAAGAACTGGGTGACCATTCCAGTTAGCAGCCCAGCTCCCTCCGAGGAGGGAAGACACCCTCCCTTCTTGGAGAGCTCTGATCAGGGAGGCTCACTCCAGGCCCCAGGGAGAAAGAGCTCCACCCAGGAGAAATCCAGAGAAAAGCAGCAAATGCCCGCAACAACTCAGAACAGGCGCTGGCGTGGTGTGGGCCCTGGAGACAGGGGGAGTCGGGGACACTTTCCAAGGTGGGCAACCTGAAGTCAGAAGTTCAAACTAACCCTTAGCTCGGGACTTGGTCACAAACTAATCCTTAGTGACTCAGGACTGGTCTGCCCTCCCGGCCTCAGTGTACTCATCTGTAAAGTGGGGACAGGAATACCAAGCTCAGGGCAATGAGGGGTGAGGGCAACCCTGCCAGCCAGCAGGCCTGGCACCATGTGGACTTCATGGTAGGAGCCGAGCCCAAGGCCCGAGGACACGGTGACCCTGGGATGTCGGTGGGAGTGCCAGCCCCTCCCCATGGGGTCGTGAGAGGAGGAGACGAAGTTTACTGTGTATCCTCTGCTGCCGCTGAGATTTGGTCCTGGAGCCAGGTGTGAGCGGGGCAGACGGGGCTGCTGAGCTGAGGAGGTGGATGTCAGAGGTGAGGGCAGATTGTGCAGAAGAACAGGGAGCGTGGGTCACTGCTCACTGCTGCCCGTACGAGAGGCAGAGGACAGAGGTTCTACTGTGTGTTTTACTGTCATTTTTTAAGATGAACACGAAACGGCCCATTGCTCAGAGCTGAGGACCATGCTGCGGGACTGTCATTCACTCAGTGGTCAGTACCGGCCCACTCCGCGCCAGGCGGTGGGCACGCAGGGGCGGGGAGCACAACAGACAGACGAGGTAAGTACAGACTGGGCCGAGGGCCATAGATGGCATTGGCTGGAAGCCCACAGGAGGCCTGGAACGGAGGCTGCTTCCCCGGGTCTGTGCTGGGAGGGAGCGCACTTACCGGGGTCCCGGGCAGCCCCCGAACAGGGACAGCTCCTGTGGGGCGAGGTCGGCGTTGAGGAAGGCGAAGCTCTCCAGGATGCACTCCATCAGGCTCTCGGCGGAGGCGTGCTCCTGGGGGGCTCGGTGGGGCTGTGGACGGAGCGGCGAGCCCTCAGCTCGGACCCTTAGGAAGAGGTTGCGAGCCTCAACTGCCCCAGTGAAACGCCCCCAGTGAAGGACAGGCAGGTAGCCTGTGACAAGGGATGGCGCAGGAGCACAAGGGACACAGGTCTGAAAAGCCTCACCTGGCTCACAGCCCACAGGGCCAGGGCCAGGGCTGTCAGATTGTTTGATTCTCAAACAAAAAAAAAAGCTGGAAACTTAGATTTTTGTGGGAAGCTGTCAATTTTTAAATATTGGCCACCAATTCCAAATTATTTTTATTTTTTTTAATATTTTATTTATTTATTTGACAGAGATCACAAGTAGGCAGAGAGGAAGGGAAGCAGGCTCCCCGCTGAGCAGAGAGCCCAATGCGGGACTCGATGCCAGGACCCTGGGATCATGACTTGAGCTGAAGGCAGAGGCTTTATAACCCACTGAGCCACCCAGGCGCCCCCATCTAGCATCTTCTGACCCAGGCAGGTGGGGCTGAGGCTGGGTGTTCTGCTTCCTCCTCTCTCTCTGCCTGCCTCCCTGCCTACTTGTGATCTCTGTCAAATAAATAAATAAAATCTTTAAAATAATAGTAAAAAAAAAAAAAAAAGATGCTAGATGAGGTTCTTGGCCAGGCGCAGAGCAGGTTATCTGCCCCGATCCCCGACTTCCTCTTACAATCCTCCTCCCAGCCAGTGAGGGCCATGGTTCTCCCCACTTGACAGATGAGCAGACTGAGGCTCAGAGGGAAGACACTGACCAGGATGCCGGCCCAGGCCGGCTGCCCCTAGAGACGACTCCCCCTTGTTAGGCCCTGGTAAATGCATACACCCACCTTCAGCCGGTCCCTGAAGCTGAGAAGCTGGTACTCCAGCTCCCGCAGTTGTGGCTGGGGGTCCACGGAGCGCAGTAAATCCAGGACCTCTTGCAGGGGCCTCTCAAGGGTCACCTCTGGCCCATCCACTCTGTCCTCGGGTTCTCCTTCGTCATGGTCCTTCTGGCTGCCCGGGGCTGTATGGTTGTGCACTGGGGAGCCTCCTGGCAGGTCGGGGTCCTCTATTCCCAAATTCCTCCAGCCAGGCTGCTCCACGAAGGCGGCTCCCGCCAGATGGGCTATCTCTGGCAGCAGACCCAGGGACTGGGCATCCTCCTGGGCCTCCTCTTCAATGGAGGTGTTGGGGCCAATGGCCAAGGGCAGGAACCCCACATCCGAGGTGGAGGCTGAGGTGCTGGTCTCTGTGTCTCGGGGGTCCTCGGAGCTGAAGGAGTCCATCTCAGGCAGCTCCTGACTCTGGCTCCGCAGGCCCGGGCCCCGAAGGTCATTGTCAGATAGGTAGCTGAGGATGGGGGTGGCCCTTGGCCCACCCAGCAGCAAAGCCTGCTGCGCTGGCTGCTGCAGGGCAGACTGGGGAGGGGACACAGGACCAGCCTCACTGTCACACCAGGAACCAGGACAAAGCCCCCAGCGGCGCTTCCCTCCCTAGACACCCACCCTGCCGCTGTGACTGAGGCCCACCAAGGCTACCGGTAGCCGGGAGGTGCTGACAGGACCCTGCAGTGTCTCTGCCCAGATCCCCATGGTCCTAACTCACTGTGCCTTTCCAGCCCCTGGGGCCACCACACCACTGCTCATGACCTCCAGGCTCCGTGCCTTCCTGTCCAAGGGCCTTTGCAGGGACTGTGCTCTTTTCCTGGAACCTTCTTCCCCCTGGTCTTTGTGATCGTGCCCTTGTGCCCTCAGGCCCTCACTCAGACGACACCCTCACTGGGGACCTTCCCCTGCACAAACTATTTTAAGGAGCAAGTCCCACCTTGCCCCCAGAGTCCCCTTCCTGGCTGATGTTCCCAAGGTCCTTACGCCCTTGGGCAGGCGGTGCTCCCTGAGGACACCGTCCTCACCTGGCCTAGAACAGGGCCTGGCACAGAGTTCTGAATGGGTGACGGGAATGGGCGAGCCCTCGCCCCCTCTGCGGCAGCCCTTCCCTCCCCTTAGACCACTAGTAACTGTTGATGTTCCCACAGCACCAGCCGTTCTCATCAGGCCTTCTTCCAAGCCCTTCTCGTGTATTCACTTGTTTAATCCTTGCAACCCTCCACCAGAGCGGTGCTGTTGTTTTGAGTTCTCCGATACAAGAATTGATGACCAGAGCAGTTGAGTGCCTCGCCCAAGGTCACACAGCAAGTGAGAGGCATAAACGGAATGTGACGCCCCGCTTGTCTGGCTACAGAGTCCATACTCTGGGCCAGATGTGATTTTTTTTTTTTTTTTAACTGAAGTATGGCGGGCCCACCATGGCCAGAATATGGAAGAAGCTGACAACAATAGTTGTGCTAAGGAGAGGACCCGGATCTCTGGAGGTCATGGGAAAGAGATGTTTTACTATACACTATGTCAAGGTATTACCTACTAGGAACATATATGAAATTTAATTTTAAAACAAGTAAATTGGAGGCCAAGGCTATGACGGGGGTGGTAGAACCCTCCAGAGAACATGCCTCGAGGCCTCCAGGAGAACCAGGCAAGCCCAGAACCGAGCCCAGAGGCCCCCAGAACGGAGGGCTGACAGGAAGGAAGAGCCCCCAAACCCACCCAGGATGGCCCCAAAACAAGGGAGGCTGAGTCCAGGGCTTACTACCTCCGGAGGCGCCAGGCTGCTCGGCCCAGCCCTGCACACCAGCCCCCAGGGAGCGGCCCCCGTCCGCAATCCCCGCGTGGCCACAGCATCCCTGCCCTGGGGAGGCTCACTCACCAGGTAATACCTCTCTCGGAAGCTGGGGGTGCTTGGGGGTGTCCAGTTGTACAAGGAGCCCTTCCTGCTGCCCATGGAGAACTTGCCTGTGGGACTGGGTGACATCAGGAAGCTCTCAGTATCAAACGGGCTGGAGGAGAGAGCAGAAGGGCAGGGCGTCACCCACGCCTGGGAGGACCCCGGAGCACAGACCAGACCTGGGGGGTTTCTAAGAGGGATAGAGGCTTGGCAGGGGCCTGGCCTGGGGTCACAGGCACAGCATAGGGACTCTAGGTGCACATGCTCAACCCCCTGAAGGCCCTGAGCCAGACGGCTCATGTGAATGGCACCCCCTTTGGAGGTCCCTCTGAGAAGCTCAGCAGAGGCACAGTGGACACTCGGTTCTGCCATTTTCTGGGTCAGCGACATCACCATCCCTCTTGTCTTCATCTGTACAAGGGGCACCATTATCTCTCAAAGGACCTCTGTCAGTCCTGGTCACAGGTAAGGCCGGGAATCCAAAAGGAACGTGTGAAATACAGGGGAAGTGGGGCTCAGCCGGCCCCTCCCTGAGCCTGCCCTGGGAGCCAGGAGGTCTAGGAATCTCCCTACCACACGGAAACCTGCTCTCTCTCCTTCACTCAAAGGCCTGGCTCGGGCTCTGGCTCTGTGGGGCCCAGACGCTGCAGGCGCCTCCTGGGAAGGCTGCCCGGCCTGCCGAGGACAGCTACAGGCCGCGAGATGCCTGCCGCCGTGGATTTGCCTCCCTCCCATGGAAGTCCCTATGGGCTCAAAGGGGCGTCCCGGGAAAGAAGTGTCCCCCACCCCCACTAGACAGGTGAAGACACTGAGGCTGGGGCTGCTCACTTGCCCCAATTCACCCGACTGGGGAGAAAGCAGCAGCAGGGACCCCAGGCTTGGATGCCCACCCCAAGAAGAAGAGACTGGAGAGACTGGCCCCAAGAGTCA
The DNA here is from genome assembly GCF_022355385.1 of Mustela nigripes. NCBI lineage: Eukaryota > Metazoa > Chordata > Mammalia > Carnivora > Mustelidae > Mustela > Mustela nigripes. The sequence continues at coordinate 129,996,824 of NC_081563.1, forward strand.
GAGCAAGCACCCGCCCGGAGGAAGCGTGCCTCAGCCCTCAGCTCCCGCAGCACCTGCTGTGCAGAGCGAAGAGAAGAGAATTCTCTCAAAACGATAGGTTTCATTTAGAGGAAGAGCAAACACAAAGCCTGTGCAGACCACCAGCATTCAGGGAACAGCCGGAAACAACCCCTGCCCCCTGCAATGCCTGATGGAGAGCTCCCCACCCCAGGCAGGGATTGTTTTCTTGAGTGTCCCCCATCCATGGGGTCCTGGTCCAAGGGAGCTAAGTGAGTGCCCGCCTGTGCCTGCAGGGGAAGGTGGTGAAGGGGGCTGTAGGTGAGTCTTCCTGGGCGGAAACTAGGCTCCCCCACAGAACCCAGCCCAGGAGGCCTCTGGAAAGGGTCCTGGCCAGCACAGGTCTCTAGTCGTAAGAGGGAACGAGAACTCAGAGGGGCGGGGAAGGTCGGGTGGGCAGAGGCTACGAAGGAGTCTAGGTTCCAGCCTGTCCCTGGGGCAGGATGAGGGCAGGATGCCCACTGGTGGGTGCTAGGCTGCAGTCCGACCACCAGGGGGAGCAAGGGAGGCCTCTCACCGCTCACGCTGTGGGTGGGAGTCCTGTGGGTGGCAATTTGGGGCTGGCCTTGGGGAGGGGCATCAAAGCCCAGGAAGGCAGCAGGCCCCCACTCACTTCCATAGCACCTCCAGCTGGAGCTTGATGGTCCCCAGCTCTGTGATGTCCACCACGATCACCTGCGGCCTGGTGGTGAAGAAGTCCGTGATGTCGCACGTCACCGTGCCCACTGCCAGTGAACTCAGGCCCCTCAGCTCTGTCACCTGGGTGGAGGGCAGTTGTGGATGGCATCTGAGCTGAGTCCCTGGGCACCCTGGCCCCGTGCCCCAGGCCCCACCCACCTTGATCTCGAAGTTCTCGTGCAGGGTGGGGATGAAGGCCTTCTCCTCCTCCTCCCAGGTCTGGCTGTCGTCTGACTCGATCCGGCCCTTCAGCTTCCAGCGCTGGCGGCCCAGACGCATGAGTACCTGTGGGCATGGCCCAGGAAGGGATAGGTCAGCTGCCCCAGGTAGGCCCGCCCCCTTGCCACCTGTCTGGGGGGGTCCCCCAGCAGGGACCCTGGTTCCCAGCAGCTCCCAACCCCCTAAGGCCTGGTGGGGAGGAACCCTGAGGCCTGACAGCAGAGGTGGCCCTACCTCATACTGGTCTCCGGGACAGAGGCGTGCGTAGCCCACCAAGCCTGGAACACAGAGACAGGCTCATCTCCTCTCTGGCCTACTCTGCCCCCACCCCACGGACCTCAGGCCCTCACTGGGGAACCCCCTACCCAAGTGTGGGTGTCTGCATCAGGGAGGGATAAGTCGTCAGGACGGGCAGTGGACAGGACTGGGCCTTCACGTCCAACTCAGGGGACGGGCCTCTGCTGAGGTCACAAGTCCCATGAGAGGAAGCCCGGAGTTTTGCCTGGAGCCCTGGGGTTCTGACCAAAGCCCCACCCTGCAGAAGTCCCAGGGCCCCCAAGAAGGCCTGAGGCCCCCGCCTGAACTGGCTTCCACCCCCTCCCGCTCTCAGCTCGGTTACCTTTCATCCTGATGTGAAACTCTCCCAGGTGAACCTCCAAGGCCGCCTCGATGAGCCACATGTCCTGCAAAGCCCCACACAAGGTGGCTCGCGGACCAGCCCAGGGCATGCAGATCCTGCCAGCCAGAGGCGCGGGCAGTGGAGGGGGGTGGACAGAGAGGGATGCTTCTTCGGGGTCCAGGCACCCCCCCCCATAGGCTGCCCTCTGCGTCCCCCACTGCCCACGCACCTCGATGCACTCCTGCAGGCTGCGGCCCAGCTCCTGCAGGCTCTCTCGGGAGGCGCGGCTGGGCGGGCACCTGGAGAAGGCCCTCTGCATGTTGGAGGCTCCATCCCGCAGACGGCACTGGATACAGTAGCCCTCGTAGAGCTCATCCACCTGTGACAGGTGCATGGGCTGCTGGGTGCTGTCCATGCCGGGGCGCGGGGTGCCACGCAGCCCTGCACTACAGGGTCAGCGGTCCTGGGGTCCCCCGCCCATGAACGTGAGCCCAGGGACAGAGACCACACTGCTTACGCACTCTGCACGCAGCGCCCGGCAGTGCACAGTAAAAACTAGTGAACTGGGTGGGCAAATGCACCACTTCCCCTCTCCCTGTGCAACTTCTGGACTGTAAAACGGGGAAGGGAGGTTTGTGACACCCTGCCGAGCCACTGGGCCGCCGGGAGAGTAAAGCAAGGGCATGGAAGAGCTGGCAGAGTATAAAGCTTAAAGGCCTTGCTGTGTGACCTTGGGCCCATCCTGTCCCTCTCTGGGCCTCTACTCTCCCATCTCTGCAATGGGGTGGTTGGACTCAGACTTCTCGCCCTGTAAAATGGAGCATAAGGTCTTTCCCTCTAAACCCCACACTCCTGGGGAGCCCAGCACCCCCTTTTCCTGCTGACCCCAACCTCAGGGCCGAGGCCCTGCAGTCTCTGCTCCTTCTCAGCCTCTCCCCTGCCAACCCACTGGAAGTCCAAGAAGTCCCAGCCACACACCATGACCTCCAGGAGGCAGGCTGACCTTGCTGATGTGAAACTCCATCTTCCGGATATGCCTTTCCACAGAGCGAGTTTGCTTCTCCCAAAAAAAAAAAAAAAAAAAAGGTGCTTTCAAAGTAGTGTGGGCCGCACCCCCCCTCGCCCCGGCTGCCAGCCCCTGCCCCTTCCTCTGGGTTCTAACTCACAGAATGGGGCTCAAAGGCAGGCCAGCCCCTCACCATCCTCGAGGAAGGCTTGTCATTGAACCTGTCTCCCCATTTGTAAAATAGGGAGGAAACCCAGGCATGCCTCCGGCAGGACAGCCCGAGGGGTGAAATACATGGTCCCTCTCACCCAGCAGGGCCCAGCCCCGGCCCACCCCGCTTACAGCCCTGCGGACAGAAAGTCTCGCTCACCTTGTCCAGGTCATAATAGAAAGCCTGGGGGGGAGAGAAGAAGGGGGGTGTTTCAGGTCTCCAGGTGCTCCTCCAAGACCCATGAGGCCACATCCCAGGGGCACCTGAACTCAGATGACAAAAAACTAGCAGCCACTCCCTCCTCTGCAGCCTGCAGTCAGTGGCCTGCTCTGGAGTCCAGGGGAAGAGCGATAAACACATGGGCTTTGGGCTGAGGCAGTTCTCAGCCTGGTTTTGCTTCCCAGCTGTGTGTCCCAGGCCAGTTACTCCACACCTCTGAGCCTCCAACTCCTCGGGCAAAATAGGGTGGCCATAACACAGAGCACCTGCCCCATAGGGTTGCCGTGGAAAGTCAAGGACACGGTAAGCCCTCGACAAAATGGGGACCGTTACAGTCTGATTGTTTAAGGGGTGATTTTGACCATGGGCAGAGGGACGGAGGGAGGGGCCGCCCCAGGGGCAGGGGGTTCAGGCTTGGGGAAATGCAAATCAAGACTGGCCCAGTCAAGCCAGGGGCTGGGGGTGGCCAGAAAAAGAACATATCAACTGGGCAGATCTTCGTATAAAGGACCAGAGAGGAAATAGTTTCGGCCTTGGGGGTCGCGGGGTCTCTGCCACGTGGTCCGCACGCAGCCACACCCAACATGTCAGTGTCGACCGTGGCCATGTGCCGAAAAACTCTATTTCCGAACAGGCCCTCATATGCCCACGTAGCTCAAATCACCCTGCCTGAGCCGGGAGGAATTTCCACGAGGTTAGAGATTCACTAGAGAGAGAAAGCCAGACGTGGGACGTAGGTTGCACCTTCGTCTTTCTAAGACAACTGTTGACCGAAACCTTCTCGACGCTTTTGTGCGCTTACATGACTACATGACCAGGAAGGAAAATATGGAAAGAGAAATCCTAGATTGTCCTCAGGGGTGAAACAGGCTGGGACACTGAACACGGGGGAGGAGGGGGTGTCAAGCAAAAGGACAGGTGGGTTCAAACCCCCCAAAGTGTGTGGTTTCCCACATTTGCGTTTATGAGAAGTGGGACGTGTGTGCTAATGGAGGTGAGACTCCACGTAAGCTCTAGAGAAATAGGAAAGTTCTCAAGCCTTTGGAAGGAAAAGGAACTGGCAGAAAGCTGAGAAGCAGCCGTGTCCAGGGAGGCAAGACCCCAGATCCCTGGCATGGCCACCCCTTCTCTTGCCTCAGTGTGCCCATCTGTGAAGTGGGAGCAGCTAAAACTGAGGAGACTTTGTACACTTGCCTACCTCACAGCTGCTTCTAGAGCCAGAGAGTGGGGGTGAACTGCTTGATGGGGAGGGGAGTAGGGGGAGGGAGGGTGAGAGCTTCCTATCCACCTGTGAGGCAAAAATCCCTCTGGGGCCAAGTGAGGTGGGATCATCGAAAAATACAGACAGTCCATCCCTTAGGCCTCTGAGCTCCGAGACGGAGATTTACACCTGCGATGCAAGCCGGGGGTGAGGGGGACCCCATCTCTGCACCCCACCAAGGCTGCTTGGGTGGGAAGGGGCAGGGGCAGGGAGAGGTCTCACCAGCCTCGAATTCCTGCGGGTGTCCTTGTGGCGACCTGACAGGTAATCCAGCTCCGCCTGCTGGACGCAGAGATACTCCCTGTGAGGGCAACGAGGAAGAGCAGTTCGCCAAGGAACGAGAAGAGGAAAAGAAAGGGCCAGGTGACCCATGTTCTGGAACCGAGGCGGCCACAGCTGCCAACAGGAACAGTGGTGGTTGGGGGTGAAAAGGGAGATGAAAGGAGCTAGTCGAGGCACAGACCTGAGGTCAGAGGGACAGAGCCATCCCGCGCCCCGGAAGCCTGGCCCCAGCTCGCTCAGCCTCCAGACCCCACACGCTGAGGGCTGTGGGCCCAGGGCTGTGCAAAAGGGAAAAGCAGTCCATTAATTCACCAAACAGCCGCACAAATAGGTCCTACTGTTATTATACCCATTTTAGAGATGGGCACACTGACCCTCAAAATTGGCAAGGAACTCAGCCCAGAGTCACGACAGGGAAGAGGCTGGACCGAGATCTGAAACCAGGCAGTGACTTTCAGAGGCCCCTGTCTTCACCCCAGCCCATGGAGGGTTCGACAAGGGCATGCCTCCCTCCCCGACAAAGGCAGGCCGTCCTGGTGTCTGCATGTTTAGGACCAAGGAGCAGAAAGGGGCTGGAAGACCCATTCTGGGAGGCACAGAGAAAGCTGTGGGCCCGGACGGGACATTTCATGTTCTTTTCCAGCCGAAGAGCCTTAGACCTGAAGCCTTAGACCTCACCCTTGGGGTCCAGGGTGAGGTCACATCCTGCTTCATCATGGGTTTACTGGGCTGCCCCAGGAAGGTGACTCGCCCTCTCTGGGCCCCCTTACACCGCCACCGGCCAGGCCATTGCTCACTCAGGGGTTGGGCTCCCCAAGAAGAAGGGGATGCTGTTGAGTGAGCCCAGACAAGTCCCAAATGCGGGGTCCTTACAAGAATCACCAGAGGGAGTCTCGGGAGATGAGCCCTTGAAGATGGGCTCTAGGCACATGTGCCCCCCACTGCCACTCTGCACCCGCATTGGGTCAGTCGTGCAGCGCACATCATGGGCCAAGTGTACTGGATGCCCCCTGGGCTGGCAGTCAGGACCTGGCAAGTGGGGGAGGTGACATTTACCCTGAGCTGGCGGGGACCCTATGCCCTGCTTCCTGGCTGCGGGACCGTGGACAAGTTGCTTCCCAACTTTGGGACTCAGTTTCCTCTCCTGAAGGGGAGGAGGAGGTTAGGAGATTCTCTGAGAGCATTCTTCGGGGATTCGAGGGGATGATGTGTATGAGCTGTACCTGCGCTGTCACTGTTACTAATTAGTGAGGCACGGAGAGCAGGAGCACAGGGGGTGGGGAGGGACAGGCATCCCAGCAGGAAGGAACAGCTTTGGATTCAGACAGCGTGCATGTGTGCTGACCGAGGGACATGGGCGAATGGCGGCCTGCGGAGACTCCCCGCTGCCCAGCTCCTGCTCAACAAGAGCCAAGGCACAGGCACGTGGAGGAAGCTGGCATATCCGGGGGCCAGTGAGGATGGGGAGTGAATAACAGAAGAAAAGTCTAGAAAGATGGAAGGTCAGAAAGGACCCTGATGTCCTCCCAAGGGTAGTAGGGAGCCATGGGAGAGACTTGAGCAGAGCAAGGTGGCAAGTGGGGAAGGGGTGGGAAGGGGCGGGCCCGGGACTGCAGCAAGATGGCCCCGGATGCCCAGTTCGGGGTTGAAGAACAGGGAGGGACTACTGGCAGCGGCCCCCTTGTGACTTACTCATGGGGCAGCACCGTGCCTAAGCCAGAGCCCTGACCTCCTCCGTGAACCTCAGGTTTGTGCCCCAACTACCTTCTTTCATCTCCCTCTTCACCCCCGACCCCTCCCTCAGCAAATCCTGTCTGCTCCACCTGCAAGATATATCCTGAAACTGACCCTGTCCCCTGACCACACAGCTGCCACCTGGCCACGTCCACCATTGTCTCCCACCTGGGCCCTTGCAGTCCCTTTCTGACCGGCCTCCCCACTTCTGCCCCAGGCGCCTGCAGTCCATTCTCCACGTACAGCCGGAAGATCGTATCAAAACCAGACTCCGATCACGCCCTTCCCCCACATGGAACCCTTCATGGCTCCCGGCTCACCCCATATCATCTGGTCCCCATTGTCCCCCAAACCTCCTCACACCTCCCTCGCTCTCTCAGCTCCCAAGCTGGCCTGCTTACTACACCCCTGATGCTCTCATCATGCTCCTGCCCCAGGGCCTTTGTACGTGTGGCTGGCTTGGCCTAGAATGTTCTTTTTCCATTATCTGCTGGTCTCACTCCTTCACTCCTTCAGGTTTTTGCTCAAATGTCACCTTCTTAATGAGAGCTTCTTTGAACCCCTGATTTAAAATCAGCCCCATGCCTTCTTACCCTGACTTACTTCCCACCACCTGACTTACTGTGTATTTTGTTTATTGTCTGTCTGTCTCCCATTAGGAAGCTCCACGGGGCAGGGATTTCTGGGTTCTGTGCACTCCCACACCCTGTGCCTAGCGCTTCCTAAGCCCTCAAGCAAAAGGTGTGGAGCAAGAGGCTGAATCTTCCCGTCCTGGGCTCTGCGCAGCTAACCAGTCCGCCTCTCCTGCACTCAGATCCAGCCACCCTGGCCTCCTGTCCTATATGCTCCTACCTCACAGCCTTTGCCTGTGCTGTTCCCTCTGCTGGGGACGCTTATCTCCCAGAGGCCAGCGCAACCACCCGGATCTCCTCGGTGAGTGTCCCCGGTCACCCTGTCTGCTAGGCCTTCCACGCACTGCCTCGCTGTCACCTTCCTTCATTGCCCTCAGGGCTGGTGGCAGTTACTGTTGACCACGTCACTCCTTCGTGGCTGTCTCCCCTCTACGCCATAAACTCCGCGAGACCAGCGTCCTCCGACAGCCTGCACTGTGTCCCTAGAGCCCAAGGACAGGCTCAAGCGTGGGGCTGCCCCCAGGATATGCTCGTGGGCTAAAGCAATAAGCAGGAGGGATCTCCGAGGAGACCAAAGCGCGCATTCCTCAGCAAGGGGCGGAGAAGAGAGGAGGTGGCGACAGAGGACGAGCACTTTCAGGGCCACAAACAGGGTCCTTACTTGAGGCCTCTCTTGAGGGCTTCAAAGATCTTCTTCACTTGTTGCGGCTTGGGGTCGGGGCAGACAGACCCCTTCCGGAGCGTGCCGTACATCTTGGAGGATTTTGCAGGCATCCGAGACCTCACGGAGTTCCCGTGGATGGACTTTCTGTGAGAAGGGCGGGGGGGGCAGAGCAGGGATGTTGGACAAAGCCCTCCCCGGGGACAGGCGCTCTGAGATCAGTGACCAAACCGCAGTCTGTCAGGAGGCCTGGCTGAGTCCCACCCCATCGCCACCGAGCCATGTGGTCTGAGGCAAGTTGCCAAGACACTCTGGGCCTCAGTTTCCTCATCTGTAAAATGAAGGCTTGCATTTGAAGATTAAAAAAAGACAAAGAAGAACGTGACGTGAGAAATTAACACGGAGAGGAATACATTCGAGCAGCCCAAAGGCCTTTGCTTTGTCTATACAGTGTCTATACAGGCAAACAAGCCGGGAGGCCAGATCATGGCCCAGGCACCTGTTGGCTTAGTCTGTCTGGGATCCATGCCCCTCCTTCTGGGAAGAGCACCTCAGTTTTCCTCTGGGGCATCTCCCTAATTCTGCTCTTTATACATGTGGTTTGGAGGGAGGTAGCCTGACAAATGAACACACACACACACACACACACACACACACACACACACACACACATTCTGAGTCAAACATGTGTCCCAGGCCTGGGTTAGTCAACAGACTCCACTCCCCTGGCTCAGGGAGAGGCACAGGACCCATGTCTGGCCAGTAACCCTGCCTGGAGTTTGGTTCCAAATTCACAGGCAGGCAAATGGTTCTTTCTTCTGGCGGTGCTATTCTGGGGGAACATGTATCCAGAACTGCCAGCCATGTCCTTTGCATCATGGTAGGGAGAATGGAACCAACACATGGAGATGCAGGGGGAGGCAGGCCAAATCCACACGATGAGGAGTTCCTGGATCCAGCTATGCCTGAAGCTAAATCTGCCCATGGGATTTCAGTTACATGAGCCAATTGGTTCTCTTTTTTGCTAAGCCTATTGGAGTTGTAGCGTGGACTGAATGATCCTAAGAAGTGATGTCTCCTGGCAGTGTCAGCTGTGTCTGTCAGCCCTTGAGGGATACAGCAGCATGTCAGGAGTCACTGCAGTCCTACAAGGTGAAGGTTCCCTCATTACAGTTAGGAGCTGTTTCTGCCATCTAAGCCCCTTCTAGAGTCCTGTGATCCTATGCCTCGTCTACTAGGTACAAGATCAGGGCAAGCTGACACACTCACCACCAGGCAGGCTTTAGTCCATCCTCTAAAGGCTCAGCCTCTAAAGACCCTGTTTCCCAGATGATTCTGCACCTTGTGTAGCTTCACCGACTCCCTTCTCACAGAAGAAACTAGGGTAGAAATGACACTCAGGCTAACATCTGGGTCAGTTTCTTAAAGGAGCCACTAGCTTTTCTTTCCAACTTCCTCCCTCCCTGTCTTCCTCCCAGGTGTGCTAAGGAGTCAGCTTCAACCCCTGCTCTAAGGTCCAGGGCAGGGGGGAGGTGTGGGGGATGGGTGGGGAAAGAGAGAGGTGCGGGGTGGGGGGAGGCAAGAGGGGAGAGAGAGAAAGGTGGGGGAGAGGGGGAGCATGCGCCAGGTGGGAGGTGGGGAGGGGTGCAGAGGAGAATAAGCAGTCTTATTTAGGTCCCTGTATTTGGGGGAGTTTCTTTGTCAAAGGAACTTCACCTCTATGCTAATGCACTACCCGAGTCTCAGTTACTTTTCTGTTAAATGGGAAAACAATAGACCCTAAACCAGAAAGCAGTGCTGAGAATTCTCTCAGACACCAGGTCAAATATTTGGCCCAGCGGAGGCAGTAGGCGCTTAATAAGTGTTTCCCCCTGTTATAATCATCATATCCTATCTGTATCATTCATTCCCTGTACCCACAGCCTGGAAAACAGTAGGTATTCAGTAAGTGCTGACCTGAACAGAACGAGGGAAGGAAATACAGCGTGATGTGGGGACCAGAGAGCAGAGACGTCTGGGAACCCAAGCACTCAGCTGGACCTCAGAGGAAGAACAGGAGGAGGGGTGAGCCCCAGAAGGGTGTTTCGGGGGGTCAGAGTGAGCCATGGAGGAGAGGAGGAGCCATCCAATCTGTGTGTGACGGCGGGCGCAGAGCAAGGAGCCAGGCTCCACCGCAGCAGGGTGAAGCTGGATGTGGGAGTCCTCCCTGCCTGGGGGAGCCTGCGATGGGGAGGGAGGAGGAGATGGCCAGCTCCCCGGCTTCAAAGACCTCGAGGATAAGAACGGGGAAGCATAACGAGGGTGCACGGAGAGAAGGTGTTCTCTGAGCGTCTGCTGTTTCCCCTGCCTGCTAAGGGCTTTATATAAACATTGATTTTAACCCTACTGCAAGGTAGGGAAACTGAGGCTCAGATAAGTCACTTGCCCTGGATCATGCCTGTGGCAGAGCTGGGATCCAAACCCACCCGTGGGCAGATGCCCAGCCTGGGAGGTGAAGCACCAACCTAGGGGCGGGGCGCAGGGTTCCCTTGGACCCTCAGGGTCATCTGATATGACCCCCCCTGACCACAGTTTCGGGGTCACCGGGTCTCGGGTGAGTCCTGAGAATCTGCATTTCTCATTCCTCTGGGCTGCCAGTGCTGCTGGTCCGAGGCCCACTGTCTGAGGGGATTCACTAACGCTCCACTCGGGGGCAGAAACCCAGCTATGCCTCTCTCCCTGGGCATCCTTTGGAGTTTCCTGCTCTTTTGAGACCTAAAATCAAGGGTCTGGGACTCACTCATTCATTCAGACACTCACAGAGCCGGGCTTTCCTCGAGTCAGACACATGAGGGGAACCAAGGGGCCGGGGTCCCACCCTTGAAGCCTCTCTCCATCCGTCCATGGGAGGAGGGGAGGTTTGTGGTCTGGAGACCCAGGCAGGGGGCAAGCAGGACACAGCTCCGGCTCCCTCCCTCGGCAGGGCCCAGAGAAGCTCACTGGCACCCCAGGAGGCTCCGCGGGCAGCCCAGCTGTAAGTCCAGCCCAGCCAGACACTGTGCAGTCCACACACACACACACAGACACCTGCTGCTGACTCGGGAGACAGGAGCCGTCCTCGCCATGGCTCTGGCTGGGCTTCTACCATGGCTGTGCAACTACATCACAAACCAATGTGGGAGGAACAGAGATGCCGGGCCCTGCCCAAGCAATGCTAAATGCGTCCCAGAGGCTACTGCAGCAAGGAAGGGTCCGGGCAGATCGGGGGTCTCGCCAGCCTGGGAGCCTGCACTGTCTTGAGAGACAGGAGCCCCCAGTCAGGCACCCATGTTCCAGTCCCAGCCTGAGGTCACAGGTACTTAGCATCCTGGAGCCTCAGTTTCCCAATCCGTAAAATGGACTGACCCCATGGCACCATCCTGAGACACTCATTTCTCCAACAGATATTGACTGGTGAGTGCTAAGTGCACACCAACATCCCTCTAGGGGCTGGAAGTAAAACAGTAACTGAAACAGACAAAACCCATGTCCTGGGGAGCTGCCAGGCCAGCTAGGGGGTGCGGGGAGCCCCCGGACAGCCAGCCCAGGCTCTGGAGCTAGATGCCAGGGTCTCTGTGGTAACCCCACTTATAAGCTCTGTGATCTTGGCTAAGTTTTTGAACCTCTCAGTGCCTCAGTTTTCTCCTCTGTAAAATGGGCACCAGAGAAAAAGATAGCTACATGAGAGTTGCCTAAGTTGCAAATAAATGGAAAGAGCTTTGAGTTGTGCAAACGGTCAGTGTTATGTATGTGTCAGAGTCACAGAAGATAATAAACGCCAACGGCAAAACCAAAAGCAGGATGATAAATTTAAATTTACGTGGGGGTGAGCTGGGAAGGCCCCTCCAGTCAGCTTGGGCACAAGCTCGGTATATCCATACGCTCATCCCTTACCTGCTTTCGCTCGTATTCGTATATGATGTGAAGTTTCGTTTTTGGAGGCCGGCGAAGGGGCTGTGCTCCCTCCTCCCTCACCCTGCCTGAGGCCACCTCACCCACCTCTTGGAACAGACCCTCCACGAAGCTGACATCTCCGGGCTGGCAGACACGGGCGGGCAGCGGCCTTCGGGGAGGTGGGCTTTGGACAGGCTGGGGCCCTGGCCAGCCGGAGGGGAGACAGGAGGCGGGAGGCGGGGGCAGCCACTTTGAGGGGGGCTGCAGGAACCCTGCTCACCTGCCGGCTCTGGGGGGTCCACAGTCCCCAGGAGGTGGGTGCCCTTCGCCGGGCCCCGCCTCCATCTGCCTGGAGACCTCCTTGCGCTGCTGCAGCTGTGTCTGCCTCCGGTGGGGGGCGGGGGGCTGTGAGTTCAGGGCTCTTGTCTGAGGTTCCCCGGGGCAGCCAGCTGTGGTGGCCGCTCTGAGCGCTGGCTCAGCCTGGGAAGGCAATGTGTGTGTGTATGTGTGTGTGTGTGTCCTTCAGGTGGTGACATCAGGCGGGCCTAGTGACACAGCTCCCGGGGGAGGGAGTGGCCTCTGGGGGCGGGGGTTTTACCAGCTCGGGGAGGACTCAGTATGAAACAGCCTCTGGCATGCCAGGCAAGCTTCCAGACGGCCACGTGCCACCCAGTGGTCCCCACCCTCACGTGAGGCCACCAGGATGGTCCTTCCGCCTGGGGTTGTCAGCACCCGCTTCTGCTGGTGCGGGGTCTGGAGGCAGGCAGAGCTGGCTGCAGCTGGGGCGGGGGCAATTATAAGACCAACCGCCCACAGTTCAGACCAGGACCCGGTGCGCCGATGGTGTAAGCTGACCTTTTCTCCCGACGCTGGGGACACTGGTGGGCGGGGAGGGTGTGTGACACACACAGGGCACGCTCGGAGGTCAAGCCTCATGTGGGTTAGCCCCTTCTTACACATATGTCTGGGGTGTCGCCGTCTCTACAGTCAAGGAAACAGGTCCCGTAACTGCCTCTGGCCCCAGAGTCTGCACCCCTAACCACTCCTCTTTCTCTGGCCCCCTCTCCTTGAAAATCAAAGGCTACTGGTCAGTTTTCACCCCCACGTGCCCCAGCCATCCCAACAGAGGAACGCCCAGGGTGGCCAGAACGGTGGCTCCTAGCTCAGACGGGTGTCCTCCTGACAACCTGGGGGGGGAGCTGACTGGCTGAGGAGTGGCAGGAAGGGGTTAAAAGCAGCCGTGCCTATAAACTGGGGCAGAATGGGACAGCATCAGGGCCTGGGCCTCTACTTCCTCTCCCCGCCTTAGTCCATATGGCCTCATATTACATTCTTATATATGTATTAGATATGCCCTTAATAGCCATCATTCACACCTTAGTGTAAAATTTCCCCACCAGATAGATCACCTCCTCAATTGAATTCTTTGGTTATGGAATAAAAAGCTATAGCCAAAGTCAAAGGGGTTTCAGGTGCCAGGATAGGGGTGGGGGCTGGGGACCAAGGGAGCCTCAGTGAGCTTCCATCTCCTGCTCTCCTATCTGAGGTTATTTTTCCTGCCTGCCTCCGCAGCGTGGCTGTGCTTCAGCCTGGTTGGATTACCGGAGAAATAAGGCCAGGAGGTGAGGTCTGAAACCCAATCCAGGTCGTCCAGCCGCAGAGCCAAGGGTCCAGACTCCTGGGAGTCGGACAGAGACAGGAAGTTAAAAATAGATGTGCTACTTCCCTGTCCTTGTGGGCAGTTTCTTCCTTCCCCATGGACAAGGGGGCCCAAGAGACTGAGGCCAGGTGTCACTCAGGGACCCTAGAACCCACCCAGGCTGGGACTTCTCCAGAATTCCCTGAGTAGGGGATCCTCCAGAAGAAGCTGCCCCCGGGAGAGATCCAGCCATCAGGTCATCTTTCTCAGCCTAGGACGCAGACCTTGCGAGATGTGATCTTGTCTTTGCTGATGCCAATGAGCCCTCGTGGGACCGGGTCAGATGCCCTCTGTCCTCTTCCCGCCCAGAGAGCTGACCCCAGGAATCCCAGAGTGGGGCCACAAGAGGCTAGGGACCCATCTTGGGATGTTATCTGGGCAGAGATCCTGACTGGGGACCTGTGGGACATTCCCATGGATGCAGGAAGTCCAGAGGCCCCCAAATTTCTGGCAGGGGGAGAGCAACAGGCAGGACCATTCATGAGGAAGTACAGAAGAAAATGCAGGGTGCTTTTTTCAAAACATATTAAGGGTTTCGAGATGGAATAGCAGAACATTACATCTGAGCCCGGGGCGCTAGTGTGCACACACATGGCACACTCATGCAGCTGGCCTTGGCTGCAGGGTCTGTGGAACGCCCCCACCCTTGCCCGCCACAGGAACAAAGTCCCCAGGATACCACTGTGTGAATTAGAGAAAGGCACCTGCTGGGTGAACAAGCTCTATCCCCACGGCTTGGGAGGTTTATGTGACTGGATGACCCCCTTAGCTGGGTGACCGGAGCAGAGGTCACAGACCCCATGGGGTAGGGACCCTGATAAAGTCCAGCAGAGGCAGCTGGGGGGCGATTCCATCAAGGAACATCATCATTCCCTGGCCAGCCTACTTAGCCCTTCTCAGCAGCACTTATGGAGTGCCTACTGTATGCCTTCCTCACAGTGACATCCACACTTTCTCCTCTTGGAGGCTCAGGGTGGGGTACTGGGCGCTCACTCTGGGAATTTCCGTTTCTCATGCTTCGCTTCTTCGGTGCTCCCCTTACACTGCACATGTCCTCACTATCTCCCCAAAAGCCCTGCAGCTCTCCCTCTCTCACTTCTATCCCACAAGACAGCGACACACCCACTTCCTTTGCCTCAGAGCTCATCCCCACCTCAGGACCTTTGCACTGGCTGCCCCCTCTACCTGGAGGAGTTTCCCAGTTGTCTGCACAAAATAGGCAGCTTTTCTCCCTGGCCTTAAACGTGCCACTGCCTCACTGAGGGCCTCCACTGAGACCCCTGCTGCCCTCCCACAGCCCCCTGTTGTAATTTGCTCACAGCACTTGCCACCAGCTGAATCCATCTTGATTACAGTTGGCTGCTTGTTCACAGCCATGTCCTGTGACAGGAGGGTGGGGCCTGGGTCTGTCCCCAAAGCCTGGGACTGGGCCTGGGCTGAGGAGGTGCTCCATAAATATTTGTGGAATGAATTAGGGATTCCTAAGGGTGCTTCCAATTGAGACACTCCAGGATTTCAGCCCTGAGATGTCACTCCTCCCAGGCACATGCTGGAACTGAGTAGCCAGGAGACAAGTGGGCGAGCCAGGAGAGCCTGACCTCAGGGGCCAGGCATCCCTGGGGGTCGAGTGTGCAGCTGTGGAACCCCAGGGAAGAACCATAGGCAGACCTGCTCTGGGGCTCAGGACATGGCAGCGAAGCCAAGGGCCCAAGGAGATTAAGGAGCTGTTTGTTTGGCCAGGAGAGGGGACTAGATTGTTTTCTAGGTGACTGGAAACCTGTGGAGGGCTTCAGGCAAGAGAAGGCCATGAGATTTGGTTGTTGACTGACTCACTGACCAACCAGGTTCGGAGCTCTGCTTGGCTGGGAGAGCTGCCTGTCTACCACACTGGCTCGAACAGGCAGGTGTTTGGGCTCCTCAGGATGCCCCACACCCCAGGCCGGCTAATGGGCAGGCAGCCCCCCAGGTTTGCACCTTGCCCCATAGGAAGCCCAAGACTAGGCAGCAGCCCCCAGGAGTGGAAAGGAATCCTGGGGATTACTTGTACCTGGAGGAAACACATGGAGTGGCTATGAACTCATTCGAGTCTAGAAGGTCTGCACTGACCCCAAGGTCCATCGGCTCCTTTGACAATTTCCACAAGCATCTGCAGGGCTCCAGCATGTAATGGCTGCTTGCTGCGTGTCACCTCATTGTACTCTCGTGACAGCTATGTGGGGGAGGGACACTCATGATCCCCATTTCACAGATGAGGAAACCGAGACTTGAAGGTGAAGTCACTGGCCCCAGGTCACAGAGCTGGGATAAGTGGCCCCACGTCCGTTCTGTCAAACAGGAAGAACATTCCATCCTAACCCCGCCCCCAGGAGCCTCAGTTCCGGTTCTGAATCAGTCTTGCTGTGTGGCCTTGGGTGAGCAGCTCCTCTTCTCTGAGCCTTTTATCTCATCTGCCAAGCGGGTCTGATAAGCTCGGGCAGATGCGACTTCCAACACCAACTGACATGACACCCATTTGGGTCTCAAGGAAATTACAGGTTCCTCCCCGCGCCAAGGGTCACGCTCACAGGCACGCACGCACGCACAGACGCACGCACCCACGCACGCACCCGCATATACGCATGCGCACACACGATGCTGGGCTGCAGACTTGGCAGAAGAGCTGCCCGCGGGGTCACGGGCACCGGGAGACTAACCAGCCCCGCACCCTCCAGCGGGGCAGAACTTACGCGATCCTCCGGCTCTGGGCGCTGCTGAAGCCCGCGAAGGAGGCGCTCCGGCCCACGACCCCCACAGCCCCCGCGTCCCCGGAGGACAGGAACCGCAGCCTCACCGACATGGCCGTCACCTAGATGGGGAGAGGACGGGAGAGTCAGCCTCGCACCGCCATCTGGTGAGTGCTGACCGCGGCCAGCCCCCGCCACCACGATAGCCGCAGAGAGGGGGGCGGCTGGTACTGTCCCCAGGCGACAGATGAGAAAACTGAGGCTCAGTGAAATTAGGGAACCTGCCTGGAGCTAGTGGCAGGAGCGAAGTTCGAACCCAGGTCTCTGTACTCTGCGCTCAGGTCCTTAATGCCTGAGCAATCCCGAGCCCTCCAGCAGGGGGGGGTGTCTGCTCCTCCTAAAACCAGACCCTGCTGACCTCTCAGTTACTCCTCCTTGCCGGTAACCCTCACCCCGCTCCACAACCCTCACTGAGCACTGTGTGCCAGACACCGTACGGGAGACACGCACTGAGCAAGACGGGCAAAGCCCTTGCCCTTCCCGGGCTCCCAGTCTGGCAGGGAGCTGATGAACTACCAGCTACAGTAGGAAGTCTATGGCAAAGCGATGGGGGAGTCCAGGGGGAACTTGATCTAGCCATGGAAGAGGCGACCAAAGGCTGAGAGGGTAAGGTTGAGGAGGGGAGGGAAGGATATCTGGGCAAAGGCCAGGGGGTGTAGAAGAATCGGTGTCATCCAGAAACAGAAAGCAGCGTATGACTCCAGGCGAGGCTGGAGAGGCCCTCAGTGTGGAGGTCATGGAGGGCCTTGGTAACCCCAGGGAAGGTTTTGGTCTTGCAAAGGGGCCAGGGTGACTGGGAGCCCCCAGAGGGTTTTGAGCAGGCGTTGACAAAGCCCATCTCACAGGAGGCCAGGCTGCTGGCATCCCCGGCTGCATTGCCCCATCTCTAACCCAGCCCACGCTGAGACCACCCTAGAACCCCGGCTGTCTTTGCTTTCTTTCCAAACCACCTCTAGATCGGAAAAATGCCACCACATCCCTTGGGAATATCACCCAGTGTCTCCCAGCAGCAACGAACGGAAGGTTCTCTGTATCTAACCTAAGTCTCCGCAGCTACAGTTTCATACCTTGCTCCTCAGCCAGGCTGGAGTCAGTCCAGGGGTTCTGGGGACCCTACTGGCCAAGCCACACCTATAGACAAGCTGCACGGCACCGCCCCCTCCTCTCCCTGGGTGGTACTGCGCCTGCGTCCTGACGTCCTTCTCCAGCCAGTGGAGTCCGCTGTCCATACCTTTGCTCACACTGGGGGCTCCCCCAAACCATAACGTTCTCTTTCGAGCCACATCTGTCCAGTGCGTATGGTCAGTCCCCGCTACAGGCTCCAGAGCCCCCCAGCAGATCTGTGCAGCCCCCACAAACCTTCGCCTCCTCCCATTTATCCCCTGCCCACCCCGAGTGTGCTGTACATAGGCGAGCACTGGAAACAACAAAAACCCAGACCTGGGCTCAAATCCGAGCTGTGCCATTCACTGGCTCTGGGCCTCAGTGGTCACAGCTGCAAAATGGAAAGTCAGAAAAGGCCCCAGTAGACAAGGTGCGGAGCGCACACAATGAGAAGGGGATGCACGGGAAGAATGGTTGTCTCGGTGCAGTGGCCTGACCCAGGCTGCAGCCCTGGGGGTGACCGCAGAGACAGATGAGCCCAGTGAGCGCCCTTCAGCCATGATCGGGTGGGGAGAGCTGATGAGTGTTTGCTGAACACCCACTGACTGTTTGACAACCCCCAGCGCCAGGGACCCTCTCATGCCGTGTGTGGGTCTGTGAACACCAGCCCTGTTGGGAGCCATTATCTACCAAGTACTTGTTGTGAAGCCACCCCTGCGCACAATGCCTTATGAAAATTATCTTACTAAATCTCCACGATCCCTGAGGCATCGGAGCTATGGCTGACCTACACTGATGGATGAGGGACGGAGGCCCCACAAGGAGGTCCCCACTGTCCCCACTGGGCTGGGCTGCTGCCAGCCTGGACCAGCTCACAAGCGTCCACTGTTACGCCCTCTGGAATTTGGGTAGCTTGACCTCGGCCTGGTAGGAGTATTTGTACTCTGGATGTTGGCAGGTGCTACAAATTTGCTTTTGGGGGAGGGGGTGTTGTTGTTTTCCCCTGCATGTTGCTAAGACACTTATCAGCACCCCGTTGTCTGTCAGCAGGTGCTCAGAGTGGTGCTGGGAACCTTCTCAAACTCTTGAGAGCCCCCAGCCAAGCTGGGCCGGGGATGGGGGGAGCAGGGAGGGGGACCAAGGTCACTGGCTGGCATGAGCACTCTGGCTCCAGCCAGGGGGGTGGGGGTAGGGGCTGGAACACCCTTCCCCCACTGCCCATTCCACTAGTTTCAGTGGTCTGTGAGAGGTGACTTCTGTGGGTCCCCCACTAGACAGAGAGTGACTTGCAGGCATGGCTGCAGTGTTCCCGGGTGCGTGGAACAGTCACAGCAATCCTTACGGGCCCAGAGAACAAGGCCTGATGGGCTGGGGCTGCTGGCCCGCTGTACCAGGCTGTGCAGCGCGCAGTGCCAGATAAGAGGAAGGCTAAGGATAAGAATTTCCACTAAGTGCTGGACTCCAAGGCAGGGGCAGATGCACAGTTTCTGTAAAGGACCAGATACTAAAGTTTTTGGCTTCACGGGCCGTATACTCTTTGTCACAGCTACTCAGCTCTCCTGTTCTAGAGCAAAAGCAGCCAGAGACATTATGTAAATGATGAGCATGGCTATGCCCTCGTGAAACAGTCTTTCAAGAGCTTTAGCTCTTACTGAATGACCCCCGAGATGGCCAGCACTACCTCTGACCCCGGGCAGCCAGCAGGCTGCCTGGTACCTGCTCTAACCATGTAAAATCTCATTTAATTCTCCCAAGATTATATGAAGTAAGTACTCTTCATATCTCCATTTTACAGATAAAGAAATTAAGACTCCCGGAGAGGAGAAGAAAGGACTCAACCAAGGTCCCACAGGTAGGAGATGCCAGCGCTGGGATTTGAACGTAGGCATAACAGGTCTTAAAAGCCTGGCCACTTCCAGCTGGGCTGCCTCTGCCCCACCCCCACCCCCCCGGAGGCTGGCCTGAGCACATGCTCCCACCCCTGAGCTAGACCCAGGCTAAAGGGAAGAGAAGGGGGCCCCAGAAGGGAAACAGGTCATGAAAGGGACCTGCCAAGTAGAAACATAGCCAGCAGTGAGCTGGGGAGGCCAAGACAAATCAAGGCCCATCTCCTGCAGGCTTCAGGGTGTGGGAACCCAGGTTTGCATGGGCTTCTTGGGACCAGCATCAGCTCCCAGTCCCAGCTCAGCTGCTCTAAAAGTGGGGCCAGCAGCCCTTCCCCTAGGCCCCGATGGGGCAGACCCTGGTGGTTGACCCGTTGACTGCTACAGTCTCCCCCAGCAGGGTTTCTTGCTGCAAAAGCATCTCCCTTTTTGTGGACTGGGGACAGGATGGCCCGGCTGAGACCCCCGGAATGAGAGGAGCCTTCAGCGGGTAGCTCCTAACAAGCCCCCATGAGTGTTGGTCACTTCTGACCGAGGCTGATAGTCCTAATGTTGAGTCGTTGACACAACAGGGACACTGACCACTCAGAACAGAGACTGGGCACCTTGGGGACCCCCCTCCCCCTCCCCTGCGGTGGCTGGCATTCACCCTTTCACTGCTAGGTTGTGGGCAAGTCTGGAAAGCCCCCGGGGCGGGACACTTGGAGGCCCAGAGCAGCTCCGGAAAGCCAGCACTGTGCAGGGCATGAGAGAGAAGCCAGAGGCCTCACTGCCCCCCTGGGCAGAAGAGAGAGGCGCGGAAGTCATGCGGGTCCCAAACCTTTGATGGCAGGCAGAACTGCGTCTTCCCCGCGCGTCCCTCGCTGCCTCTCTCTGGCCGGGCACCCTGGGCAGCGCTCACTTAGACGGGTGGCTCAGAGACAGCTGGTGAGTGTGGCCAGAGCAGGATAGCTGGAGGGGCTTCTCACCCAGCCGGCTGCTCCCCAGACACCCCGGGCCGTCGTCCTGGGCCTCCGCCCCTGAGACGCGGCTGGAGGGAGCCCGAGCCCACTCCACTAAATCTGTCCAGCTCACTGCTGGCCAGAGCCACCCGCCAGTCCAGGGAACCTACAATTTCACCTCATTTGGAGGTAAGGCTTCTAAATTTAACAGCGTGGGCTCTCAGGGCTGGGTGGTTTTTAGGTCCAAGTCCCTCACTTAGGGCTCTTTTATATCCGCTCAAATGCCAGGCAGGGCTTAGTTTGCTTATAGGAGTTTCCAAAATAGACCCTTTGGTCTAGCACGAAAGGAAATGGCAAAATAGCCCAGGATGTTGAGTTTATACCTAAGAGGGATGGGCGACCGGAGGAGGCCAGGCTGGGAACCAGACTGTCTGCGCCCGATGGAGGCCAACTCCCTCATTTCACCGGTGAGCCCCCTGACTGGCCTGGATGGCCCAGAGGTGACTGGGAGGGCCAGCCCAGTGCCCAGCTCCATGGCTGCAGCCACATCCAGGCCGTGGCCTCTCCCTCCCTGCCTTCCTGCAAGTCACCCCTGATGCTCCCTCCCAGCCTGTAAGTCCCAGCAAAAAGGTCACCTCCTCAGAGACGCCCTCCCCAGCCCCCCGGGCTAGAGTGGCCTTCCTCCTCACCCTGTTTCAAATCCTTTAGACAAGTCCTTGCCATCCTACATTGTCTGGTCAGCGGCTTGGGAGTTGTGAGGCCCCCTCCATGTGCCCCAGCTCCATAGGGCGGGGGGCTTTTTGGTCTCTCTCACAGCTGTATGCCCAGGGCCTCATCAACTAAGGGGAACCCCAAAAGTACTGGTTCATACATGACTGAACAAGTGAACAATGGAAGGACATCTCTTCAGAACTGTCCCTAGGATTCCTTCATTGATTTGTCCCTTCAATATACATGTATTGAGCACCTACTGAATGCAGGCAGTTGGCATATGGCTGTGAACTAGTCCATCAAGAGACAGGAGTTAGGACATGAAGAAATGAAGCTGGATTGTGATGGGGAACAAGAGGCCTGGGGAGCTGATCAGGACCCCTCCCTAACCCAGCCAAAGGGGAGTAACTGGGGAGACCCCTTAGGGGAAGCCGTATGTTGAAATCTAGAGGAGGAGGAATTGGGAAAGAGAAGATGTGCTGGAAGTATGTTCCAGGTGTCAGAAACAGCATGTGCAAAAGCTCAGAGGCAAGAGATAGGGTCAATTAGATGAACTTAGTTCAGTGTGTGTGGCTAGAGCATTGGGTACAAAAGAGAATTCCCGAGGGGCTTTTGGAACCAGACTTAGGTGGGGTGGGGGTTTAAGCTGCATCCAGGGAGAAATATGCAGGAAAGGCCTCCAGCACCCTCTGGCTCTGGGAATGGTGCCCTTTGAGTTCCTTTACTTACTCACTGTGCCCTACTGGACACCTTGCTGGACAATGCTGTGTCTCAGTAGGCAATTACAGGGTGCCTACTGCATGCCAAGCCCTTGAACATGGCACCTCCATCCAGGGGCTGGGAGCAGTCACACTGGGGAGATTGCTTCTCCTTTGGCCCAAGGTCCATGCCTCCTGGGCCAGCGCAGACACCACTTATGGAGAAGCTCAGACACTCAAGCTATACCAGCTTGAGCTAGGTTTTTGCCCTCCGCAATCAATCCCTGACCCACCTACCCCCTGATTCCCCCACAAACAAGGCCCAGACATTTGATAGTCCCCAGAGAGGGAAAATCCCATAGCTAACCCACAGAGGACAGAGGTCATGTTAGGTCTGGTGCCCTCCAATTTGGACACCCCTTCTCTGTGCTGAGCCCAGTGGGCCCCGTTCCTACCAGATGCTTCTCTCCCCACTGCTAGGGATCTGTTCATCTCTCCCAAGCCAGGAAAGCAGGACCAGGGGATCTGCATGTGGTTCCCTCCCCTCTGAGCCTCTGTCTCCCTGTCTGTAAGTGGGAGGACCGGGGAGGACTAGAGTTCAGGGTCGCCCAAGCACAGGCCACTCTGGGCCAAGTAAGGAACACAGAGTAGACACTGTGACTCCCTTGCCTCAGTCCACTTTCTGTCCTGGCTCCCCAGCAATCAAACGCTTGTCACCCCTCATTCAGCCAAGCACAGAGCTGACCCCAAGCACAGCATGATGAGCAGGAGAGAGACGAGCTGAGCTTTATTCAGGGTTCTTGTTGAATTTCTTTTAAGGTAACCTCCTATTTAGAACAGACTGTCTGTCTTCTGTATGATAAAAAGTGTTTTTTTAACAAATAACAGCATATTTAAATGAAGAGTAATGGATTTGAAGGACACTTGGCTTCAGCAGAGCAGGTAGAAACCCAGCTTCTTGGTGGTCCACATTTCTGCCCCCTCCCCCCCCGTGGAAATAGGACCGGGCGCCGGGGAGGGAGGGGGAGGGGGGATGGGAAGCCCAGGTGTGTCTCTGCAGGTGGCCTGATGGAGAGCCAGATGTGCGGACAGCGCTGGTTTCTAGTGGAAGGGAAGAGCAGGCAGCTCCTCCCAGTTAGGGAGCCCTAACTGTCCCCCCAGAGTTTGTTGTCGCAGGGCCACAAGGCAAACGGAAACTCTCTGATGGTTCAAGACCAGGCGTGGGAGTCAGGCTCCGGGATCCAAGAGGCTCCCTTCCCTCAGTTTACCACACAGCCTATAGCCCCCTGTGACCTTCCTGCCCAGGGCAGTACTTCGAGGTGTCCATGACCTGCTCCAGCTGAAGCCTAGAGTCCCAAAAGGACCAGTCAGGGGGGGGGCGGGGAGCAGATGCACCATCTCCCCAGTCTTCACAGCACACCTGTGACCCTTTGACAGATGAGAACCCCAGGTGAGGCCGCAAAGGGCCAAGTGGGAGGGAAGGTTCAGTAGCCCAAATGGCTCAGCCACATGGAAGAAATTTATGGGGCCCCGAGAGGTGGGAATATGGTTTTGAGGAATAATGACATGGGAAAATAAAACGTGTTCGAAGTACGATGTGGAGTAAGAAGACGGAGAGGCAAGCTGTACACGACCTGGCCTCAGTCTTGTTTTTGAGACGATACCTTACCGATGTTCTGCAGAGGACATGCACTCCCTCATAGTTAGGAAAAAAAAAATGTTAATTTGAAGAAAACAGAACACATGGTTGCCATGTCTTTGGTTGCATAGTAATTAAGTAGGGCTGACTGCCTGTCCTCTGACCCGGAGAATGTTGCTTTTCAGGATGAACCTGGGGTCAAAGGAGAAACTTTCCTCTTAAAAAAAATAAAAGAAGGAAAGAAAGAAAAACTTTTTTTTTTTTTTTGAAGGCCCACAAATATTATCTACACTCCTAGGCAACTCCGCTGGGCTTTTAGGAGGTAAAGATAACTCATGAATTTCTGTGAAATATCCAGAGGGTGTTTGGATTTAAATGGCCCCTTCTCTGATCTGATCGCCACCAACAGGCTCCATCACCTGGTGTGCCCAGGGCCCCTGAGAAAGACGGCAGCTCTTTGGGGAAGGGGCCTCTTGGGGCCACCGTGGGGGTAAGAGTGTGCATGCAGCTGGGGCCCATGGCTTGGAAAGAAAGGGCCTGGAGGCAAGAGAACAGAGATGGGGGCACGGGAGCTGATCCTCTGGGAAGCACAGGCCGGGCAGCCTCACACACTGGTCTGTGGCTGTAGGACCAGCTCTAGAAAACAGGGTGGCGGAGGGGTGCCTGGGGGGCTCAGTCGGTTAAGCATCTGCCTTCAGCTCAGGTCATGATCCCAGGGTCCTGGGATCGAGCCCCCAGAGCGGACTCCTTGCTCAGCAAGGAGCCTGCTTCTTCCTCTCCCTTTGCCCCTCCCCCTGCTTATGCGTTCGCTCTCTTTCAGTCAAATAAATAAAATCTTGAAAGAAAGGAAGGAAGGAAGCAAAAGAGGGCGGCCGGGAGGGCTCAAGATAGAGGGATGGTGTAGACACACCCTTCCTGGTGCTGACCACATTGGCAGGTCAGGGTGAGGCCAAGCAGGGCTCCGTGATCCTGGCCAGGCACCTGTTTGATGTCAAAAACCGAGAGCAGTAATACTGCTAATGAGAACCAACACTGTGAGAACATTTGCTGTGTATCCCCGCCCTGTTCTAAGAATTAACTCGTTTCATCCCTGGTACCCAGAGAGTTTGGCCTCCATGGCACTCTGGATCCACTGAGCGGCACCCCCTTCCCACGTCCTGGACACGCAGCATCTCCCCACAACACCCTTCCGAGGCGGGCACTGTTACCACCCCCATTTTACAGACTGGGAGACTGAGGTTTGTGGGGCTGAAGTGGCCGGAACTCACAAGGGGCAGCATCATGTCACTGTAACTCGTGTGTGGGAGTGTGCCTCCGGCGTATGTGCACACTCACCACACCCTGGCCGTGACCGAGCACCATGTGGAGGACTCTACCCAGAAGCCCTTGGTGCATGCTGGGCTGGGAGGGTCTTGGCCTCAGCACTGACCCTTTGGGCCAGGTCATTCTTTGCTGCGGGGTTCGTCCTGTGTATTTATCACCGCTGGGTACCAGGAGCCCTGCCCCCTCCAGGGTGACAACGGGGTGGGGGGATGTCCGCAGACACTGTCACGTGTCCCCCGGGAGGCAGAATCGCCTCCAGTGGGAAACACTGGGTTCAAGGCCGCGCTTCAGTCTGTGCTCAAGGACTAATGAATTAGCGTTATGGGCGTCAGGGATCATTTCCGCGGCTGCCGAGAATGGCAGTAAAGGGACTTACTCTGTTGGCTACAAATGGGGGGGGGGGCAGCAGCCCAAAAGCTACAGTGGCCCTGGGGCCACAGCTGCTGAACCCCCCACCCCCCGTGTGTGCACCCGCATACTCACACCCTCACACCGGATTGTGGCCAAGGGCCTGGGGACTGAGAGCGACGGCTTGAGCTCAGAGAAGAGCTTGGGCGCCTTCTCGGGCATCTGCTGTCACATCCGAGCCCTGCGCGAGACCCCTGCCTGGCAGCGAAGAGAGGCCCAAAGGCAGCCTACTGGTTTCATCTGAAAGACCCTGACCACTGATGCACACACACGGGCCGGGGTTCACTTATCACAGTCAGGACTTGGATTCAATCCGTACTGAATGAGCTGAACTCTCTGCCGTCGGGGACACAGACCCTCCCGGCTGCTCACCCGCACGGCATTACTGCGGCCTCTCCTAACCCTGCCAACGGCGGAGCAAGAATGCCATTCCCGCCTGCTGACTCCGGGAGAAAGGCCCAGTGCCTCGCCCTGGGCCGAGGTCACGGGCACAGGGGGCTTGTGCGTGGGGCCCCCGGGAATGGTCAGATTACTTTTAAAACCAGAAGATCAGAAATGAACCTGTAGGGTGCCTGGGTGGCTCAGTGGGTTAAAGCCTCTGCCTTCGGCTCAGGTCATGATCCCAGGATCCTGGGATCGAGTCCCGCATCGGGCTCTCTGCTCCACGGGGAGCCTGCTTCCTCCTCTCTCTGCCTGCCTCTCTGCCTACTTGCAATCTCTGTCAAAAAAATAAAATATTAAAAAAAAAAAAAAAGAAATGAACCTGTAGGTTAAACAGATGTTTTATTATATGGTATTGTACGTGTTACATATTAATAGCATGTATTTTTTAATGGAATTTATCCAACCAGTCGTAACATACACGTTTAATATTTCTTATGGAAAAAGAGTCCCTCGAAGGCCAAGGTGCTGGGGGCTCAAGAGGTCATCACGGACCCTGCCCTTGGCCCTTTGCCAGCCCTCCCTTGAAGAGTGCTGTTCCCTCTCCCGCCAAGGCTCCCTCTCCAGCTCCTTCCCCACCCCCACCTCCTTGCTCCTCAGCCTGGCCCTAACCCTAACCTTAATCCAGCCTCGCAGAGACAGAGGGCCTGAGAGAGACCCAGGTCCTTGACCTTGTGCTTGACCTGAATCTACTCTTTTGACCTTCACCAAAATGCTACACCATGTGTACAACTTTGTCCTGTTCTGGCCTGTAGGATCTAGAAGTTCCAGCCCAGGCAGCCCAGCTTCTGAGTCAGCCTCTTATCCACAGGCCCTCACTGCCAGCTTTCCAGAACTGGCAGGGGCTTTGCCAACATCACTGAGGCTTGGACCCCACCCCCAGTCTCCCACTGAGTCCTGTTCAGATTCTCCCCTTCTTGGACAGTTGGATCCCTTCTTCCTCTCCTCTCGTTCGCGTGTTGTTCTCGGGGGCGTGGGTAAGTGGGCTTTTTCACCCTCCTCTCCCTGATGGCTCATGAGATCGAGAGCATTTCTGTAAGCTCATTATCTTTAGCATCTCCCGTTCTGGAACTTACCAGTTCATGTTCTTTTGTCCCAGCTACCTAGCTTTTTCTCGGTGACTTCTAGTGTTCTTCCAGCCCCTCACTCACCTTTTTTCTTGTTCTTCATGATGTGTCTGTGTGTGCGTGTGTGTATGTATAGCAAAAGCTCCAAGTATTTATGTGGCCAGATCTGTCAGCATTGTCCTTCTACATTTTAAGAGTTTGGAACCTACTCTCTGCACCTCTAAGATTAAGTTTCTACTCTGTAGACCACTGAAGTCGAGCCCCTTGGGTGAGAATTTCGTCTTCCCGGCCAGGCTATAAAGTCCTCAAGAGCCTCTCCCTCCTCCGCAGAGGGCCTCGGCCAAGAGATTTCACTATCTGCTCTGCTTCTCACAAACACCCAGAATCGGCTCCCTCCTTTGCATCCCTTCCCCCAGCGCCAGGCCCCCACCCCTGCCACCTTTGTGGTCTTCACTGGTCCCCCTGCCTCCACCTGGCCCTCTGCCCCAACGTGAAAACCACAGTGAGCTTTTAAAAATGTCCATCAGGTTTCTGACATCCCTCCTTAGGCTTGCAGCTTCTGGACACACCTAGAACTCAAGTCTTACCCCTGGAACTGTGTTTACAAGGCTCCGAAGAGAGGCCCCATTCAGGGGTGCCTCGGGGGAGCCCAGAAAGGGACGGGCGAGAGCTCCCTATCCCCTGTCCAGGAAGGCAAGAGTACCTGTTGTGTCCCCCCCCCCAACCCTGAATGAATCACAACTGATCTTGTTCTAATAAAGGCAGGGGCTGGGGAAGACTTGCAAAGTCTTCACTTAACCCATCCTACCGCCACCCATTCTCACCCAGCCTCCCAGGGAGGGTGAGCCCCTCACCCTGTTTACAGCTTAATGCTGTGGCTCAGAGAGGGCAAGTGGTTTTACCACACTCACACAGGGAGGGGAAGGGGGTGGGTGGAGACGTCTGGTAGGGAGAAAATACTGGTGTTCAAACGCATTTTGAGCACTTGAGTAGTGGCATGTGAGGAGAGGCTGAATAGGGACCTGACTGCGAGACCCTGGGTGGGTGAGGGGCTAGGGCTCAAACTGGGGAGCCCAGCGGGTATGAACACTTAAAGCCCCCCCCCCAAAGCTGTTCTTGCGCCTTCCCTGCGGTCGCCTAACCTGGCCCTCACATCTGAATGAGGATCCAGGTCCCAGTGGGGCAGAGTCAGCCTCCAGGAATGCCCAAGGTCCCCGCCAGCAGGTCTGGGACTCCTGCGTAGGCACATGGGCTGGTTCAGAGGGACTGTTTGCTGTTGGAGGCTGTTAACAGCACTGGAAATGGTCAGGGGTTCTCCCAGAGATGAGCCATCTGGTCATCCCAAGATAAACAATTTACAAAAGACACATCTAGCCAGCCTGCCATTTCAGTTTTTCTTTTTACAATGCGATGGGCCATTTCCTCTCCCTCCTGGTGTCAGATGCAGAGACAGAGGCTGGCCCAGGCGCCCAGGCCCTAGCTCCTGTGTTTCCCTGGGACAGGGGGCCAGAAAAGTCAGATTTTTTCACTTTTCTTGCCCCATCCTCAGGGCTGAGTGACTCTATGGCAGAGGCTAACCCACATGGTAAGGAGAGTGGACTCCCTCCCAAAGGAACAACTTTATTTTCTAGAACCCGAAGTCTTGAATTTCCAGAATCTTCAGCCTAAAATCCATTTCCTTTTGGAAGAAGACCCCTACTGGTCTCCCCAGGTATTGCAGCCCTGCTCTACCGGCCGTGGCAAATGCCCACACCGAAGAGAGGGGATCTGTTTCCGATGTTCAGAGCAAAGCCCCCGGATTCCCAGGCACGCAAGACATGCATATGGCTTCACAGCCTGAAATAAACAGTTTGTGCTGGAATTGTAATCCTGGAGTTTCCAAAAAGTGTTGCAAAACACCCCAGGCGGACTCTGGAGTTTGTGTACTACAAGCTGTTTATCAATTAATTCCTTCTTTGCCGAACATTCTTACTTGGCCTACTGGGAGAGGAGTGTGGGGGGAATGCATCTCCGATTTTGTAATGAAAATCACCAGGGAAAGTGGGTTCTCTTTGGGGAGGCTCATGTTACAGAAGATGTGGCTGGAACAGGTGGTTCCCATACGCACGAGGCTAGTACGAAGTCCTGAGCTCATGGAATAAGGAAGGGGACCTCTGGGGACGGGGATGTGGGGACTGTGCTGTAACCTGTGAGCTACACGTCCACAGAGTCACGGGAGAGTGAGGAGTGTAAGCCTTGATTTAAAAAAAAAAAAAAAAAGAAAAAACCACAAAACAAAAAAACAACCAAGGTTAAGTCCATACTTTGCCTCTTCCTAGCTCTGTGACTTAGACAAGTCTGAGCCTGTTTCTCCATCTGTAAAATAGGGATCATTGATGTTACCTTCTGTAACTTGCTTTACTGTGGCAAGAACATGCTTTTTTTCCCTCTCTGTTAAAAGGAAAAACCAAGCTACAATGTATATCTTTGTCTACCGCTTTGCATCCCAAGGTTAGAGCCCTGAGGATGTGTATCAGCTTTCTGCGGCGCTGTAACAAAGTATACGGTACACCAGGTAGCTTAAAGCAACAGAAACGTTAATCTCTCACAGTTCTGGAAGCCAGATGTCCAAAATCAAGGTGTCAGCAGGGCGTGTCCCCTCTAAAAGATCTAGGAAAGGGTCCCTCCTTGCCTCTCCCAGCTTCTGGTGGTGGCTGTCTGTCCTCGGCGCCTCTTGCCTGGCCATTGCCCCTCTCCCGTCTCTGCCTCGGGGGGTCATGCGGCCTTGTCCCAGTGGTCTCTGTCTTCACAAGGCATTGCCCTCTTGTTATAAG
Organism: Mustela nigripes; assembly: GCF_022355385.1. NCBI lineage: Eukaryota > Metazoa > Chordata > Mammalia > Carnivora > Mustelidae > Mustela > Mustela nigripes. The sequence continues at coordinate 130,025,825 of NC_081563.1, forward strand.
GGCACCATCGCTGAATGAGGGCCCGCCCTAGTGACCTTGACCTGACGACATCTGCAAAGAGCCTATTTCCAAATAAGGTCACATGCACGGGGACAAGGAGATAGGACTTCAACAGATCTTTGGGGGGACACAATTCAACCTCAGGTAGAAAACACTTCATTTAATCCAGCAGTTTAAGGAGACTCTGGATGTGTCGAGGTGGGCCCCAAGCATTGGTGGGTGGGAGAGAAGATACTAGTTCAGTATAAGAAAGCACAGAAACGCACTTGCTGATGACGGACAGCACGGGAAGGGGGGGCTGGGGGGGGGGGGGCGGACAACACATGAAAGTCTCCAGGCAATGAAATCTTAGCATGGGGATTCTTAAATTTACTCCCAAATGTGCTCCCCCCCCCCGCCTTCCCATGCCCCCCAGTTCTCTAGACTTTCTCTCTTCCTGATGGCACCCATTTTCCTTCTGAGGACTTAGTTTTTGCCCATCTGCTATAGATCTGCTGGGCCTGGCCCCGGAGCCCCACGGGGGGTCGGGGAGGTCCCCTCAACAAGGACAGGCCCAAGAGCCACACCAGGCGAAGCAGGCACAGCCTCCCTGGAAAAGGAAAGCGGGGACAGGCAGACAGAAGACGGAACACATTGGATTGCGTTCATTCTGGTTCAGTGGGGCCCTGACCGGAATGTCTGCTGTGAGCCCGCCTTGAGTTCCGGAGCTCTTGGTTCAGGCCCATTTCCAGGCCTGTGCACACTCCCAGTGACCTTCCGGGAGACCCCCTCAGCTCAAGTCAGCCAGATCCTTTCCCACAGGCTCACAACAGTTATCTCTAGAGCCCACTCTGGCGGGCTTGTGTCAGCAGTACTTTAGGGAAAATGAAAGAGTCCGAGCAGTGTCCAGCATGGGATACAAGGAGAAACGACAGTGATTTCAGAAGAGCAAAGAAATTTTAAAAATCAGCACATGTCAGCATAAAGGTATCTAGAAGAAATGTTGAAACCCTCAAGAATCCTTAGGGGTCACAGGGGCCACGTCCTAGATTTCTCGCTGGAGTCTCGGGCCTTAGTTTACATATTAAAAGGGGGGGTACCCTATGGGAAGTCTAGAAGATGTGAGCATCCGGGGGCTCACACGCAGGGCAGGGAAACGCCTGGTGCCCACTGACACAGGACAGTGCTGAGTGCTACCTGACACACTGCTCCCACCGGAGCGGGTGGCCCCTTGCTTTTGGCTGGTGTACCACAGCCTGAGCCAGACCGCCTCCCCTGCTGTGAGCCTGGGCCTCTGCCAAGCTGGGCCCTTCCTGAGCACATGCGGTTTTGATTCTGCGCCCCTCAGGCTTTATTGGTTTTTCCTGCTAAATGAGGTGAGGTTTGCCCAGCCCAGTGGCAGTTCCCATAAAAGCTGGAGTTCCAATGACCCAATATGGCGAGTTGACAGGGAGGCACTCCCCGAAGGATGGGCTGGCTGGAAATGGTGCTTCACCCCTTCCAAGGATGGTGATGAGGTCTGAGGGCTCTAAGAGGAAGCAGGGGTCCTGTGGATGCCAAGAGCTCTGGGCTGGGGGGTTGGTAATGTGGACTTGAGCCCTTGCTAGGCTAGGTAGGCGTTCTCCTCTCTCTCGTGGGCAAAATGGGGATAAAGCACATACATCACAGCACCGCTTCTGAGCTCCAACAGGAGTACAGACATAGAATCAGTCTGAAAACTGTGAAGCTCTAACCAATGAACGGTTGTACTGGTACTAGTCTAGCTATCATGACCATTTTTAGTAAAACCTAAGACCTTCTGTGGGCAGGCAGAATATTAAGATGACCTTGCATAATCCTTTCTCCTTGGAGTGGGATGGAACCTGTGAATGTAATGAGGTATGCCTCCTGTGATTGTGTCACCTTCTGTGGCAGAGGGGAGACTATACTGGGTGGGTCTGACATTATCAGGTGAGCCTTTAAACAGGACTGGCTCTTCTGGTCAAAAGAGGTTTAAAGTAAGATAGGGATTCCATGTGAGGGGTAGTCTCTCCATTGATGGCTTTGAAAATGGGGGAGGTTTGTGGGAAGGAATATGATGGGCCTCCAGAAGCTGAAAGTGACCTGGCTGGCCGTTGGTCATGAAGAAGAGACCTCAGTCCTATAGCCACATGGAACCCTCAAGAGTGATCTTGAAAGTGGATTTGTCCCCAGGCCCTCTGGATGGCAACTCAGCCTGACTAATATCTTGAATTGAGCCTTACAATGCCCTCGGCAGAGAACCTGGCCCCATCAACTCTGACTCACCAAACTAGGACTTGTAAATGGGGATTGTTCTAAGTGGCTGGGATCATGGCAGTCTGTTACACAGAAAACCAACACATCTGTCGAGGAAGCCTTGAAATGGAAGGCTGCCAGGGTGCCTGGTGAAGACGAGGTTCAGACCCTGACCATACAGCCCACTGGCTTCCTGATGTCGGCCACACCACCTCCCTCACCTCCCGGAAACTGTTTCCTCATCTGTAAAGTGGGGATGGAAATTAAATGCATGAAGCATTGGAGCAGGGTACGTCATTAAGGGTGCATAATAAATCCTCAAGAAACAGGAGCAGTGCATGCATTAATGATTAGAAATCAGCTGATAGCTAGCAACAGTGCACCTGTGGTCTTCAGAGCCCTGTTCCCCACACCAGGGACATGGGAATGAGCCCTGACCCAGTGTATTGGGAATTGCAGACCCTTGGGGAAGCAGGACCCTGAAAGTCACAACTTTGGAGACAGTAGGTGGGACGCCATGACATCCTTAGCCTGCACAGAGAGCCCTGGTAGAGTTCCGCCCTCGAGATCCCCTTCACACTGGCTTTTCTGAGGAAGAATTCTGTCGCTCAGCTTCGGTCTCATTCTGTGTAAAGGAAGCCCGGACACCTGCATCCCGAAGTTTATAGCAGCCGTGCCCACAATAGTCAAACTACAGAAAGAGCCCAGATGTCCATCAGCAGATGACGGATAAAGAAGATATGATACGCACGCACGCACGCGCGCGCGCACACACACACACACACACACACAACGGAATACTACTCAGCCATTGAAAAAAGAAATCTTGCCATTTGCAAGAACGTGGTTGGAACTAGAGGGTATAATGCTGAGCGAAATAAGTCAATCAGAGAAAGACAATTATCATACGATTTCACGCATATGTGGAATTTAGGAAGCGAAACAGAGGAGCATAGGGGGAAGGAAGGGAAAAAGAAAATGAGCCGAAACCAGAGAGGGAGACAAACCATAAGAGACTCTTAATCATAGGAAACAAACTGAGGGTTGCTGGAGAGGAGGGGGGCAGGGGGATGGGGTCACTGGGGGCTGGACATTAAGAAGAGCATGTGATGTCATGCTTCAGTGTTCTTCTAGAACACTGGGTGTTCTAGAAGACTTATGACTCACTGAACTCTACCTCGAAAACTTAATACACTATTAATTGAATTTAAATTAAAAATACAAAATTTTAAACAATAAAAAAAATAATAATAAAGAAAGCCTGAGGCCAAGGCCTTATCCTTGGAAGAGGCTGACCCTGGACCCAGGGAGACAGGGGTGTCCAATCATCCGGTTCTATTCATGGCACGTGCCCTCGCCAACGCTACTGCACCCCCAAATTCTCCCAGTCTCTGAACCCCACAGTCCGCCACCCTGCTCCTATGTTTCTCCCCCATCCTCGGAGCAGTCCCAAGCCCTGGCCACCCACCCACATGTCCAGATTCCGCCAGATCTTCCTCCTCTCTGTTCCCTTGGACCCAGACTGGCAACACCAGGCGGTGGGGACCATACATTCCGAATTAAACGCACTCTGACTGCTTCCCCCAGCAAATCAAATCCACAACGAGATGCCATTTCACCACCACTGGGATGACTGACCCTCCTCTGGGACGCAGACAATGAGCACCAGCAAGGACTGGAGAGATTAGAGCCTCAGACCCCATGGGCTGGGAGCAGAGCACAGCGGCTGCTTTGGAAGACAGTTCGGCCGTTCCTCCAGTGGTTCAGCACAGTTACGAGTGGGCAGGGCATTTGTCACTCCTCCACGTACACCCGCGAGAAATGAAAACACGCGTCCACGTAAGACACGCACGCAAATATTCCCAGCAGGGTTATTCTCTGAAGCCAAGAAGCCAAAACGACCCGAGTGTTCATCAACCAACGGGTGGTTCGTGAAACATGGTACAGCCAGACAGTGGGACAGTGTTGGGTCACATAAAGAAATGAGGCAGCCGTATGTGTCCCACCGTAGATGACTCTTGGACACAGAATGCTGAGTGAAAGAAGCCAGACACAGAAGGCCACAGAGCAGATGATTCCATTTCTATGGAATGTTTAGAATAGGCCAATCCATAGAGACAGAACACAGATGAGTGGTTGCTGGAGGCTGGGAGCAGAGAACGATGACTTCTAGTGGGGGCGGTGACTGCTAGTGGGGGGGGGGTTTCTTGGGGGGAGCCGTGGAAATGTTCTGGAATTAAATGGTAGTAATGGTTGCACAACTTTGTGAATGTGCTTAACTCTATGCTTCGAAAGTATGAGTTTTAGGGGCGCCTGGGTGGCTCAGTCGGTTAAGCGTCTGCCTTTGGCTCAGGTCGTGATCTCGGGGTCCTGGGATGGAGTCCCGTGTTGTGTCAGGCTCCCTGCTCAGCAAGGAGTCTGCTTCTCCCTCTCCCTCTACCCCACCCCGCTGCTCGTGTGCTCGCTCGCTGTCTCTCAAAGAAATAAATAAAATCTTTCAAAATAATAAAAAATAAGAGTGTAAGTTTTATGGAGCTTTATCTCCATTTTAAAAAATAGGTTGAAAAAAAAGTCCTGATGGCTTCTCACTGGCTGCCTAACCTTGCACAGGTGACTTGGCCTGAGCCCGAAGTTCCCCGTCTGTAGAATGGGGCCGTAACAGCAGCACTGCCTCGTGGGTCTGCTGAGATGACCTAAGAAGATACAAGAAAGCAGTGCTCAATGAAGGGAAGTCTTAGAATTCACGTTAGGATTAGTCACTGCACGAGATAAATTAGGGCGGTTTTCTGAGGGTCTGCCTCCTCGGGCAGCTCTGCTCCCATATTCCCATCCTGCCCGGCCAGTTTTCTTCCTCTTTCCATCACTTGGCATGTGATATTCCCTCCAACATCTTGTATGTCCTTCACAGGTAAGTCCAAGCTTGCCCTTGCCTTCGAGCCTGCCCCCCGTAGCGCCTCTTCTGAGCCCCTTGCCCAGATCCACCCTCTCCCCGGGGGATGCCATCCTCTTCCAGAAGCATTCAAGGGAGTCACTGATGACAGGCTGAATCCCACCAGAAGGTTTCACATCCCAAGCCAGGCTCCGAGCAGCTTGTCCTGTTGACGTGTGTCCCAGACTTCACGAGTTTATTGCCTTCCTGATGCCCCCGCTTCCCCATACCGGACTACCACCTGTATTTCAAGGTGCTGATACTTTTCTATAAATGACCCCGCTTTTCAGAAAACAAGCCTATTTTGAAAGGACAATTTAATCGTGGCTGTAAATGAAGAGCCAGCATCATTGGCCATCAAGAAGAACAGAAGTGGGACCTGGGAGATAGTCGCACTGAACACAAAACCGTGTCCGAGCGCAGGTAAGCCACATTGTCCGCTCATCCCACTCCTTTAAGGTACAGACATCAGTAGGTCTTCGCGAGGCGTTCAAGACTTGTTAACAACAGAAAGACTCTCACTGGCATACTCGGGGCTGAGAGATCCCCGAAAGGGGACTTGCGTGGTCCGTGAGTCAGCGTGATTAATGCTTTTCCCCTGAATCATCTTCCCTTCTCTCCCGCAGTTTGTCACTTAAATATCACCTCCTCGTGAGCCTTTCCCGGGCTACTTATCTCAGTGGGACCAGCCCTGCCCCCCCCTCCATTTTCTCAGTTCCCCATCTCGGTTTTATTTTTCTCTTCAGCATTTCACACCAGCAGATATCCTCTTCACTACGTTTTCCTGGTCTCCCGTCTGTCCCTCCAGCGAGAATGCACGCCCGAACGGACCAGCTGTCCCAGGAGAGGTGCTGGCCCCTGGGAGGGACTCAGTAAATACTTGCTGAATGAATGAACGGGTGCACGGATGACCGAATGGATCTTGTGCCTCCAGCAGCTTCGTACTGTCTGACTCTAGCTCCGTACCAAATCTTAACCCTTGGGAGGAGCTCAATAAACAGTTATTGAGTGTACAACCCAGAGAGGGAATGAATCAATCAGTCAACAAATTTCTGCCTGGGTAGTGATTTTCAGTCTTTGAGATAACCCAGGCTTCTTCATGTGTATAGGTTTCCGAAGGCCCTAATTCTAAATTCTTCCTGCAGACTGTCTCCGGAACCAAAAGTACAGAGTCTTTGCCAAGAAAAGAGGCTGAAATTCTCAGGCCTCCAGCTGAGAACAAATAGTGCTGGTTTCCCAGGGGAAGCAAGTTAGGGACCCCAAGAAGTTGTGGGAGCTCAGGAGGTGTGGGGAGAGCATCTTCTGGAGACAGACTCCTTGCCCGCCCTGGCCGGCACCCCGTGGCACCCCGCCACGTGGGAGAAGCCAGCCAGACACACAGGCACGCTGCAGTTACTCAGTGATCCTAAGTACATCAAGATGGGCGCCCTGACGCCAGCCGCTCTGAGCAGATCTGGAATGAATTGGGGGGTTGTTAAGATCGCCGACTTAAGCCTCTTCTCACAGGAAAAATATTTATCTCACTGAGCTCTGCTTTTTGGAAAGCTGTGCCTGTAACAGTCCGCATCGATCTAGCAGAGTTTTGGCTACTGCTGGCTTTGTCTCTTCTCCTGTGTCCGGCCGTGTGTGTGTGTGTGTGTGTGTGTCCATGATTATTAAGCAATCAGCCAGAAGACACAGCCAGGACACTCTGCTCTTCTTCAACTGGAAAAAAATGGACACAAACTGAGTTTGTGGCAGGAGACACAAGACATAAATGTTTTATCATCAAAGATGCCTGCTTGCAAGAGACAACTGTTTCTTCCTTTTCTTTCTTTCTTTCTTTTTTTTTTTTTTTTTTTTTTTTTGTTCTTACCTAATATGCTCCTTTTTCCCTTGGTTTAGGGAAAAAATACAGATGAATGCGACATGGAAAGTAAGTACTCCCATCCTTCCTAGGGGCCATAGTCAGCCTTTAGAAGGCATTTTTTTCCTTGGCTTTTCCACTCTTAGAGCCGCGGTCCTGGGTTTGAGAATCCCAGCTCTGCCACTTGCTGGCTATGAGACCTGGAGAGCCACGTTACCACTTGGGACCTCTGTTTTCTCATTTGTAAGACAGAGAAATAATAGACCCACCCATTTAGGTTGTTGGGAGGAGTAAATGTGAGAATATACACAGAGCTTAGCTTTGTTTCAGGCACACAGTAAATGATCCACCAATGGTACCTATTTTATAGGTGGAATATATATCATTTTTATACATTATTACATAGCTCACTGTACCCCAACTGCTTGAGGAACATTACTTTTTAGTCATTGCTAATCTGACAACCCTTTCTTTAATCTGCATTTTAAAGTTCACCCACTATTTTCCTAACACGGGTTTTATTCGCTGCACTGCTGAATGTTTCATCTACGCGAAGCATGGGCTAAGGGCTCTCCACCAAATATTTTAATCACACTCCTGGTGTATACCCAGACTTGACCAGACATTCATACACCCGTGTTCACAGCAACATTACACACAGTAACCAAAAGGTGGAACAACCCGTGTCCCCTCAGCAGCTGGACAGGTAAACAAATGTGGTCTCCCCGTACACGGGAACACCATTCGTCCTCACACTGGAAGGGAATTCTGACTCAGGCTGCAACACGAATGAGCTCTGGGGACATGATGCAAACTGAAGGAGCCCAGTCATAAAAGGACAATTATGACGTGATTCCTCCATGAGGTCCTTAGAGCAGTCAAAGTCCTAAAGACAGAAAGTAGAAGGGCGGGGGGTGGGGGGTGCCTCGGGGGCGGAGTCAGTTAAGCATCTCACTCTTGGTTTTGGCTCAGGTTGTGATCTCAGAGTCATGAGATTGAGAGCCCCCTTCCAGCCCCTGGCCCCAAGTTCTGCGCTGGGCAGGGAGCCTGCCTCTGATTCTCTCTCTGTGTCTCTCTGTCCCTCTGCCTCTCCCCAAGCTTGCGTGCTTAAGCTCGCTCTCTCCCCCTCTCTCTAATAAGCAAACAGATAAATAAATCTTAAAAAGGGAGGGAGGGAGGGAATAGTGGTGGGAGCCAGTGCCTGGGGGAGAGGAGTTAGTGTTTAATGGGGACAGAGTTTCAGTTGGGGGAGATGAAGGTGTTCTGGAGGTGGATGGTGGTGATGGTTGAACAGCAACGGGAATGTGCTTAACGACCTGAACTGTACACTTAAAAATGGGTGAGGTGGGGAATTTTATGTTATGTATATTTTCCTAGAACAAAAAGTCTTAATTAATCTTCCTAACATCCTGTAAGGTAGATGTTTTTATTGCCAACCACCCCGGCCATCCATTCTTTAAAAGATAATGAAAGGAAGGCTCAGAGAGGCTAAACACATTCCTAGAGTCACACAGCTTATAAGGAGAAGGGCCAGGCCTAGGTGGAATTCTGTGGACACAGGAGTCAGAGGGAAACCAATCCAACTCAAGGTGGCAGGAAAAGTTAACCGTGACCGATGGGCCCTCAAGGTTCAGAGTTCAGTTCTAAATTTATTCTCTGACCTTCTTGTGGCTTCTAAATTTGGCCAAACAAGTTCTTCCAGCCTAATCGATGACGTGCGTGCATTGTTTTGAAGATGAAGCCTCTTTCCTGGTATGAAAGTAATAAAATAATGCAGATTTGTTTGGAGAAGTCACCCTGCCTCCTGTCCGTGGCACTCCTAGGGTGACCCAGGACTCACTGATAGCAGAGACAGGTCACAGAGCCAGAGTCTGAATTTCTCCTCCTGAAAGAACCAGAAACAGAGCCTCAGGAAACAGTGAGGCAAAGAAATTCTAGCCAGAACCAAACTTAAAGCTTCCTTGAAGTTATTAGTTAAGAACAAAAGAAGACTCCTTGGATCGTCTCCAGTTCAGGGAGGAATTTGCAGGGGCTGAGTCCCCACTTCTCTGGGAGGTATCAGGATGGCTAACTGGTCCATGACCCCTTCTCAGACATCCTGCCTCTACTGAGGTGGGACAGACATGTGCCCCTTGTGGTCTAGCCACCACTATCTGAACAAGCCTAGGACACTGGACCCTGGAGAGATGATTCACTCACTGACCAGAAACATAAAACTTCTGGTGCCTGGCCAGGAAGGATGAACCTGGACATCAGATTCCCTCCTGCAGGAATGTAAACCAAGAGACATGGAAGAGCGCTCCAGTTGGTGCAGATACTTGAGCTGAAAGGTCAGGGATATTTGGAACGGGGTGGCCATTCTGGGGGCATAAGCACACAGATGTATGTAGAAAAGGGGTAGGTGTTGTGGCACTCTGGCTCCCAAAGTGTTGAATGGCTGGATCAAACTTTACCTGAAACCTACATTACCACTGACTTTTCCATTACTTGAGCCAACAAAATCTTTGTTCAAATTACTTTTGTTAGGTTTTCTGAATTTTTATTTTTTATGACCAAAAACAGCATCTCTATAACCTCTCAAGGTGTCCCATTTTTACCTGAAATTGTCAGAGTAGATTTATGACACAGAACCCAACAGACCACATCAAAGCAGAACCAAGCAGGCAGAAGCACTTTGGCAGAGTTTAGGACTCAGAGCAGTGTCCCTGCAAGTCCCGGGTGACGAGTTCCCCTTCTCTGGTCTGAAGCACTCCGAGGAGGGGCCGGGAGGTTAGAACTTGGCTGTAGGGACATGCTGTCCTCACGACAACCCCTTCCCAGCCTCAGAGCTACTGTTATCAGAATCTCTCTGAAGGTCCTGGACAAAGGGTGAAGCCAGGAACTCCTGAGGCTGAGGGCAGGTCAAGGGCCTGGGAGAGCGGGCTGGGGCTAGGGCTGGGGGAGAAATAGGTCTTCCATTTCCCTTGGGCCCCCACAGTACAGCTGTTGTCCACAGTGAGCCAACAATAGGGACAAGTAGCCTTCACTGGATAGGCAGTGACCCAGGACTAAAGGCGCTGCTGGGGATAAGGTGGGTCTCTTTGAGGCAAACAGGCTTAACAGCGAGTGGTGGCCCTGGGATCCACGCTGGCGTCTGATGGCTCCGCAGCGGCACCATTTCCAATTCACCGCAGTGAAGCTCTGAGACCGTGGCCACATCTGCCCGCGCATTTCCCTTGCAGCTGGTTCTGCAATCAGCAGCCGCTCCACGGCCTCCCTAGGGGCTCCGGGGAGCTGACTGCTGATGAGGGAGAGGATTAGCCACAACCTCGACTCTCCTTCCGGCCTCTGCCAGACCCACCGGAGGCGTGGGTGTGTCTGGCCTACCTGGGAACATCTGCTTCTGTCGTCAGACAGGCTGCCCTGATGAGGACCCGACCCCCCAGAGAATGGGCAAGCCAGAGAAATTAAAGATGAATTTCCAACCATAATTGGCCCCATCTGTGAAACTGGGGGCTTCCCAAGGGCCAGGCAGGCACTGGGCTCAGGTTTAAGCCCGGGTAGGGGACATCATGGGTGCTGTCACAATCACAGCGCCCCCACCCCGCTAGAGGGGGAGACGGCTGTAGGCATCGGGACCCAGCCCCTCTGGCGGGTTCTCCATCCAGGCTCCTCCTCTCAGGGGGCCCTGCCACCTCCACTGTTCAGTTCTTACTGGTTTTCACGGGCCCCCAGGCGAGTCAGTGGCACCGGGACCCAGTATGGATTGCCATCCTGGGTCCTGTGCTCACTGGCTGTGTGATGTGGGGGGACATTGATTCATTTTGAGCCTCCGTTTTCTCACCTACACACTAGGGGCTTGTCATAGCCCAGAAGTTTCCAGACTATGGACTGCACCCATCTGCGGACCATGAGCTCAGCAGGGAGAGTCATGAACAGGCATTTACTTCTGCTCTTCAGCCTCGGTGGTGACATTCTCCCAAGTGCACACCCCACCCTTTCTGGGAATGATATGAGGGCAGGGATCCCATGGACTTCTATGTTCCCACCCAGCACCCTGCACGAAGCGAGCTGCTGTGGGGAGCGATGTGCTTAATGGCTCTCCAGCGACTTGAATACTCTATTCTGTTCCCTTTCATGACAGTTGCTCACCCAAGGAGTGCAGTTCTCAGAACTGGGCTCAGGCAGACCTGACCTCAAGCCTGGCTCTGCCCTTACTCAAGCGTGGCCACGGGGAGCTCTGTCCCCTCCCTCCAAGCCTCCGGTTCCATGTCTGTTCCCAGGCAATAACTCCACCTATTCTATAGCATTGTCTTGTGAATCTGAATTAACTGATGCAAAGCTCTAGGCTTTGTGAGAGGTGCACGGCGAGCCCCATGTCAGCCCACTACAACCATTAAGTCCATATATCACATATGTCATGATAGACTCCTTGGGGTCAGGACACCCCTACCTTCCTCCAGTCAAATCATCAGCTGGTCTGGGGCACCTCTGGTGAGTAATAGCTATGTCAGGGCTTTCTCTCTACTTTCTGGCTTTCCTAGACTGGTTGCCAGCCATGTGTCCCCACCCCAAGACAACCCTGCCTCCACCCCCAAAGGGAGTAACTTTAGCATCACCCCCACTTGAGCACGTCAGCCTAGTAGAGCACGTTACCTGGGTTTACTGCATTGAAGGTGGGGCCTCCAAAAGCCCACTGAGATGTCTGTGGATGGACCAGTGGGTCCCCCAACTTACCCTGCCCGGTCCCCCACCCTGCACTCAGCTCCAGACAGTACTTGGCGAGAGAGGTCAGCGGCTAAACTCTCTGCCTTTCCTGACCTCAGGTCTGTTTGTTTTCCCTGTGCAGCAGCTGTGCAGAGTGGAAATCTCCACTAAGGGACAGACCTCCTCTCTAGGCTAGAATCAGGAGAATGATACAGGAGGAGGCTGCCCGAGCATTAGGAGGGCCAGTCACTGGGTTCCCACATGACACTGGGCGAACCAAACCTCAGACCTTCTGTTTTCTTGTCTCCATGGGCTGAGAAGAGAAATTGCAGATTAATCTTGGCTCATGTTCTAACACCAACTGGCAGATGGAGGTTGGTTCCACTGTAGTGTTGAGATGGATTCTGCGGCTATATTGGGGCTCACTAGAAAGAAGTGCTGTGGTCGATTTGCAACGTCTTCCATAAACTGAAGGATGAGAAGGATAGTATACTTGTCACAGAGTTGCCTCCCCAACCCGGGTGCTCTGTAAGGTTCCTCAAAGCTTGAAATGGCTCAGTCTTAAGGTTTCCTGGGATCACACAAAACTCAAGATCTCTCTGTTGATTTGACCTTATGCTAACAGCACCACAGTGCCCACCGTGGAGGCCCTTCAGACGCCCAAATCCTTATAGCCACCGTGACGGGTTCAGCTAAGGCGATCTCCACCAGCTTAGCTCACTGAAAATCAGTCCTATGATTCCCAACTTCCAACCGCTCCACTGGATCCAGCCATACCTGACGTGAAATCTAATTCTAGATTGTTAAGTTATAGGAGCCAACACATTCTCTTTTTTTCTGCTGGGCTTTCATCACTTATAACTCACAGAGTCCTGAGGCACAGAGAACTAAAAAAAGGGTTTGGCTAGTATGACAGTGAGAACATTTGGAACTTTGTTTTTGTTCCCATTTGATCCAGCCAAGGCAAGAGGCCTAGAATGCAGAGAAAAGATGCCAGACCTGGGAAACCCGTGCAAGGGATCCCTGTGATAAGACAGCCGCTGCTTTGGACAAGCAGAGTCTAAAAGGAGGCAAGTTGCCTGGGATATCCTTTTATCTCCCTCAAAGTGTTGTTTCCATGAATGATTTTTCCTTAGCTTCCTGGGACACTGACTCTAGCTTTGTTGAAGTTTGTTTAAAAACCTGGGCATAAATCATAAGCACCCTCAGGAGAGAGCCTTAACCACCAACTAGCAACATTAACATCCCTCCGGCCCACCTCGTCTCCTCCAGTTAAATGGACTGGAACGTCTCTACCTTGTTCCCAGAGGAAACTTCCCTGCTTGTTCTAGAACATTTCAGAAGGCTTCTGCTCTAAGTTTTCACATATCTGCACGCAGCTCAGCTTCCTGGCCTGGCTCCTCTGCGGTGAGGGGAAGGCAGGGACCACGACAGGTAACTAACAGCTCTGGGCGTTTCTGGAGTCTGGCTCTTGGAAGTTGTTTTTTATTTTTTGGGTCGGGGGGAGCAAATTCTTTTCTCCCCACACCCCTCGCCTCCATTCAGGAACCTGGAAGGCACAGCAGCAATGGAAGCCTAGCAAAGGCTTTGATGTCAGACAGACCTGGGGACAAAACCGAGGCTGCCACATTCTTGCTGTGTCATTGTGGACAAGTTGCTTCACCTCTCTGAGCCTCAGCTTTCCATAAAATGTGAATGATACCACCCACCTCTGAGAATCTGACACTGGAGTACTCAGACAGCCTGACATAGTCCACAGCAGTTATAGTATCAGTATTTGTGGTTCTCTCCTTTAGATCAGCTTAGACCGGGGCGGGAGTGCAGGAGGTTGGAGGAGAGAGAGCAATGGGGGGGCAGTCGCAGAACTTTGGCATCATTCAGCCTTGGGGGGGTCCTGACAGCACGCCTTGTCCACATGCCTGCTCACACTCTGGACACCCAGCCGCCTCATCCTTTCTGAGGTGAGGGATGGCCCTTTCTTCCCCAGGTAGGGAATCTGAGGCTGGCCCTCTGCCCAGGTCCCAGAGTCTGCCGATAGGGACTGAGCTGTGATGAAGACTCTGACCACTGAGTCCATGGTACTGTGTCACAGTACCTGAACAGACGAAGGCAATTGTTTTTTCTTTTTTTTTTTAGATTATTTTTTTTTAATAGATGAAGGCAATTGTTAAACACACTCACTGCTCTGAAAGTTTCTCCTTCAGCACACTTGCCACAACTCTAATTGTGTGATCATTTCTGTAACAAGTTATAGTGTGAAAAATAGGACTGTGCTTTCCTCCATGCCTCTCTGGGTAAACAGTCCTTCCCCTTGGTCCTCAGATATCCATCCACCAGGGAAAACTTCTGTTCGTTTAGAGGAACAAACAGCAGGATCGTGGCAATATTCAGTTGCTCATAATGAAATCAGATTTTGCCACAAAACAGTAGGCTTAAAACCCACCACCATGAGAAAACATTTTTTTAAAGTCTTTTAGATGCCAACAAACATAGCAAAGGCAGAATACTTTCCCAAACTGTCAATAAAATAGAGGTCTCCCTTCACCCATGACCCCACACTTGCTACCTAGGGCAGAAGGAGAGCATGCATAGAAGAAGGGAAGACATCCCAGGTAGCCCCTGGGTTCAAATCCCAGCTCTGTCACTTAAGAACTCTTGGACCGGGAGCAAATTTTTTCACATCTCTGTGTCCCAGTCTCCGCATGCTGTAAAATGGGACTTAAAGAACTTTCTCAGAGAGTTGCTATGAATGTGTGTAAGTGTGTGAAGTGCTTAGTGTAGACTCTGGCATTTACAAGCATTCTAAGTATCAGCTACTTCTTTTTCATGTTATTATTTATTTATATTGTGTGTGTTAGTTTGTTCAATACAAGGAAAACCTGCTCCAAAGGCAGGGTTTGCAGTGACCCTCTGGAGACCTGAGGCGGAAGCTGCATTGGGACCACTGCCCACCAGTTTAAGTTGGGGGGACAGTGCAGATGCTCCAGGTTGACAGGAAACTTTCCCCAATGTTGCACTTTCCCTAGCTACACGGTGTCCTCCCATGGCTGGGATAGGACCCAGGATGTCGCTTTTCATAGGGGGGACCCTGTGTTCGGAGGGGTAGACAGCCCCAGCAGGGTCAGATGCAGTGGAGACAAGGGCTCTGAGCCAGTGAAGAGACAAGTCAGCCAGGCAGGGCTCCGGGCCCAGAGCATGTGTTTTTCTAGCCGCCAGCTTCAGTCGCAAGCGCCAGAAAGGCCTGTAGTGATCCTAGGCAACAGAATGGCTAGAGACACCGACCCGATCCACCAGCGAGCCTCGGGGCTCCAGACCCTATGCCACCTTGGCAGGGCTAAGGATGGAGCAGAAGGAAATCCGAGACAGAACATTACCTACAGAGCTCAAGTACTGGGTCAGATTAAATTGACCAGATTAGACCAAATCGAGTGCTCTTCCTTGTTGCCCTGGGACTAGGGTTTGTGAGAAATCTCAGCTCAGTTACGGGAACTAATGAAAAGACTCCCCCCCTCTCGCCCCCGCAGAGGCACGTGATGCTGTGGGTAAAGATGCAGCCTCAAGGTCCGTCACCAGCATGCGGCTGCTGGTCCTCCGGGGAGGGGGGCGGGCGGGGTTCCCGCCGCCTGGCCTTCGCTCTCTCCTCCTCGGTGCCAGCGGACCCCGCGACTTGCTTTACTAGAAAGTCGCAAAAGCCATGTGATGCCACCTCCATCATCGGTGACTCAACCGCGCCCCCAGACACCCGCACGCATACCCGCACACCCGCACGCTAGGCACCTGTGCGCATGTGCACACGCACGCACATACGTGCACGCACACGCGCCCGCGCATGCGCACGTACCCCCTCACGCACGCACCTTCCCGGCAGGCTCACTTTGCCAAAGCGACCGGCCATGCTGGACAAGGGTCCCGTGGTGGGGAACGGAGGGCCACCACCGCCAGAAGAAGGGACTCCTGCACTTCTGAGCGAACCGGGTAGCGGATCCTGCCTCTCCGTGTTGAGACGAGTGGAGCCCCACCGACACCTCGCCGTGCCTGTGACAGAGCCCGAAGCAGAGGACCCGGCCGCCGCGCCTGCACCCCGACCTGCCGAAACTGTAAGATCAGAGACCTGTGTTGTTTTAAGGCATTTAGTTGTGGGGACATGTGTCACGCAGCGGCGGATAACTAATCCAGCCCCTTGTTAGCTCTGTGCCCCTGACCCAGCTGCTTAAATTCATGTGTGTCCCTCGATCTCGGAAGTGGCGTAACTGGTGCACCCCCACCTTCTGGGCTCATCGTGAGGACGCAAAATGAACAAATGAAGGAATGGGACAGCTGGCTGGAGCAGTGAGATTACAGAATCAGGAAATGAAGCCCGAGGGGTCGGGCAGAGAGAGGCTGGGGGGAGTCCTCGCTGAGTAGCTGCCACAAGGCCAGGTGCTCTGCGGGAACCCCCAGGAAGGTCCCTCCCCAATGTGAAGCCCCACCTCTACCCTCACTTTGTCCCAGTGAGTTTCTCCTGGGGACCTAGACCAGTGCTCAGGGGTGCCTGGCTGGCCAGTCTGTGGAGCATGCGACTCTTGATCTGGGGGTTGTAAGTTCAGGCCCCACATTGGGCGGAGAACTTACTTAAAATAAAGGACCAGTGCTCAGAGCTGCCTGCGGTCAGGGTGCCCAGCGTTTTACCGGCCACCTAGCCATCCCCACTCTGGGTTCTGCTGTCCCTCCTTCCTGGATTATGTTCTCCATGGAGCTGCTGTTGCCCAAAAGCTGGCCAGGCTTGATGCTGTGGAGACAAACAAGCCGGCAGCCACAGCATCTGATAGCTCGAGAAACTGACCCTCGTGGGACAGCCGCAGCCAGCTGGCATGAGTACCATGAGCTGGCCACTGCTCCTGGGCAGTCAGCCCTGAGGGAGATGGGAATGGGGAGGGGGGAGGGTCAGCCTTCAGCCTTCAGCCTTCACAGGGTAACAGATGCCTGACTTCAAGTCAGAACAGACTTTCTACTTGGAGGCATGTCCAGCCTTCCCTGCCCTAGGTCTTTGTGATCCCCAAATCTGAGCTGGCCCCGCTGTGATGGCCACCTCTTAACTATCGCCGCAGTTTTAAGGGCCCAGAGATGCACACATCTATCTCCCATCTCGTCTGGGGTTGGAGCCAGTTGAGCAGAAGGGGCACAGGGACCACATGGCTGTGTCTGTCCTCCCTTCACTGCTGAGCTGGGGGCATGAATCAGACCCGTAATGTCTGCAGCCACGCACACGGACTGGCAGTCCACAGACAGCCCACCTGTCGTGGGTGGTGGCTCATGGTAACCCTAGCTCTAGCCCTCCTCCTGCGTTCTCCCTACTCAAGCTAATCCCACTTCTTGGATTCTGGGCACATGGGCTGGCCGAGCTGGGTGACAGCCGACATTATTACTGGTTTCCCGATTGTCCCGAGGGGCAGAAACTGGGAGAAACCTCTTGCACTGGGTGCGTGCAGCAAGTTAGGAGCCTGCCCCTAGACCCACAGCCAGAAGGCACAGCGCTGTTTCTCTCTTGTCCTGGCCGGCTCCTCTCTGTACCCCAGCAACCCAGCATGATAACAATGATTAGCATTCTTGAGAACTCTCTCTGTGCCGCTAGCTCAGGAAATCCCCGAACACCTCCAAGGTAGGTTCTGTTAGAATCCCTGTTTTATAGAGGGGCTGTCTAAGGCCTGGCTGGTTGGTGGGAGAGGCAGGATTTGAACCCAGGCAGGTCTGGCTTTGGGGCAATGCTCTCTGTGATGTGGCTGGCTCCTACACACTTGCTAGCCACTCTCTCAACTCTTAACATCCCCCATCCCACTCCTCTGGGGTGGGGAGGCAAAGTTCTGCAGGCTGACTTTGTTCCTAGGGAGCCCCTGATCTGCCCAGGGGCCTCCAACTTGCTCACTGGCTAGGAGAAGGCTCCTGGCTCTCTATGCCGACAGAGCATACAATTCCTAAGGCCCCAAAGCCCCAGTTGTTGGAAATTACAATCCTTCCTCATGGCTCCGAGCTCATGGCTTTGAGAAACTCCTGATTGCACACATCTCCCATTAGCCAAAGCAAGTTATTTCCATGGCGCAACACAGACGTGTTAAAGGGTAAACGGCCATACATCATCTGGCAGCCACTCATTTTTCTTTGTAAGGCTCCATTCCGGCCCACCAGGCCCCCGCTCTCCCCTGGCTGTCAGAGAAACAGCTTCATCCTTCCTGCAAAATGCCTTCGCCAGGTCTGGCCCAAGGAGTCTGGGTTTGTGGACCCAACAGAGTGAATCACTTTGTGAGCATTAAATAGCATTGTCTCGATGACGAATAGATCACACCTTAATGGACCATTTTTCAATTTGTAAGCCCAAGTCAAGACACTTAAAATGTTACCAGATGTCAAGGATGACATGTATGCGTCTGACATGCTCTTACGCGCACAAGGGTCGCAAGCTTTCTGCCTGCAGGAGAGCCGGGCACCCGTGACCCCAGGCAGAACGCAGCTTCATGTTTGCCATTGTGAAAACAAGATCCAGCCCCCCGCAACACTTCCCCTGCCTCTTTATAGCCTCTCTGGGGGAGAGGTGTCTGGAGAGAGAGGAGGGAGGTGTGGGCCAGGAGACAGCATAGCTCGAATGGCCGGGACTCGGAGAGAAAGGATGAGGACTCCAAGCCCTTGGAATGGGATTGGAGGGTCTCAAAACCTTACCAGCTTTGGAGTCAGAAAGAATAGGTTTGCTCCCAAATGTGCTATTTACCAGCTGTGTGACCTTACACGAGTCAGTTCACCTCTCTGGCCTCAAACAGAGATAATCCTAGAACTGTGGAGAGGCCTGATCCGGGGAGGGAATGAAAGCACAGAGGAGTGCCCAACACATCATTGGTGCCACATGAAGTCGGTGTGAGAGGCACTATAGGAAGGGCTACTGTTTCCCAGGGGTGGTGGCCCCCCGATGTCACAAAGTCCCATCAACCCAGGAACTTTGAGTGTGACCTTATTTCGAAATGGAGTCTTTACAGGCAGAACTGGTTAAGATGAGGTCACCCTTTGGATTGGACCCCAATCCAAAGACTGGTGTCCTTAGAGGAGGAAGAAGGCCACGTGAAGGCAGTGGATATCTGCTCATTCATTAGTTCACCTGCTCAGGCCAAGGGCAGCAGCAGCCGAAGCCAGCCCCCCAGGGCCAGCCTCCCGGTCCAGGGAGCCCTCTGACCCATTCAGTACCCGCAAACAATTCTTAAGGTTATCCCTGGATTTTCACGATCTGGATTTGCTACTATCGCTGCTGCTGAGTCATTAACGTAGGGCAGAGAGGGGCTGAAGAGAAGCAAAACCAACAGCAAAGTTCCCCCACCCCGGGTCAGAAGTGTTTTTCCACCAGGAAACCAGAATAGTTCGTGTGAGTTTGTTCACCCTTTGTCCCAGGACACAAAAATGTCAGAAATGTGCAAGGGCTGTGGCCACAGAGGGACACTGTATCTCATTCCCGAGGTCCATTTCCTGCACAGGGCAGAGGGTCAGGGTGAAGACCACTGCACAAAGTCAGGACAAGTGAGAGCTGCTGTGTGTGCCACCAGGGGCCAGTGAGCTCCCCTTTCTCTGGGCCCTGGATTTTTTATCAGTAAAATGGGGTGATGAGCCCAGATCCCTCAGATCACAGAGTAGAGTAGATGTCGAAAGTGCAGGTATGGTCCTGTGGCGCTCTCTCCTCTGTTCTCCCAAAGGGGTCAGCAGCATGGGAAATGAGTCCCCCTAACAGGGCCTCTCCCAGACCCCACTTTATAACAAACAGACTTGACACCATCCATCCATCCATATGTGTTCCCTAAGCACCAGCTGTGTGCACAGTGCTGTTCCGGTTTCTGGGAGGCTGTTTACCACCGTTACCACTGCTGATGATCAGGGTCAGCAGTCCCCACCACGTATCCGGCACTCACAGACCCTGAGCTTTGCCTCTCTTAATCCTCAAGACCCATCTGCCAGATCGTGCCATTACAACCACGTTTTTGAGAGAAAACTTAGTTCAGAGGGGGTATGACTTGCTCAAGGCCACACAGTGAGTCTGGACTCCCTTTAGACTCTGCTTCAAATGAGACATTCTGCCTGCAAGGACCCACAGCTCAGTGCGGTGAGATCTGGACCCACCCGTAGCGAGACATTCCTCATACAAGCTTGTATTTCTCACGCCTGACATGGTGTCAGACACTTCCTAGTGTTACAGCATGTTACGTCACTGCAACCTCCGAAGACCTTCCAGAGAAGTTGTTGCCATCACCGTAATCATTACCCCGCCCGAACAGAGGAGGAGGCAGAAGGGCAGGGGTTACAGGGGTGGGAGCCCTGAGAAGTTAGGACCAAACCCAGCCTTCTTGCACTTCTAAGACTCTCAATGGCCATGCCTTCTGCCTCCCCAAAGGAAGCTGGATACCACTGGTGCTAAATCAGTGCAGAGACAGTCAGGGGTGTTTGGAGTCCAGATCTCAGGAGGCTTCCTCGGGGAAGAGGATTGCAGAGGATGGGGAGAGCCTGTGTAGTGCAGATTCCCTCTCCCCAGATCCACCTCAGGACATTTTCCAGGAACCTGGGAGCTGGATGGCCTCAACCCTTTGAAACTCACCGCTTGGCGCCTCACTCCCCTGAGGGCCTCAGGAGGAATCTGTCCCGCCTGGCTTGGGGAGGGCCCGACCCGGCCTCCTGCCGGCCTGTCCGCATGCCAGGCCAGGGCTGACCCTTCACCCGCACATCTCTCATTCTGCAGGCCCCAAGAAGCAAAGTCCAGAGCCAAGGTTATCGTGGGGGTCACATACCTTAGGGGAGGGGCGGGTACACAGAGCCACAGGCTATTCAATGCAGCATTATTTGCGATCACAAAAGATTGGAACCGACTTAGAGTCCATCAGCAGGGGACTAGGTCGAGGTGCTTTGGCACAACCACACATGACTCAGGTGTCAGCGGGAGAGGGTTTTGAGAAGTAAAAGCTGACTTTTATGAAGGATTTGAGCCCCTCCCACATGCATTAACTCATTTGATCCTACATCAGTCCCAGGAGGAGAGACTGTTAGCACTTTAAAATGAGGAAACGGAGGCACCCAGGGGTCAGGTCCCTGGCCCAAGGCTCATGGCTACACCGTGGAGCAGGGGCTCGGTGTAGGCAGAGCACATCAGAACCCCCTGCCTTCTAGCCTCCCCCTTCTCCATCTCACCAGGGGTCCCTCCTCCAGGAACTCCCTGGAACCTGGGGAAGAAGAGAAAAGCTCAGATAACCTCCAGCACTTCCCAGCCCACGCTGGCCCGGGTTAGGGGGGAGCAGGTGTAATCAGAGGAGCTTGACTGAAGCCTCCTGCGTCTGCAACAGATTCCGATAACTCAGACGCTGTGGTAGCCAACTGCTCTCTACAGTCAATTACGGCCAGCGGGGCCCACTGATTATTTTTATAGCCTTTCCTGGAGTCATGACAAGGAAAACTAAACGATCCACAGGACCCCTTTCATCACGAACAGCCGGGTTTCACGGTTGGGGGTGGAGGAAGGAAAGAAAGAAATTACTTTTTTCCCCACTTTGGAGCTAATCAACAGAACTCAAGGTTGGTCGGCCAACGTGTTGGTGTTGAGAAAAGCTGTTCTCAAGCAGAACTAATTGGCAACAGAAATGGAATTTTTCCCCCCAAAAAAGTATAAACATGCTTTATCCCTGGGAATTACCCTTAGGAATAGGTATTCCAGACATGCTGTGTGCAACTGCCCGCGCACAGCCGCCCGCCTCCCATAGGTGAGGCCAGAGGTGGCCGGAGCAGGCTGCCACTCAGCCAGATCGGCCTTTCTCGAAATAGGATGGTCACAAAGGTCACTGGCCCAGAGCTGCCCAGTCTGGAATGGACATTTGTTCTCCTCTTGCCCAGCACCACATCCCTTCTCCTAGAAATAGCAGTTGGCTTAGGGTACCCCGTGCCCTGATCCCTGGACTTCCTCCCCTCTGCGCTCCAGGGATGAGCACTGGCAGATATAAGCTAATGAACGGATTCCAGGGAAATACGGGGAATAGGCACACAAGTCAACAAGAAACAAGAAGGCTGGGGACACTTGGGTGGCTCAGTCGGCTAAGCTGCTGCCTTCAGCTCAGGTCATGATCCCAGGGTCTTGGGATCAAGTCCCGCATTGGGCTCCTTCCTCAGCGTCTCTCTCTCTGCCTCTGCCTGCTTGTGCTCGCTCGCTCGCTCACTCTCTCTCACAAATAAATAAATAAATTTAAAAAAAAAAAAGAAACAAGAAGGTGGGGATCCCTGGGTAACTCAGTTGGTTAAGCGTTTGGTTAAGCGTTTGCTTTCATCTCAGGTCATGATTCCTGGGGTCCTGGGATCGAGTCTGCTTCTCCCTCCGCCACTCCCCCTGCTTATGCCCTCTCATGTGCGCGGTCTCTCTCTCTCTCAGATAAATAAATTTTAAAAAAGAAACAATAAGGTACAAAAAAGAGTATCTAATGAAGCTTCTAGAAAGGAGAGCTCCCACGATTTTAGAGGTGCAGAGAGTAACCTGCCCGGAGCCACACAGCATGGTCGTAGGGGGTCCAGGACATGAACCCAAGTCTGTAGGGTTGAAGAATTTGTGACATTTAACTCCTAGGCCCTATGAAGAGATGGCATAACCTCTGGAGGGAGCCATCTCTGGAGGGAGCCAAACAGACCAGATGCAACCCCATCTCTGCCATTTCCTACCTGTGGGATTCCAGGCAAGTTACTTAACCTCTCGGGGCGCCTGGGCGGCTCAGTCAGTTAAGCGTCCAGCTCTTGGTTTTGGCTCAGGTCATGGTCTTGTGGTTACAGGTTTGAGCCCCATGTTTGCCTGTGCGCTCAGTGTGGAATCTGCTTCAGATTCTTTCTCCCTCTGCCTTTACTCTCTCAAATAACTAAAATCTTTTTTTTTTTTTTTAAATAAAAGAGTCACTTAAACTTACTCCTCCTCAGTTTCCATATCTATGAAGTGGGGCCTTTAAGAGCCCCTCCGTTCTTGGGGTCTGAGGGTTGAATGGATTAACAGCAATACAGGTAGAGTGTGAGCAGTGAGTGTGAGCAGTGACACCTGTCACAAGCAAGGATTTGTCCCTGCCCCTAGGTCCTACCTGTGGTAAGAACCAGGTTGAGTAAAGGCAGGACCGAGCGATAGATGCTAGGAGGACACCGTCTTACATGCCCTCTCCACATTCTCCTTCCTGTAGTGTGGCCGTCAGGCTCGGTTCCCCTCCCGGTGCAGCTCTGCCACGAAGATGGGAGACATCACGAGCCTGCAGCCCGCTCAAGGCTGTTCTTAGACCTGGAGACACACAGCAAGTGGCAGCCAGGCCTGTGATGGTGGCAGCGGTGGAGATGCAGGGGAAATTCCACCCATTCCAGTGGCAGAAAGGAAGCCATCAGGCAAATGCCGCACGGTCGAGGGCACCTGTGAATTGGCAGAGCCACTGTGGAAAATAGTTCGGGGAGTGATTTCATATTGTCTGCAACCCAGCAGTCCTGCTTCCGGGTGGACGCAGGAGACGCACGCCAGCGTGTGCGTACTGGGGCCGGTGCGAGGATGCTCAGAGCGGCGCCGCCTGTGATAGCAAGCGCACCGGTGCCTGTGACAGCGAGTGCACCGGTGCCTGTGATAGCAAGCGCGCCGGTGCCAAGCAACCCGGAAGCCTCTAGATGTGGGAAACGCATGGTTTGCCACATCTGGCAGCGGGAGATGAGGAAGCACGGAGCCCTGTGCAACCACGGGGATGAGTTGTAGTGATAAATGCTTCATGAAAACAGAAGTGGCACAAGACAACTAGATCTTTTTATAAAGTTCAAAAATAAGTAAAAATAATTTACTGTTTGGGCATAAATACTTTTTTTTAGAAAAGGGAGGTTGAGATGATGAAGTTCTGCAGACAGATGTGAGGACGGCCATATGATGTTGAGAATGTACTTGATGCCACTGAATTGTATACTTGAACATGGGTAAAATGGTCAGTTTTATGTATCCTTTACCACCATTCTTTAAAAAGCCATAGAAAGGAGCACCTTTCCATGGCTCCTCGGTTAAGTCCCAGCTCTTGATTTTGGCTCAGGTCATGATCTCCGGGTGGAGATCAGGCCCCGTGTTGGGCTCCTTGCTCAGCAGGGAGTCTGCTTGGATGCTCTCTCTCCACCTCCCTCTGCCCTTCTCCCACATGCATGCACACTCTCTCCTTGTCTCTCTAAAAAAACAAACAGAAACAAAACCCAAAAACCTAAAAATAAGAAGTCATAGAAAAACACAAAATTCAAGATTGTAGCTACTGCGGTGGGAAGGAGCATGTAAGTGGGTTATAGATAGTTGTCAAAGTTCTAGTCCCCAGGCTGGGGGGTGGCTCTGTGGGGGGTTTTATTTTATAAATAAATGTGGCGAGACTGCTAGATGAAAGGGCGAGCGTGTCCTGAGGAGGTATGATTAATTCACTTCTAACCTGAGCTCTCTTTTATAAGTCTCGAGGGAAGCTTTGGAGACCAGGGATCTAACAGGGGCTGCTGGGCAAGTGAGCAAGGTCTTTGGCCTTTCCCTCTGCTATTAATCAGGTGTAGGACTGTCTGGTCCCTGGTGGGGTGGAGGGGGGTGGCATCCAGCCGTGCATTCGGAAGGTGCGTGCCTGCCCTCCTCCACATGCTCGCATCTGCAGGGCCCGTCCTCGCTCATTCGGAAGGCAGGGACGGGCATGCTCCGGACCAGGGGTGACCGATCCAGTCCAAGGGACAGCACAGTGACAGCCGCCAGGCCATAGCAGATCCCACAACAGATCCCATAACCTGCCTGACCCTCAGTATTTCTGAACACCGGTGTGGGAGATGGTGTTGTTTTACCAGCCCTGCAAGCCTACCTGAGACAGACAGGGGCTGAGCACAGGAGCCACTTGAGGGGTCCAGTCTGGGCCTGGGCTGGTTTGACAGCGCGTCTGATGATGTGTGCGTCTGCTGACTCTCACCGTCCTGCAAATGAACGGCCACTGCATGTGTTGACACATGCATAGAAGTATGGCATTCATAAATGAAATGGAGTCCCTGGCTAGAGATTCCTGGTGACCCCAATTCACAGTTCTCCCAGGAGGTCTGACTGCTCTGTCACTCTTGGCAACAAAGCAAACCAGGTATTTCTTCAAGTTTTATTGAGTGCCTACTATGGAATAGAACACTGAACATAACAGGCAAAAAAAGTGTGTGTGTATACACATACACCTGTACCCTCAGGAAACTCACATTCCGGTAGGGGACATTTAAGAAAAGAAAAATACGGGGCACCTGGGTGGCTCAGTGGGTTAAGTGTCTGCCTTCAGCATGATCCTGAGTTCTGGGATCAAGTCCCACATCAGGTTCCCCACTCAGTGGGGAGTCTGCTTCTCCCTCTGCCACTTCCCCTACTTGTGCTTTCTTGCTTGCTCGCTCTCAAATAAGTAAGTAAATAATATTTAAAAGAAAAAGTAAAGGAAAAAAAAATATGCCAGATGATGGTAAGTGGTAAGGAATGAGCCATGTGGAAATCTGGAGAGGGAGTGTCTCAGGCAGTGGGGAAAGCCAGTGCAAGGGTCCTGAGGCAGGACTGTGTCTGGCACAATTGAGAACAGCAAATGTGGCAAGGGGGAGAGCAGGGGAGATGAAGTCCAGATCTTATAGGACCTTGCGGTCATGGTGAGGACTTAACCTTTTACTCTGGGTGAGGTGGACCTAGGACTGGGGAGTCAGGAGGGTGTTCTGAACAGAGGAGGAACAGGATCTGATTTCATTTTAACAGGACCCCGCTGGCTGCAGATAGAGAACAGACCATCACAGAGGCAAGAGAAGCAGACACCAGTGAGGAGACACCTGTAAAAGCCCAGAGAGAACTGGCCTTATGGGCCAGGGCGAGGGGAGGGGAGGGGACAGGAATAGGCCAGCTTCCAGACACAGGTTGAAGGGAAAGCCAGTAGAATTTCTTTTTACTGAAAAGTAGAAGCAGTTGGGTTCTACTTGGGTTTTGGGGTCAAGAAAGTGTGCGACCTGATTAGAAAATAGAGATTTGGTTATCAAAATAGATCCCCTCTTCCAACCTCCTGGGACTTCTGATATGCAGGCATCGAAAGGAAGGTTTTAGGTCTCCATGAGCCAATATGGATGAACACTCAGGATCTATTATCAAGTGGAAACAGGAAGATGCAGAATAGAACATATAGAATCCATATTTGAAAACTAAAATTAACCCAAAAAATGCAAAAATGAGTGAACAAATGGTCTGGAGGAGTAGACACCTGACTCTTACTGGGTTGCTTGGGGTGAGGGCCACTGAGATTGAGACTCAGGATCACCCTTCTGAGCACACAAAATAAAATAATTATAAAACCCATTTATAATTGTTTTTAAAAGTGCTGTGAGCATGGCTCCATTCTCGCCTTCCTAACTGTGCTGCTCTGAGCCAGGGTCCCCACCTGGGCCTCTGCCTTGGCCTCGACCATAAGAGACAGAATTCAGGAATGAGAAATACTTTCCTCTGCCGCTCACTGGCTTGGGAGAACTGGAAAGGGCCCACCTGGCTCCCAGGGTTTCTAAAAATAGAAAGTTGTCTTAACTTTCCTATAGATTTGGCTTAGCTGCTCCTCCTGCTTGTTCCAAGATGCCGTTTCTATTAGAGAGTCGTGCTCTGCACATGAAAATAAAGTACGGCAGGAGCAAGACCTTAAGTGGATGAAATTAACCAGGAGCTGCCCGACAGGTCACCGGAAGTGCCCCCGCACACAGAGCCAGGCAAGGTGGTGAGGGAACCCCGGGCCGCCACTGTCCACGCTGGGGCCCAGAGGTGGCCTGTGGAGACAACAGCTCCTGCCCAGCCCAGTCTCTGTATCCGTTCCATTGCTCAGAACGGGAGTGAGGAGTTGGGCTGTGGGTATGTTTTAGGCAAGAGGAGGAAACTGAAGTATTTGTGTCCAGGCTCAGTACCTGGAGTTTGACTCCCTCTGGATAAGGACCAAAGACGGTCCATGCCAGGGTTTCTGAGACCCTGGGCACAAGCGTATGAACTGTGGGACCAGTGGTGTGCTGGTGAATGTTAGCAGCAGGCACTCCAGGAGAGAGCTTGTGTGTGTGTATACATGTATGTGCGTGCATACGTGTGTACACATGAATATATGCACACAGATGCACACTTGGGTTTATTATAGATTGTACTGGTATAAAGGGTGTGCAGCACACAATTTGCAAATAAAAACAAAATTTACAGTACCCCGTTGGAAGTTTCATATATACTCAACTGAGTCACACGGAAAGGGTTTGTTGATTTTGGCCCCCAGCCCTTGTATCTGTAGTCAGCCCACACTTAGAAGTGACGAGCGAGAGTGGCTCGAGGCTGGTGCGGATTTTCCTTTACCTTAAGGAGTCAGACAAAAGTGACACAACAAAGTGCAGGTTGTCAGTGAAGGAAACCTGCGCCTTCATTGTGGGGCTCTTCACAACCGAACAACCACAGATGGGGACAGTCTTACGTTTCATCTTCATTGTTAACTTTTCCTGTCTTTTCCCTCAAATCTAGGCAATCAGCAAAACAATAAACCGAGCCCTGCTTCGTCCTGTTACCAGTTCCCATGGTATAAGGGCTCCCACGGGGGCCAATTTCCGGGGCCACCAACCCGGGGTCACTGCACGGGGACTCGGGGAGAGATACACAACAGCGGACTATCAGGTGGGCTTCGACCAGGCAGCGTGGACAAAAGTCACCTTGGGAGCCTCGAGAGCAGCCAGATATCCTTTCAGACAGGGAAAGGGATGAGCAGTGAGTACTCATGACCTTTGTAACATCGTTGATTTAATTAGAAGTCTGCGAAATTTAATTTTTAATGATGGCTCTGCTTAGCAACTCATTCACCACATTTCTGACAGTCTGACCATTGGCTTTCCAAAGCCGGGACGAGCTGTGTCCAGCACACCACGGTGTAGGGACCACGTGGCACGGATTGGGGAAGAAGCTGGTCCCTCCATCTCTGCCCAGAGCCCAGAGCAGCCTGGGCACCACAAGGCGGGGGACACGAGGGGCTCTGCTCTGAGAGTCTCAGGTAGGCGGAGGCCGGAGGCTGGAGGCCGGAGGAGGCCAGAGAGGACGAGCAGGCAAGAGCCCAGTTTGTGGGCTCATGTGAGATACCCCTTCATCTGCTCCCCAGAAAGAACTGGGGGGTCCTGGGGGTGGGTGCTGAGCTTCTGATGCAGAGTAGGTACGGGCCACCTAGTCAGCACGCATTTGGGTTAAATCACTCCCCATGAAAGCAATCCATTTGGCCCCTCAGAGGCCCACAGGGCCAGAGGCCTGGGATGGCTGATGTCAGCAGTGAACCCCTCAGTCCCTTTTTCAAGCCCACTTGCATGCCCCCTCCTCCAGACCTTCCCTGATGGCAGGGCTCACGGGAGACCGTTGTCTTCTCTTACTTCCTGAGAACTTCAGTGCCCTCCAAGCAGGCTCTCGGAATTTTAAGAATTACACAGAGATTTTAGAGTTTCCTAAAATAGGAAAGGGTAAATTAAACCCTTCATATTATAGGTGAGGAAACAGAGGCCCAGAGATGGAAGGTGACTTGTAGACCCTTGAAGTGTCTACAAGAAAAATCAAGGCCAGAAGTGGGTAGGATGACCAGTCGTCCCAGTGTGCTCAGGACTGGGGGAGGGGTGGGGAGTGGTGGCGCCAGGACCCCCACTCAGGTCTCGACTCAAGCCCAAGGCAGAGGTTCTGAGCCAATCCCCTAATGGAAGGGAGGCCTGCGTCAGTACAGAGCTGCTGCGGGGTGGAATTTTCCAAGAGGAGAGAAAAGCGACCACATCTGGGTGCCGGGATCTCCAGCTCTGCCCAGATGCCTGGCACCAAGGGATTTCCCACCTGCCTCGGTCCTGCTGTGTGCTTCCCGGGCCTCGGATGTAACGTGCATCCTTCTCCTCCGTGCTAGGGAGACACTCATGGACTCGATCCGCAGCTTATCTGGCTGCTGCTGCCACAGCTGTGGGGCTGCATATGCAGATAGCCTCCAATAATATTAATACGTGATTCCCCCCTGGGGAGGCGTGTGGAAAACTCTGTATGTGTTTCACAATTCTGTTTCATCCAGAGGAGCAGTGGGGGCCCAGAATGATTTGAAACAGATTTTTGGAAAAGCAAAATATAATTGGAACAAAACCTAGTAGAGGCATGTGCCACTCTTGCCACGCCCAGCTCCCTCCACCCCTGCCTGATGTTAACCCTCTTCTCCCATCCTGGGGAGCCTCTGACAGCAGGGAGGCGAGCACAGCACATGGCATCCGGCACTGCTCCTTCCAACCAGGAGCCCCTGCCTGGGACGCATGCCCCCACCCATCCAGAGGTGAAGACCGCTCAGCCTGTGGCTGCCTCTCTCCAGCCTCTCTGCCTACATCCCACAGGTAATCCTCCCCTGGACGCCCTCTCCTCCTGCACCCCTGCTTCCTGCAGAGATCATGGAATCAGAACAGAATACAGACTACTGGAAGTGGAGAGTTTAGGGCAAGTCAAGTCAGAAGGGCAAGGACCTAATTCTGATCTCTGCCACTGAAAAGCTGTGTGACCTTGGGTGAGTCACTTCACTTCTCTGAGCCTCTGTTTGCTCAGATACCAGGAGGGTACACGTGCCCCTCTGAAGGCTCATGGGGATTTCCTGAGCTAGAGCTTCATAAATGCCTAGCACAGTGGCATATGACAGATACACAAGAAACACAGTCACAGTAAAAGCCCCTTAAAGAGCCTCTGTTCCAGCCACTCCATTGCAGAGATGGACAAACCGAGGCCCAGGGAGGGGAGAGAACTCGCCCAAGACCACACAGCAAGCCCCCCCTATCCCATTCCCCCCTCTCTGGCTCCCTTCTCCTGGGGAGCTCCAGGCTGGAGTGTGAGCAAGGGCTCGCCTCCTCACACCTCACCTCCCTCTAGCGTCTGGTCCACACGCCAGAATCACTCACCATCCAGCAGGTACAGGCGTTCAGGCTGGGGCACGCCTCCTCCTCCAGGCCGCCTGGCTTTCTCTGTCGCTGAGGTGAGCTGTGACCCTCACCCGCTGCATCTGCATCGGCGCAGGGGTCGGGCTGAGGAAGTCCTTCCAGACTAGCCACTCGGAGGCTGCTCACAAGGAAGCCACTGTCCCCTGGTCTTCTTTGCGGTGCTGAGGGCCAGGGGACATTGCACTGCCGGGCTCTGATAGCGCAGTCGGCCTCTTATCTGGCCTGTGTCCGGGTGTAGGCGGCCGTGGAGCCGGGGTTCCAGGAAGCCGCCTGGGGCCCCCCGGGCCGGCCCGCGCTCCCCGGATGCTGCCTGCTGCTCTGGACGCGGCCGATTGCCCGTCAGTGTCACTGAGCTCTGCCAGGGAGAATTCCATGCGGCCCCCCGCAGGCGGGGCCCCCACCCCCTCACGTCCCACCCCCCACTCCCATCTTGGCAAGGGGACGGGAAAAGGCAGCTAATTTCAAGTCCGCACAGCGCTTGTGGTCGTGTCCTGAACTCTACGATTAATCACAGAGCATCTGATTTCTGCTTCTCCTCAGAGGGGGGTGTGGGGACGCCTGGAAGTTTCTGTTTACTCCGTTCTTCGTTCTTCGCAGGGCTGTGTGCTAATCACAAACAGACAGGGACACAGCCTTGCCCGCCCTGCTCCGTCTCTGCCTCGTCTTCGTACCTTGCCACTTTCATGTCCCTCCTCACTCCTTCTGTCCTTTCTTCCCTCTCCCCCGTGGGTCCCTCCATCGTCAGTCCGGATCTGGGATCTGACCCTCCACACACCTCTTCCTGTGGTCCTGGTTTCCCCCGAGCCCCGTGGTCCCCTCTGCACCTCCCATTCTCCCTGGGTGCGATTTAGCTTGGCATTTTCCCTTTACGTCTTTAGTTAGTGGTCAGCTTCTTTTACTGCTTTGTTCCTTTTTTTGCCACCTAATGTTTTCAGGCTTTCCCCACAACCCCCCCCCCACCCCTGTTACATTTGTATGTGCGACTCCTGCAAACTCGACTGGTGTCTCTGTCGGGGTGGGATCCAGGCACGACACACACGAAAGGCTCCCTTTGTCACCTTGGCCCATCAGCTCTCGGATTCTGCTCAGGGATGGACCAGGGAACAAAGCCCCCACTGACCACCACTGCAGAGAGGCCAGCCCTGCGGAGCCAACCAGCCTGTAACACCTAGAGATGAAGTTCTTTCTCCCTTGGCTCCCTTCCACCCTGCAGCCACTGCAGACAAGAAACCAGGAATAAACAGCCCCAAAGAGTAGTACTGACACCCCTTCCCACAAACACACACACACACACTCTGAAGGGTAGTTTGACAAGACCTTTGAAAATCAGAAATGAGCATATACGCCACCACCCAGAATAATTTATGCATGTGCCTAAGGAGGCATGTACACAGAGTTCTGCTTAAAAAAAAAAAAAAAAAGTTTTATCATAGGAAGCAATTGAAAATAATGTAAACACCCATCAAACAATGACTGATTACACAATGTGGAAGGGCCATGCTATGGCTTACCAGGCTGTGGTTTAAAAAGAATGAGCTAAGTGTGTAGGTAACAACAACAGTGGGTCTCCAAGACATATTACTGAGTGAGAAGGGGGTCAAAGTGACATATCTGGTATAATCCTGATTGTGTAACCCTCCCCTTAGTACACACAAAGAATGAGATACTACAGAAACACGTGTCAGGCCTGAAAAGTAGTCTCAAAGGGTTTAAACCAAACTGGGTCATTAGTGCTGGGAGAGAAGGAAGCAAAAACGGTTTAAGGGTGGTGCTCTTACCTGTTAACAGTTTCATTTTGAAAAGTGAAAATGGGAACACCTAGGTGGCTCAGTTGGTTAAGGGGTTAAGCATCTGCCTTTGGCTCAGGTCATGTTCCCAGGGTCTTGGGATGGAGGCTCGCCTGTGCTCCCTGCTCAGTGGGGAGTCTGCTTCTCCTCTGCCTGCTGCTGTCTCTCTCTCTCTGTCAGATAAGTAAATAAAATCTTTTTTAAAAAAAGAAAAGAGGGGCACCTGGGTGGCTCAGTCAGTTAGGCATCTGCCTTTGGCTCTGATCATGATCCCAGGGTCCTGGGATGGAGCCTAGCATGGGGCTTCCTGTTTGGCAGGGGGTCTGCTTTTCTCTCTCTCTCTCAACCTCTCTCTCTCAGCCCCTCCCCACTGCTCATTCTCTCTCTTTTCTCTCCCAAATAAATAAAATCTTAAAAAAAAAAAAAAAGTGAAAATGGACTCATCTGTTACCTGTGTCTCAAGCAGCTTCCTCCTCCGCACCTGGGTGCAGAGAGAATTTCATCCAAGCACATGGCCCCTTGGACTAACTGAGAGAATTCTCCAGTACATCCGTGGAGAGATCACCAGTCGTGCTGAGGCCTGAGCCGGCAGTTCTGCAGCTGCTCAGGTGTGATCACCTCAGATGTGGGACCCCTGAGCCGGCAGTGACTTGTCACAGAGTGAACGCCTCAGGAACAGGAGAGCTATCCTGGAGACTTCCTCGGGCGCTTCGGTCTCCTGAAAACGAGGACAGCAGATAAATATTGGAAAGGACAATATTGTGCCGAAAGGACAAAAAGTGCCGACTTGAGCCGCCCCGCGCGCACCAAAGCCCTTCTCCCTCGATGCAGACAGGTGGGTGTAAAACTGACACCCCCTCCCCGAGCCTCGCGGGGAGGGTTTAGTGCATTGCCAGGAATATCTGTGAGTCACTGCCCGGCACTTAGAGTGGAAATGACGATTTTTATTTTTTTTTTTTTTAACATTTTTAAAAAATATTTATTTATTTATTTATTTGACAGAGAGAGAGAGATCATAAGCAGGCAGAGAAGCAGGCAAAGAGCCCAATGCGGAGCTTGATCCCAGGACCCCAGGTTCATGACCTGAGACGAAGGTAGAGGCTTTAACCCACTGAGCCAGGTGCCCCAAAATGATGGTTTTTAAAAGACAAGGCCAAATGCTTCTCTTTGTGTCAGAACCTTACTTCCATGCCATTGAACCCTACGCCAAGAAAGAACTTTGCTGTTATTTTCCTGATACTTTCCACAATTGCGAAGTCACGGCTGAGGAAGATAAGAGAATCCCCCGAAGTATCTGTGTCCAGGTATTGATAAAGACCATGCCCTTGGGAAATACTACTGCAGGCCAAAGGAAGCCCCAGAACTAATGGAACTCGTTGGTCCTAAAGGAACTGGGTGCCTCACGACTGAGTTGGTTTGTGTGTGTGAAGCTTTCCGCTCTCGCCTTCAGACCACAGACAATGCTCTCCCCATGTCTCCCGAGGAGTCGGTCCTATCGAGTTGGACAGTACGGTGACTGCAGCCCAGAGCATGAATTCGTCTTACCTTCTCTGGCCACATTTTCCCGTCCCCTCTGTGATCCCCTCCTGCTACTCTTTTCCTTCACAGCCTGTGTTTCCAGGGAAATGAAGACGAATACATTTGCTGCAGCCTATTGAGAGCAAGTGGATTCTTCCCTAATTCACAAACATCTGTTACTCTGAAGGGCTTCATGCATCTTATGAAAGGTGAGATTGAAAGGCCCTCTCCGCAGAGTGGGTTTTACAAATGACAAATACCCAGATACACTGAAAACGTCAGGGCTAGAATGAGAATCCTTTGCAACAGGTGAGAAGGTGAGCAGCACGTAAAATGCTGTGTACAAAGTCAGTTCCTACTTGTTATAGGCTGTTAGAGAGATCACACGTCTATTTAGGGAACTTCCTGATGTAGGATTGGCAGATTTCTATTCTGGAGAATTCTTTTTTTTTTTTTTTAAAGATTTTATTTATTTATTTGACAGACAGAGATCACAAGTAGGCAGAGAGGCAGGCAGAGAGAGAGAGAGAGGGAAGCAGGCTTCCTGCGGAGCAGGGAGCCCGATGCGGGGCTCGATCCCAGGACCCTGAGATCATGACCCGAGCCAAAGGCAGCAACCCAAACCACTGAGCCACCCAGGCGCCCCTATTCTGGAGAATTCTTATTTGTTCTTTCTGCTTTCGATATGGCTGGAGGTTTTCCATCAGGTTACCTATGGAATTGTTCAGAGCCAAGTTAGACAGAGTTGTATCAGCCGTTTACAAAGGTAGCCATCCTGTATCTGGGCAGGAGATAAAAGTTGTGTTCTCTATTTTATTACGTTTTCCATGCTGGCCGTTTAAAGCTAAAAGCAAATTCTCTCTCTTGGGAGACTCAGCATTTCTGTTTGTTATGGCTTTATGATACTGGCTGATATCAGTAGAAGGAAATACATTTTCCAGACTCGAGTAGTTTTTTTTCTCTTTCAGCCTTAATATCCAAAGCGGAGTATGTTCTGCCTGCTTCACAGTCACTAGTAAATGAAATTATCTTCACGTTTCTGTCAAGGAAGGCAGGCTGTTAACAACCAATCTCTCAAGACAAAAATCCTGTTACTCTTTAAAAAGTTGAAGTTAAAAAAAAACAAAAAAAAAAAAAAAAAAAAAAATGGGACGCCTGGGTGGCTCAGTTGGTTAAGCAGCTGCCTTCGGCTCAGGTCATGATCCCAGCGTCCTGGGATCGAGTCCCACATCGGGCTCCTTGCTCCGCAGGGAGCCTGCTTCTCCCTCTGACTCTGCCTTCCACTCTGTCTGCCTGTGCTTGCTCTCGCTCGCTCTCTCTGACAAATAAATAAATAAAATCTTTAACAAAACACAAAAAATACAAAAAAAAAAAAGTTGAAGTTAATCGTAGATCTAGGCCAACTTAGACATTTAATTCACGTTTCTTAAATGGGTTAATGTGTCTTTATTATTAGGAGCTGGTATTTAGTCTTAGTCATAAAATTTTTAAATTGAGGAGAAAGAGTAGTGACTGACAAGTAATTAACTAGAGATCAAATGAGAACCAAACAATTTGAAAAATCCTGTGTAACGGCACTGAGAATTGCATGTTTTTCACTGATAAATGTGTGTGTCTGACAAATACATTTGCAAATGTTTCATTAAAAAAAAAAAAGTGCCGACTTGGTTTCAGGAAACCACGTCACCTATTCTAACTTAGGAAACATGAAAATCACTTTGAAACACTTGCCGGGAATGAATATGAACAAGTCCGGGCCTTACCGGGCGACCGCTGCAGAGCCGATTAGACAGGCCCCTTCCCCGTCACCGAC
Organism: Mustela nigripes; assembly: GCF_022355385.1. NCBI lineage: Eukaryota > Metazoa > Chordata > Mammalia > Carnivora > Mustelidae > Mustela > Mustela nigripes. Next base: position 130,060,627 of record NC_081563.1, read on the forward strand.
AGCACATGGGACCATGTCTCAGGGACACGACAGGCATGCGGTGCTCCCCCCGCCACTGATGGAATTCTTCCCAGGACTGACTCCTGGCTTAGGGAACAGCGCGAGGGGGAGCTCTGGTGTAGAAGAGAAATGCCATCCTCCAGTGCAGAAGGAAGCTTTGGGTTGGGAGCCCCGTGGCCCCAGATGCGGGCTTTGCAGCTGTCAGAGCATGTGGCCCAGGGACACCATGCACAGGGCTCCCACGGGGACTGGGCCCGACACAATGCTGCAGGCCCTGTGAGGAAGTCTCAGCTTTGTGCCCACCTGACTTACCACCTCGGCAACATTTACTCATCTCTCTTTTTAACCAAGAGAAAGCAGGCCTCGGGCTGAGGTCACTCAGCAACCAATAGCATCTGGCTAGTAGAACCGTGTTTGGCAAAGGATGATGGTTTTCCGTGGACAGTTTCCTGTTTTGAATCTTTTAAAGTTTAAATAGTGAGTCTACCAGGTAAGGAGAGAAGGCACAAAATCCTAATAGGACGTGGGGTCGAGTTAGACGTAACGTACTCACACTGGTTCAATTGTTGGGACAGACGCACCACAGGAGTAACGTAGGAGGTCGGGTGCGGGGCGTAGAGGACTTCCCTGCACCTTCTCTGCAACTTTTTCATGAATCTAAAATTAGGCTGAATGTTACAGTTTATATAAATATATTTTTTAAAGACTTTATTTGTCAGAGTGAGAGAAAAGCACAAGCAGGGGGAGTGGCAGGGAGAGGGAGAATCAGACTCCCCGCTGAGCAGGGAGCCAGAGAGCCAGCGAGAGTGAGAGTCTGAGTGAGTGAGAGAGAGAGGATGCAGAGAGAGAGAGAGAGATGCAGGGCTGGATCCTAGGACTCCAGGATGATGACCTGAGCCGAAGGCAGACCCTTAACTGAGCCACCCAGGCATCCCAGTATTTGTTTGTTTGCGTGTTTATTATTGATATTTTTTATATTTTTATTATGAACCCAGAGAAAAATTGACCCATGCTATTTTTTTTTTTTTTTAACATGTAGGTCCGGAGAGGAATGGAGAACGTAGACGGACTGTGGCAACAGCATTAACACTCGGGTCCAGGGGAGGGGCGAGGGGCCTCCTGATGCTCTTCACTCTGCTTGCTGCAGGTCGGAAATTGGTCACAGTGAAGTCGGGGTGGGGGGCTGGGGGGAAGGAAATCAGTGCACAGGAAAAATCTTAAGTCCACGGGAGCCCCCGAGGCATGAATATGGCCAGAGTTGTCAAAGCGATGCCTGAGCTGTGGGCCTTTGGGGGACACTAGGGAAAGAGGCGGCCTGGCAGGGAGATCCTTGCCCCAGGACTACCCACTGCCCCAGGACCCTCGCTACAGCCTCCCTGGGCACACAGCTTCCAGATGGCACGGCATACCCAGTTCTTTCCACCCATGCTCTCCCCACAGCACCCTCGTGCTGCAAGCCGAGAAGGTGCTGTCACCCCGCAAGCCAGGCTGGGTATTTCGGGGACAAAGATGAATAAGGAGGAAATGTTCTCGCAGGAGACAGATGTGTAAACAGAGACCCACAGGGCCAAGTGCTCCCTGCAGCCCAGGGAGTGAGTGCTGGGTGGGACAGTGCCTTTGAGAATGAAGGGGATGCCCCAAGGAAGTGTGTCACCAGGGACGGATGAGTAAACAGGTTATAGGATCTTTCCAGAGAACCTTCCTTCTCAGGCCCGCAGGGTAAGGCCAGAAACGGCAGCCTTTGTGCCCTGCAGAGCCTGGGTTTCTACCTCTCTCCTGCTCTGTTGAGTAAACAGCCTGAGTGCTTGTCCTGTGCCAAGCCCCCTAGCTGGGAACTCTGTCCCCACCCTCATCCCTCTCACCTGGCTGATACTTTAACCCTCAACCTGCTGGTGCCCACAAGAGGCACATTCTCTCAGAGCCTTCTCTGAGCCCCTACTTGGCACTGGGCCCCCCTTGATGCCAGGCCCACTGCCTCACCAGGGCAGAGCTGGGTAAGCACGCAGACCCTGGAGTCCGGTCCTCTGTTCCTAGCTGTATGGCCTCAGGCAAGTCCCTTCACCTTTCCAGGCTTCCGTTTCCTTGTCTGTAAATAACTAGAATGCCTCAGTGGTATGTTCTGAAGATTGGGTGGGAATAACTAGAGTGCCTCAGTGGTATGTTCTGAAGATTGGGTGAAATAATGCCTGCCTTCTTAACGCGAGGTCTGGGGACCAGCCAACTGGAGCTTGTTAGTAGAGTCCCACAGCCCACCCCAGACCTCCCAAACCAGATCCCACATTTTACCAGGATCCCAAAGTGAGTCGCATGCATGTTCAACTCGAGAAGCACAAGACAGCAGACCGTGTTTGGCTCCTGCTGAATATCCGTTATCATCACCATCATCCTCTGTCATCCCATGAGACGAGCTGTTTTCGTGTTCTTCTCCTCCACCTAGTCCGTCCTGCCCAGGACAGCTGTGTTGCCGCTGCGTCCTTAGTGCCCGGAGCAGAGGAGGTGGTGGGTAATTAAGGGCTGGATCTCCTCATTTGTCCAGTTCTCCTGGAGAAGCCCGACTGGGGACCTGGTGACCTCACTCCTGGGGCTTTTTGGACTCCTTACTGCCATTAATGCCCCAACAGGACCGCAGGGACAAAGTCTAGAGTGGCGAAAGGACCTCCCACTTGGGCAGTGGGGATGTGAGCTTAACAGAAAGGACAAACCCCCAAACTCAACCTACTTGGTACAATCCATGATTTGCCTGATAGTGACATCAAAACTCCCCTTCTCTGTCAGCACTGTCTACCTTCAGCGCTGCTGAGAATGTCACGTTGCTGGATTCTTCCTGGAGATAAATGGCCAGATCCTTCATTCTCAGGCCTCTCTTCCACACTCAGAGCCTCCTCTTCACCCAGAGCCTCACCCCAGGCACCTCTGCTCCACTGTGACAAGCTCCCAGTCCATCAGATAGAAGAAGGCTCTGTTTTGCTGGGGAAATGTTTAGAGTGACAGGTTCCTGCTCTGGTGTCTGCCAGTGCCATAAACCTTGGTTCAACAGAAGAATGAATCTGCCCTGAAGATTGGAGCTTTATCAGCTGGGGGGATTAGCAAAAGCCCAGGCCTGACCTGCGAGCAAATCCCAGCCACCCTCCACACTCCCTTTGGGACCCTCCAGAGTCAAATACTTTCAGAACCAACTCCAGTTAAGTAAACAGCTCTCTGCACGTGAGTGCCCACAGGGTTTCTCTGAGGACCTGACATTCTCCACTTGGTGACTGTCATTTCCTTACAAACATAACATTGAAAGCGATCTTTGCATTCCCAGAATGACTTCCCCAGCTGAGGAATTCTGCGAGGCTCCTTGAGTTCAGGGCTGGTGCTGTATTTTGTGCTTTTATGACAACACTGCCTAAATGCATCCTGTACAATTTTGACAAGACCCCTTTGCCCCCCTCCCCTAGCATGCGTGTCTCTCTTTGCCGCAGACTTCTAGTAAAAGCTTCAAATATGCACTGCCTAAATTGAACCCTGATGCTAGGAACACTAATGGGGCGCCCTCTTCAAAGCCATTCTCTGCAACCCAACAGTTTACATGTTGCTGGAAACAATGGACTTAAGTGCACAATTTATTTGGGTTGGCTGGTTTCATGCTGGTTGGAATCTGCTTTGGGGGAAAAACAAACCCTGCATGTGTTTAGATTTATAATTTATACCGAAAGCACAAATACCTCGTAATAGGGCTAGAATGAGACACAGTTACGAGCAGGAGGCATGCACATGTTGGCTCTGCTCTCACGGATGTACTACCAGAGACTACAGACTGCTTTTTGGTTAAGCCACCACTCCCTCTTCCTCCCCTAATGCCCCCCTCCCAAAAAAAAAACCCTGACCTGGTGCTTTCTCAGCTGTTCTGCACACCTGCTCCATCCCTGCAACAGCCTCACCCCTGGCCTCATGATTCCCAGGTCAGGGAGGAGGAAACTGAGGCATAGGAAGGTGAAGTCCTTTCCCCAAGCTCCCACAGCAAGGTGTAGCGCCAGGATTCACACTCGAGCAGTCTTGCTACAGAACCAGTGCTTTCTCAACTCTTAGGTCCTTCTGTAGTGAAGTCTACAGAACCACTAGCCAGAAGGCTCCATTAACCCAATTTTTATTGCTGTTGAGTTGGAAGAGAAACAAGGCAAATGGCAAGACAATAATAAAATGATATGAGGGCTTAACCGGAGGAGAAATGAGGCCCCGCTCCCCAGATTAATCCACACAACCTGGAAAGAGCACATCATCTCTATATTCTGCACCTCCATCTTTAGGGCCAGAGAAGGAGATGCCAAGTCCCAAGAGGAGACCCAGCATCCCAGAGGATCTCCATCAATAAGAGCCAGTGCTGCCTTTTGGATTCCAGAACCAGGAAGAAGAGTGTGCTCCAGGGAGATCGCTATGGCGGGCATGACAATAAGAGCCCCTGGTGAGTGTCTTTCTGGGGTCCCCTGCCCTTCGCAGTGTGCTGATCGGCTCCTTCTGAACGCCTTTGTCTCCGCCTTGAATCTGGGTGGCACTGTGACTTGCTTTCCCACAATGAGGTAGAAGCGGTGGTCTGCCAGCTTTGGAAGCAGGCCCTCACCCCAGACTTTCTGCTTTTCCTTTCACTTGCTTGGAATTTCAAGACAAATAGTGGAGAGGCCTGGGCTAGCTCCTTAGAAGACTAGACGTCTGTGTGGATGGGAACCACGGCAACTCCGCTGACAGCAGAACCCTGCTGGGTGTGTGGGGGAGGCCACCTTGGACCCTCCAGCCCCAGTTGAGTTGTGGGATGACTGTGAGCCCCAGGAGTGAGCCCAAGAAGGTCAGCAGCAATACTGCCCAGACTGCCACCCCACCGAATGGTGAGAAACAACCAAGCCATCACTGCTTTAAGATACTAAGTTTTGGGGTCATTTGCTACACAGCAGCTAGAGCGGAAATCATCACTGTTCACAGAATGAAAAGGAAGGTTCTCTGCTGAAACCACAACTGTTAGGAGTATTTCCATATGACCATGTCTCTAGCAAAAGAGTTTCTGGAGGATTTGTGGAAGCATGTGTCGAAATGTGTCCTTAGCCCATCTGTGAGGACACTGGTAGCCCAAAGGTAACTTCACTTCTGTTCACCTACTAAATATTTGACCATTGTTTTCCATATGAAAAAGGAACCATCGTCAGCACCGGAGATGCAGATAAATTTGCCACAGCACTCTAAGAACTCCTGGGACAAGAGAGGAAGCGGGCAAAAACGCTGTTAGGAATTCATTCAGGAAATGTCCAGTACCAGGCGCCGCCACGTTCAAGGCTGGGAATACAAAGATGGGAAGGTCACAAATGCAGACGTCATGGGATCTGTGTCTTGTGGGGGACAGGGACTTAAATAAAAGGAAGACAGGGGTGCCTTGGTGGCTCAGACAGTTAAGCGTCCCACTCTTGGTTTCTGCTCAGGTCCTGATCTCATAGGTCTAGAGATGGAGCCCCTCGTCGGGCTCTGGACAATTTTGACAAGACCCATTTGCCCCCCCTCCCCAAGCATGCGTGTCTCTCTTTGCTGCAGACTTCTAGTAAAAGCTTCAAATCAAATATGCACTGCCTAAATTGAACCCTGATGCTAGGAACAGAGCAGAGAGTCTGCTTGGATATCCTCTCCCTCTGCCCCTTCCCCCGCTCATGCACTTTCTCTCTCAAATAAATCTTTTAAAAAAATTTTAAAAAGAAGACATGTGAACATATGACCACAAATGGTGTCCAGTGATGTGAAGAAGTAGCACGGGGTGCCCGGAAGGAGACTTCACCTGGTGAGAGGAGGTCTGGAAGGTTCTGGAAGGTTTGCTGGGTTAGTTAGGTCAGCCTGGAGCCCAACTTTGTTTTACATACAAACACAGAGTATTTTCCTCATGGTGGTTATATATACTGAACTTTCCTGGAATGCTGTGACCATGCGAATCAAGAGAAGGCTGAACTTTGGGAATTCACGTTGGTTGCTATTCTAGAGGAACAGCTCCGGCAGCGGTTGCACCCAGCATGCTTGAGGCGCGTGGGTGGTCCGCACCCAGCACCTAGACCCACCTGCACCTGTGGCCGTCGTGTTTCCATCTGGAAGCTCAAGCCCCTGGAGGCTGCACTGGGACTTCCAGCAGTAACACACACAGGATCTTTTTTTAAGATTTGATTTATTTATTTGACAGGGAAAGACACAGCGAGAGAAGGAACACAAGCAGGGGGAGTGGAAGAGGGAGAAGCAGGCTTCCCGCTGAGCAGGGAGTCCGATGTGGGGTTCGATCCCAGCACCCAGGAGTCATGACCTGAGCCAAAGGCAGATGCTCAACAACAGAGCCACCCAGGTGCCCCCACATGATTTTATCGTAAGTTACTTTTGACTCGCCTTTATCTTACAGTCTGAGAATTCTGTAGACATAGGTTACCTTATTGAGGAATTTCATTTCAGGGTTGACGAAGAGGACTTAGGTCTGATCAGGTTAGAGCCGCAGACATCGGGGTGTCTGGGGGGGTCAGGCCGTTAAGTGTCTGCCTTCAGCTCAGGTCATGATCCTAGGGTCCCGCAATCAAATCCACATGGGGCTCCCTGCTCAGCAGGGAGTCTGCTTCTCCCCCTGCCCCCTCCCCTCACTTGTGCGAGCTCTCTCTCTCTCTCCCAAATAAATTTTTAAAAATCTTAAAAAAAAAAAAAAAAGGTGGGGGGTGCCTGTGTGGCTCAGTGGGTTAGTCTCTGCCTTCAGCTCAGGTCATGATCCTAGGATCCTGGGATTGAGCCCCGCATCCAGCTCTCTGCTCAGTAGGGAGCCTGCTTCCTCCTCTCTCTCTCTGCCTGCCTCTCTGCCTGCCTGTGATCTCTGTCAAATAAGTAAATAAAATCTTTAAAAAAAAAAGTCACATGCTCTACCGACTAAGCCAGCCAGATGCCCCCTAAACTGTATACTTTCAAAGGGTGAATTTTATGGCCTCTTAGTTACATTTTAGGCAAAACACAAAGACAAAGCTGAAGGGCTAGACGGGGCCATGCCATGCAGGGTGCTTGTGGCCTAGGCGGTGGAGTCTTATCGTGAGCGTCAGACTCGGGGGAGCCGCGGAAGTTTTGGGGCATGCATGTGGCAGCCTAGGTTTGCGTGTGAGAAAAATCTCTGTGACGAGCGGGCTGGAGATGGGGACAGGGGATGACTTCAGAGGGCGAGGACGAGCGAGAGCGTATGGGCCGGCACCCGGCTTCGGGCTAGAGCGAGACGGTGTGTACAGTGGCGCCCAGAGCAGTGTGTGGGAGCTGCTGGCACAGGCCGGCTGGGAGAGATGGCGTCTGATGGTGGCTTCCAGAAGGATGTTCTGGAAGAGAAGGCATCTGAGCAGAACTTTGTGGCGTTGGTATAGGGCATCCAGAGAGTCAAAGGGTACACTAGAAAAGAAGAAAGCAAATGAACAGAAGTTTACGTGGTTCCACTTGGCCAAGTGGGAAGAGAAACAAAAATTATGGGAATGTATTCAGGTTGTCTAGAAAGACAGAACCAATAGGGGATCTAAAGATACATGTAGGAGGAGATTTAGTATGGGAACTGACACACGAGATTATGGAGACCCAGAAGTCCCCCAGTCTGCCCTCTGTAAGCTGGAGAACCCGGAAAACTGGTGGTGTAATTCAGCCCAAGTCTGAGGACGGCGGGAAATGGACATGCCGGCCCTAACTTTGCCTTTGCTGTTCCGTTCAGGCCCTCCACAGACCGGTGGTGCCCACCTGTGCTGGTGAGGGCAACCTTCTTCCCTCAGTCCGACTCAGATGCTCATCTCTTCCAGAAACATCCTCACAGACACACTCAGAAGTAAGGTTTTACCAGCTCTCTGGGCATCCCTTATCCCGCCAGGCCGACAGAGAGAAATCTGTTCTCACGAGTCCGCTTCATGTCAGCCTGACGGCGCTATGCATCTCCTTAAACGGAGCTTGATTTCCTAATAGAGACAATGACTTACGTCCTAATTCTGCTGAACATGGTACCACCATCCAGGGCATGACCGAAAGCGCGGGAATACTGACCAGCAGAGTGTGTCCCCCCGCATCCCCCCAACTTCCCCGGGGCGGCTTAGCCCCTCTTCCCAGGAGACTGTGGTTCAAACAGCACCTTATCCCTCTGGTCCCACCACGCTACAAAGCGGCTGGCAGATTTTTCATCTCAGATCTATTTGGGAGGGAAAAGAAGTTGCCCAAGGTGGGTTCAGGCCAACTTGTAGCATGTGGACTTTATTTTATAGTCAATAAAGTCATTCTTTCTCTTCTTGAGCCATAAAACTCCGTTGACTTTGCATGTCTGTTTTGTATTACACATTCCAGTCCCTCAAATCTCTTGATAACAAGTTCCCTTAAGGGAGAAATTGTGCTCGTTGTTGGGAAAATGTGATCCACCGCTCCACCGGGGACACTCGAGGACCCCAGACACCGAGATGCAGGGAGGTGGTGTGTTCAAGTGTCAGAAAAACCATACCCCAGGAGCGCTCCATTGGGGGCCGAGGACAGCCGCCCAGTAGTAAACAGGGGACGTGTATTCTTTCTGCCACTTAAACTCCCTAGCTTTGCTCTCAGCAGTAAATACCAAAAACAAATACATATTTGTTGAAGTTTCGTTTCATTCCATTTGGATTCCCATTGTTGAGACCTAATCGTTTCTTGCGTGTCACGCTTTTTTTTTTTAAAGGTACTTGAATCTTTACCTTATGGTTTAACAGCCATGGAAAAAGTCTTGAAATATTTTCAAAGGGAGAAAGGTGGGGCAGGAGGGAGGTGACAGAGATAAAAGATACAGTTATCAAACTTAAGAGTCAGTGCAAACCCACCAAGCTGAAGGCAAATGAGACTTCTGGAGGGGAGGAAAGTGAACTGGGAAAAACGCCAAGCACATGCCACTAGCTTTCCATCTGGCGTTTATGCAGTCTGGGACACCCAGAGGGAGCCTGTGTGTGGGGCAGGAGTGACCCTAGGACTTCTGGGCACGGCAGTGGACAAAAGGGCGCCAGCCCTAAAGACAGCAAAATTGACTTCCATAGTTGGTCCTCATGTTTCCGGAAAGTTCAATGTTTCCCCAGTTGCCTCAGGACAAAAACAACCACTGGTGCTTTCTAGAAAGGCAGGTTTGGGGCGCCTGGGTGGCTCAGGCAGCAGAGCATGCGATCCTCGATCGAGGGGTTGTGAGTTGGAGCCCCACGTTGGGTGTAGAGATTACTGAAAAACGGTCGTTAGGAGCGGCCTGGGTGGCTCAGTTGGTTAAAGCATCTGCCTTGGGCTCAGGTCATGATCTCAGGGTCCTTGCTCCGCAGGGAGTCGTCTTCTCCCTCTCCCTCTGCCCTTCCCCCTGCTCACGTGCTCGCTCGCTCTCCCTCTCTCGATCTCTGTTTCTCTCAAATCAATAAAATCTTTTGTAAAAATTAAAATAAAAAAATAAAATCATAAAAAAGGCAGGTTTAAGGGCCTCACCCCAAACTCAGTGAAGCAGAATGTCAAGGAGAGAGAGTTCATTGAGTGTTCATGGTCAAGTTGCTTAACTCCCACAGGCCTCCATTTCTTCATCATGCAACAGTGCTAGAAGAGCGGCCAGCCGCGGGCTTGCGTGAGGCTTTCATCAGGGCGCTCAGGTGAGGACCTCCGCAGCGTGCCGGCACCTGACTCACACTCGGTAGCCCTTACCTGCGTACCTCCTGTTTCCTGTTTCCTGTTCCAGGTAAGTCACAAAGCTCCCAAGTCGCTTTGTCTAACCTCAGTCTTGAGGTGGCCACTGGTCAGAACCTCTGCAGAGCCCACCTGCATCTCGGTCCAACCTTAAGTAATTCACCGCATATGTCATGTTGGGGGCCCTGGCCTGTGCTCGCATGCTGGCTCACCCTTCACCAGAGTGAGCAGAGGTGGACTCGCCTTGGGTTCCGTCTAAGATGGTCACTGCCTCTTAGAACCGGAGCCGGCCCTTCCGCAACATGGGGGTCCAACATGCGTGGGTCCGCTTACACGTGGATTTTTTTTTTTTTTGGTAAGTGTAGCACAGTACTACAAATGTATTTCTCTTCTTTATGATTTTCTTAATACCAATTTCTTTTCTGTAGCTTACTTCACTGTAAGAATACAACAGGCAGTACATATAACATGCAAAAATCTGCTGTTGTTGTTGCTTTAATCTGTTGTTTATGTTATCGGCAGGGCTTCCGGTCAACGGGAGGTTATTACTAGCTCAGTTTTTGAAAGTCAAAGCTATCGTGGATTTTTGACTGGGCGGGGCCGATGCTCCCAACCCACGCTTTGTTCAGGGGTCAACCATCTGTAGATTCTGATTGATCACCCTCATTTAGTCGTGGGCACTGCTCCGGGCCAGAACAGTTCTAGTTTCTGGAAATCAAGTGGGAAAAACAAGGTCCATGCTTACGTGGAGTTCATGGTGTCATGGGGGATGCAAATCATAAAGAAAGCAAGTAGGTCTGTGCAGAACGCCTTCCTTTCTTACCAGAAGCGGAGCTGGAGCCGTACGGGAGTGCCAGAGGGAACCGCAGAGGCCGTGAGTGCAGGGAAGGGTGGTGGGAGATAAGGTTAGGGAAAGCAGGCAAGATAGAGACTATCGGAGGCTGTGGAGAGGGGTTTGCTTTGACTGCAGGCGAGATAAGAAGCTTTCAGAGGGCTTCAGCCAGAGGAGGGACCTGATGGCTCACTCGGGTTTTACTGGGTCCCTTCTGGCTTGGAGTCGGGGCTAGACTGGAGAGGGGCAGGAGCAGGCCAGAAGCCAGGGAGGAGGCACTGCAAGAGACCGCACAAAAGATGGCGGCAACTTGGTCCGGGGTAGAAGTCGTGGAAGTGGTGAGGAGGAGTTGGATTCTGGAGCTGTTTGGGAGGTCAAGCCAAGAGGGTTGGATGTGGGTGTGAGAGAAGCAGAGGAGTCCAGGAGGAGTGCAGCAGTAGTCGCCTAGAAGTGACAGCCGCATGGATGGAAAGAGCTCGACGAGACGGTGGGTGGAGAGATCAGGGGTTCAGTCTGGACTGCGTTCAGTTTGAGATGTCTAGTAGATAGGAGTAATGAAGGGGCTGAGCAGGCAGGTTAATGTGCGTCTGGGTTCAGAGGAGAGATTGGGGCGGGAGATAGCAGGGAAGGCCACCAGCGCAGGTGGTGTTTGATGCCATGACACTGAAGACTGTAACCTGCAGAAGGAGTCGTAGAAGACGTCCGGGACCCAGGCCCGGGGTCCAGTCACAGAAATGGGGGCCAGGCACAGCCTCCCTCAGCAGATGTGGAATCAGAACCTTCTATCGTGGGGCCCTGAGCTCCACACGTCACCTCTGCCGACCTCCTTCCCCAGCAACGGCACAAGGGGAGGGCAGGATCCAGGGAGAAGAGGAGGAGAGAGGGCTGCAAACCACAAAGGGCAGAAAACTTTAGTCATCATTTAGTTCTTCTTAGGGAGCCAAGTACAGAAATCCAGGTTCATCCTGGGTCGGACCATATCACGGACGCTCATTCATTCAACATACATCTCCTGAGCGTCTCCTATGTGCCAGGCACTGGTAACTGACCAGGGAAGTAGACACAGTCCCCGGCTTCAGGGAGCCTCTCTTTTTTTTTTTTTTAAAGATTTTATTTATTTATTTGACAGACAAGAGATCACAAGTAGGGAGAGAGAGGAAGGGAAGAAGGCTCCCTGCTGAGCAGAGCGCCCAATGTGGGACTCCATCGAAGGACCCTGGGATCATGACCTGAGCCGAAGGCAGAGGCTTTAACCCACTGAGCCACCCAGGCGCCCCAGGGAGCCTCTTTCTTAGCAAAGGGGCCACCGTCCTAACTGCAACCTTTTATAGTCTTACTTCTCTTGGATTTCTAACATTTGGTGCTTCTAAAAGTGTATTTTCTCCATTTTTGTGTCTGTTCCTAAGAGGTGAGCAGAGATCACTCCAGATCTCTATTTGTAGGCACTGCTCCACGGACGGAACACAGGCATGTAGAGGATTGTTGCTGTGTTTTCCTATGTGACGTTGGTTTTTCAGTGACATAGTACACTCGTGAGCTGGGCACAGGACCACAGCAGTGTTCTGCTGTGGTGGAAATGAAGCAAGATAGTGTGAGAGTGAAGACTGGTTAATATCGTAGAGCTTCACCGTGCTGGTGCTCTGGCGTCACCAAGACCCAGTGGGAAGGTGGGACACATGCACACTTGTCGCTTCTGTGCTCACTAGGCAAGCGGAGGCTCCCACGCCGACTGGTTTTTTTAAGGGAAACTCAAACACAGTTACTCATCTTTTTAAAATAGAAATTGAGACAGAAGCCATTGACATTTTAGACATTTCATGGGACACTGTTAACACACCGCTAGCTGGGTTGAGGGCCACTGTTTGGGAAACAGTTAAGACACATCGGGCGTCAGATCTCAGTGTTACCGCTCCCAGCTGCGTGACTAGAAGCAAGTCACTGTACTCCGCAGGCTCTGAGTTTCTCCGTCCATCAACGGGAACACTAACGGTTCCTGTCAGTCATCCCCTGAGAAGTACATGACATCAGACCCGTGAAGGCCTTGGCTTTCCACAGTCCCCTCTCCCTAAAGGGCCGCCATTACAGTGGGAAAGGAAGGCAGAGGGTTGGACCAGGCGCTGGCGAGCCCTGGTGCCCTGTGAAGGAAGGGGAGGGGTGTCACCCAGGCAGCCAGAGCAGCAGATCAGGTCACCCAGCCCCAGTGCTCAGACTGGACCTCCCCAGACCTGTCCGGACGTGGTACTTTGTGCTGGCTGGCTGGCAGGGAGGTCTGCCCTGGGGGTGCTGCTGCCCGGGCACAGGGAAGGACCAGGGCACTCGTCCGGGATGAGGCAGCTGCGCAGACATGGGGAGTGAGGGGGTCCAGGGTTCACAGTAGAGTTACGGTCCTAGATGGCCAGAGAGGCGGTGATGCCGTGGACGGAAATGGAGTGTGCTGACGATAGAGAAGTGAAGACAGATGATGATATTTAGAAGATGAAGAATTCAGAGAGAAATGAGTACAAAGGGAGTGTCTGAGGAATTTTGGGATGCGGCCATTTCTTGTCCTTAAATCACCTCTTCAGAGCAGCTCACCAGCGTTATAAGTGCAAATGACTCTGACCTCAATTAAATCTCAACTCTGGGAACAAATTAGCACCGGGGAACGCCTTGCAGATGCTCCTCAGTGTGGAGAACCAGGCTTCCAGCTCAGACTGCCCTCTGTTGGACGCCTCAGCCCCACATTCCAGAAGGAAAACAAACATCCCGAGAGCCTCCCAACCCTTCCCATACAATTACTGTTTTACTTTCAGGATAGCTCTGTGAAGGGCTCCAGTTTCCAAGGTGGGGACACTGAGGCACAGAGAGGCTGAGCACCACGTCCCAAATCCCAGGTGGGGCGGAGCTAAGCTCAGAGGCCGAGCTCCATGCTTCACTCAGTAGACTCAGCTGTCCCTGGACGTGGGAAGAATGATTTGTTCCAAAGGGACCAGATGTTCCCCCCTCAAAAGGACTGCCAAGACACCCAAGTCAGAGTCCCTTTCTTAGGTAACTGAAGACATGATCTTAAGGGCCGAGGTTGAAATGTGACCAGTATATGCTTATTCAAATCCTTTGCTCCTGGGTCTGGGCAGGGCACCAGACCAGCCAAGGTAAAGGACCATAGCGCTATTAGAGGTTGACAGAAACACAAGGACCTTCCTGGGCAGAGAATCAGGAGGCCGTGTTCTTGGTTGTGTTTGGAACTCACATGTGACTTCCATCAGGTTCTTCCCCCCCGTCCCGTCTGCTGATCAGCAAAAGGAGGTGTTCAGTTCAACAGCACATTTTCCAACTTCCGACTCTGCTGATGACTGGCACTGTCCCTCAAGAAGACAGCTTTGGCCGTCCCTACACATTTAAATGTGCACACCCACTAATTTCTTGGATTATGACTAGAGAAATACCCACAGAAGTGCACAAGACAGATGCCCAGGATGTTCAGTGAAACACTGAGTGCTGATGACTTGACTGTCCACCATCATAAGACTGTCTAGATAAGTTACAGCATACCTATCCCTTGGAAAGCAACGTAGCCTGGAGAAAAGAATGAAGAAGGAATGTAAGTAGTGAAGTGGAAGTACCACCATGATATATATATTTTTTCTTAGCGAGTGCACATGTGGTGGAGGGGAGTGGGCAGAAGGAGAGGGAGAGAGAAAACCTTAATCAGGCTCTGTGCCCAGCACAGAGCCTGAGGCAGGGCTTGGATTTTATGACCCTGAGATCATGACCTGAGCCAAAATCAAGAGTCAGATGCTTAACCCACTGAGCCATCCATGCGCTCCCATAATGATATATTCTTGAGTGAAACAAGCAAAATTTGCCCAATAAAAAAATCTGTATGGTATGTGTACATTGCTGTATTTATAACGAAAGATCTAGAAGGAAGAGTGAGGGGGAAACTTTTCCCCTACAGAATGCTTTGCTTTTATAATAAAAATTACTTTAAAATATTTTAATGTGTAGAATACTATAAGGTAAGTCTATATGCATCTCACCTAAGCAGTTTTGAGTTCTTGAACTTCCAGAAGAACCCGATGATTTGAGATGCGCAGTGTTCCTCAGATTCTGTGTGTCTAGTGCTTATGCACCAGCTACACACACTAGCCCGTGGGGCGGACTATTTGGCAAGTGGGAAATGGAGGCCCCAGACTGGTTTCTCAAGGCTATTTCTACCATACGCAGGATGCCGCCTCTCTGTTCCTGTCCTTTGGGATCTCATTCCTGTGGGGACACTTAGTGCATTGTACCGTCATCGTGGGCTCCAGCACTGTGCTGTTCAAAATGGAAGCCTGCTGAACCCTAACTACAGAATCAGGGCTTGCATTTGATAGGACTTTGGGCTTTTTTAATTTCCTTCTTTACTGGCAATTCATTTTTTATTATATTTTACGAAAGTATTCATCTGCAATGAGTGGAAAATTCTTTAGAATCTGGCCCTTCAGGGGTGCCTGGGTGGCTCAGTTGTTAAGCATCTGCCTTCGGCTCAGGTCGTGATCCCGGGGTCCTGGGATCGAGCCTCGCGTCGGGCTCCCTGCTGGGTGGGAAGCCTGCTTCTCCCTCTCCCACTCCCCCTGCTTGTGTTCCCTCTCTCACACTCTCTATCAAATAAATAAATAAAATCTTTAAAATATATATATATAAGAAAAGTGAGGCAAGGGCCACACACAAATAAAAAGCAGCACTCATGGCTCACGGTTACAAAGTCAGACGAAGTTGGCAGACTCAGATAAACATTCTTACCAGCCTGAACAAGGAACAGGAAACACAGGCCCCATGCACAAAGCTCTTAATTTGAAGAGCTGCTGTTTAAGAGGAAGCTTTCGGACCATTGACTTCAGGGTGAAGAAAAGGAGGAGTGGGCAGGGTCCCAGCCTGGGTCAGGTTCAACCGTGAGGGAAACAACTTCAGCCTAAAAAGTTTTTGCCTCAGTTCACGGGCAGAAACTCCCCAGCCCTGAAGGTGGCTGGGCCTACCTTGCTCTGTTTTCAGATTTTCCACAGGCACTTTTCAGAGACAAACAGGTCTTCCTTAAACGTAGAGGGACCCGGAAGGAGAAAGATGACTCCTCTTTCCCCTTTCAAGCTCTCCTGTAAGGTCACGCCATAGAAAGCAGGGTCAGAATGGACCTGAGTCCTAAGCCCTTCCCCTTTGTGTGAATCATTAAACAGGCCATTTACACTCCGTCCCCACGTCTGCAAATGGGATGATAGTAGGACCCGCGTTCATGTGAGGGCAAAATGGGAGAGTGCGTATAGCGAACTCAGCTCAGGCCTGACGCCGCAGGAGCCTTCCACACACGCTAGCTCAGGGCTCTTCCTAATCATAGACCAAAGTGCAAGCCCAAAGGAGTCGTGGGCAGTGACAGGTACCATTAATTCAACACAGGGCATGTGCCAGTGACAGCGTCAGGTGACACATTTATCATCTGGTGGGATTCTCCGTACAACCTCTGAGTAGCTCCTCAGTAGCACCTTTTAGTAAGGACAGGACTCGGAGAGATGAGGTGCCCTGTCCCAGCTGGGCCACCTCAGAGGCATGGGGCATGGGGACTGAGCCGGGCTCCCCTGCCGCGCTCCCCATCATCACCCACCTCTCATCCTCCTGGTTTCCTGGGTCTTGCTGTCTTTTCTGTTTCCCAAGAGAAAGCATAAGATCGCAGGCATCTGGGCATCGGCTTTGACTGGCTTTGTCGTGGTTCTCAAGCTTTCTTCATTGGCTTGATTTTACAAAAATTTGGCATTCCCTTAAATTAAAAAATACATATATATGTTTGGTTCTTAATGTCCCCTGGGGAAGGTTTCTAAATCTAAAGGATTTCGTTCACTTCTCCTTAATGCTGAATTTAATAAGGCTAAGTCACTGGATCTTTGCTAACAAGTTGGGTTGTTTGTTGCTTTATTTTCATTTTGGAAACTTCTCTCCATAGTGAACCATCCTCCCTCTGCTGAAAAAAATCCCATGAGGAATTCTGATCAGATGCCAGAGCTGTGGAGCAGATCCCCTGGAGGCTATCATGTTTCTAGAAGGCTCCTAGAAGGCAACAAGTCTTGCAACCTGACTCTTAACTGACTTCTTCTTACCTGTTGGATTGTCTCAGGGCAAGGGGAAAAGGACACAGGCATGCTTTCTGCTTCCAGACAAAATTATGTATTTCATAATGGAAGAAATCTTTTCATACCAACAATTGAAATTCACTGTACCCTGTCAAAGGCAACAGAGGGCAAGAGACCTGGAACCCAGCTGCCTGGGTTTGGGCACCAGCTCTACCCCTTATCTGTGGGGCCCCGGGCAAGTTGCTTAATGTGTCTATGCTCCGGTTTCCTCCGGTAAAATGCGGGTGATAATAGTACATGAATCCATGTATTTTTGTGAAGATAAAACTGGGTTTGTCAGACTGAAGGATTGTCCCGGGACGCTCGGGGATACAACTGGGAAAGTCCCAGGCAAACCCACCCTAAGATAAAAGGGGAGTACACTGTAGTGCTTTAGGCACATTTCACTGCTCCGTCCGTAGTCTTAGCTGCCATTATTCACGGTTACCCCCGGCAGCCATTTTCCTTGCCGTTGGTGCCATGGTCCTCGTTTACTTATCGTCCACTCTATAGGGGACTTCCGTGTGTCTCTTCACCCACACCACCATTGATCTGGCACCACCAAAGTCCCCCAGGAAATGTTTCTTGCTGTTTATAGAACAAGCTTCCAGAGAATCAACTATATGCCAGGCAAACAGCTTCCTAACAAATCGTGTAGTCTTTCTCCCTCAACCCTCCAGCAGCATCTAACTTGAAGGTTAAAATAGAGAGAATGCCATGTGATGACAGACTGATGTACTCACATCCAAGGAACAGCCATGATGGCCGGCAACCCCATGAAGCTAAGGGGAGAGGCCTAGAACCTTCCCCCTCACAACCCCCAGGAGGACCCAACCCTGGCAACACCTTGATTTTGGACTTCTGGCCTCCAGAACCGTAAGAGGACAGATTTCTGTCGGTTTAAGCCCTCTGGTTGGTGGCACCTTGTTACAGCAGCCCGAAGAATCAAGGACAGCCTGCTTATGACCCAAGTCTAGACCTTCCCAGTCTTGTGTCCTGACAAATCCAAGGGCCTCTTCACTGGTCTCCCTGCCTGTGTTATCTGTCTCTCCTCATGTCTGTCTGAAAACACCAGCTTCTGGCTCCCAGGTCAGAGACACCCCGTGACACCCAGCGCCTCCATCAGCACTTCCCAAATTTACCGGAGGGTAAGAATCCCACAGATGATACTTCAAATTACAGGTTCCCTGGCCCCATTCCAGACCTCTGGAAATGGGCTTGTGGAAGGGGAGCCTTGGAATCTGCATTTTTAATGAGCATCCAGAATGACTGGTAACCTCAGGGACATTTGGGGCACTCTGGCCCACGAGATGAAATCCAGAAGAGACCGAGGATCTTGGTTCTGTGACTTCCATACCATGACACCAACCTCATATTCAAATGTCACTTCCTGAGGTTTCCAGGGCCTCAGAATTCATCCCGCTGTGCTGCCTGCCTCGAAGTCCTTCAGCTTGCTCATCCTCTACCCAAGGATGCTGGCGTCCTTGAGAACCACTCCGGCCTCGCCATCCCCCCCCCGCCCCCCCGAAAACTGCTCTTCCTTTCCTCCCTCTTCTAAATCTAGAATCCAGAATCTGAATGATGCCACTTAAAGCTTAAAGTTATCTCTGATTACTCAGAGACAGCCTTTCGGTGAACTCAGAATAAAAACCAAACCCCACACCCCCGCCTGCAAAGACCCAGCATGACCGGGCCCCGCCCACCTCTCACACGCCGCCTCTTCTGGAACCATTCTCCTTCAGTCTCGAAGTTCCAGGCACGGGCTTTCCTGTAATTCCTCAAACACACCGCATTTCTCCCGCCTGGATTCTTGCCACATGCTCTTCTCTCTCCCCACCCCCAACACCTTATAATATTTCAATATCATGTCCTCAGAGCTTTTCCTACAACCCATCCTAATTAGAACGCGCACGCGCGCGCGCGCGCGCGCGCGCGCACACACACACACACACACACACTCACTCACTCTCTCTCTCCACTTATACTCAATCACCACCCTGTTTGACCAATTGCGGACATTTAAAAATCAGGAAGTGTGACGTAAAACCATCCAACCTCATAAGGAATCAGAAGACCTGCCATGACAAAGCCATGTTCTCAGCCACACAGGTGGGAGGTGAGCCCTGGCCTGGCCACCCCCCAGCCTCTCCACTCCCTTCAGCTACCAGCCTGGGCCCAAACAACCGTGTTTGTGACACTTCCTTGACCCCCCTCCCAAAATGAATTCACTTATCACATGTCTGCCTCATGGAAACAGATGGTCTTGGTCCCCAGAGCAGCCCCAGCATCTCGCCTGTGCCAGGCACAGGGCTGGACCTCACCGAACAAGAACTGAATGAGTGAATGATGGATAGATGGATGTCCTGCCTTCCCGTGTCCCATAAGCCATACCATTCATTTTGCCTTTTAATTACACCCTTCCCCACTGCACTCATTAATTTGCTGCCCCCGGTGCCTCCCTCCTCTGTAGAGCTTATGAAAATACAAATCTGATCCTTTCATCGCCCAGTTGTAAACATTCGCGGAGTCTCCCAGCACCGCTGGGGAAAGCACAGACTGGTCAGGAGAGCGTGTGAGGCCCATCTCATCATCCTTTCCCACCTCCACAGAGGAGAGGGCCCCCACCACCGGGCACACCCACGCCCCACGCAATGGCTTAGGGAACACACCATGTTCTTCCCCGCCCCCACACCTCTGCCGCAAAGCTCCCTTTCCCTGGAATGCCTCCTCCCCCGTCCCACAGCCCGCCATGCCTCTAGCAAACTCCCACTCATTCTTCTGCCCGATGGCTAGCCAGAGAGTCACTTCACTGTGAAACACCCCAGACCGCCCCCCCCCACCCCCAGGCTGACTTAGTCATTCTCTCTCTTCTGCTCCCGCCCTCCTTGCGTACCCTGGCCTCAGCCCTGAGTCATGGCTCAAAATAGCAGCTGGTGTCTTCTGAGTGCTTGCCGCGTGCCAGGACAGACTGAGCTTTGTCGCCTTTAATCCTTGCGCTCGTGCTGAGCCCCTGCCTGCAAGGAAGCCTTCCCCGCTCCGCCCCCTGCCCCAAACACACAGAGATGCAGGAGGATCACTTTCTCACCCCAGCTTCCCTGAGAGGTCACCCCTGCCACCTCCTGTTGGGTTTTCTTTCTCCTTCCACACCTTGCTCTACCCCCCTGGCCTCCCCATCTTCCCTCCCTGCTTTATTTTTCTCCACGTATCACTAACACACTACACATTTTGATTAATCTGTGTGTTCAGTCTCTACCCTGTGGAATGTCAGCTCTGGGAGGGCAGGGATGTTGTCACGTCTTGTTTACTACTGTAAGCTTACCTTCTAGAATAGCACCTGGCACATAATAGACTATAAATACTTATTAATTCAAGGAGGATAGATGTTATCACTATCTTCGGTTGATTCCCAAGGTAAATGGTCTAGAGAGAGAAAGATGGGCTCCACAGGTGGTAGAGTCAAATGTGATCTCTGGAATGTCAACTCCAACAACCCCCCCACCACCCTTAACTACAGCGGCCACCACTTCCTGAAGACATCTCTCCCTGGCTCTGACTTCTCAGCTGGACGTGGGTTCCTTGGAAGCAAGAACTCTATTGTATTCAGATTTTTGTTTCCTTGCATGATCCATGGTAGAAGCTCAAGAATATTTGCGGAACCAATCTATATGTGAACTGTGAAATGCTAGATGGTAGAAATCCTATCCTCACTTTTTATCCTTTATCTCCATGCTGAAAGCAGTGCTGTAGACATAGCTGAGGCTTTAAATACTTACTACATTAACGAATTCTGTTATGGCACTAGGTCATAAAAATAATTAGCAATCATGACAATAATGGGTAACCTTTACAAAGTCCTCACTCTGTGCTGGGTCCTTTCCTGAATGCTTTGCACACAAATGAAGATGATCAACTCTCTTCCTATCCTCATTTTCTAGATGACGAAATGGAAGCTCAGAGAGGTTAAGAGCTTGCCCAAGGTCACACAGCTAGGAAATAGCAGAGGCAGGATTTGAATGTAGGCACCTGAGAGTCACATTTTTAACTACTCTGGGCTGCATCTCAGCTAAGAGATGTCCATTACAAGGCCACCCCGTGTGAAGACAAGAAAAATGGTTTATTATACATTTCTGTTTTATTTCAAGGGATTTCTTGAAATTCTGCCAAAGGCTTTGGTAGGCAGTACTACTTGCTAAATAATAACCACTAGCATGCGTGTTACACTTGATGGTTGGCAGAGCGGCTTCATGCACTGCTTTTCCGCTGACCCCTGCAACAATGTTATGAGGTGGCTGCTTCTGTCTCGTCTCATAGAAGAGGACTCTGACGCTCTGAGCGGTTAAACGAACAAGTTCAAGGTCACCCAATCAATGCGGAGCAGAGCAAGGGCTCAAGTTAACGTCTATCAGAAAAATATTAAGATCTGACTGTTTTCTTTCTTTCTTTTTTTAATAAGACTTTTTAATGTATTTATTTAATGTATTTATTTGACAAGCAGGCAGAGAGGCAGGCAGAGAGAGAGAGAGGAGCAAGCAGGCTCCCCGCTGAGCAGGGAGCCCGATGCGGGACTCGATCCCAGGACCCTGGCATCATGACCTGAGCTGAAGGCAGAGGCTTTAACCCACTGAACCACCCAGGCATCCCGATCTGAGTGTTTTCAACCATAAGATTCTTCCATGTCACTTACAAGTAAATAAAATAATCCACAGGAGAGCATTCGGCACGGTGCATGGAACCAGGTAGGACCCTCAGATAAATGGGAATTATCATCATCTTCATCCACACCTCCTAGGACTGGAATATTTTAGCTGATGACGGCAGACCGTCTGTGAAGCCTGATGGGAAGATTACCCATTTCATTCTAGTTCGTCCCTGGTAATGTTGAAATAATGATCAATCTCCATTATCCCTGGGGAACCGAAGAATGTTAAGAGCTGGAAGGAGTTGCGGAGATGAGCTCATCCAGCGCCTGCATTCACAGACGGAGAAATTAAGTCCTAGAGAGGGAAGAGGTCAGAGGGCAAACTTCTCCAGGGTAGGGCTCCGGCACTGTGCCTGGCACATACGGCCTCCCATGAAGACGGCTTTTACCTAAAAGGGCATCTAGCTTCCTAAAGGCTACAGGAGGTAATTCGTTCGATTCCTGAGCTTCCAGCACTCCCGCCCCACCCCCACACAAAGTACCAAAGTGTTATAAGCTATTAACTAGAAAACCGGTCATGTGACTTAATTCCACCTCTGCTAAAGGGCTTAAAATGCTTTGGTGAGTAGTCTGAGATTCATAAATATACACTTCAACTCTTAAAGAATTATTAACCAGCTCCATCAGAACTGGAACTTGAGCAATCAAGGGGAAAAAGAGCTGGCAAGAAAAATGTCTTGAATAAAATCTCGCCACTAGTATATATGACTCTTTGGCACCTCATTCTCCCTTTCTTAAAGACAGAAGTACTAAAAAGGGCGATGTGGCACCGGCGTAACCCCTACTGGCTTCTTCAGAGGGCGGAGACAGGCTGGACGGACCTGCCAGCGTGTGGGTGTGATAATCAGTGGTAGCCCATTCCCAACTAACGATTTTGAGACCCTATAATTTATCGAGTCCGTGTCATACTCACCTTACTTATCTCACTAACTCACTGGGTACTAATTCTCCCAGGCATGGGACTAGCTTTTCATTCCATGATCAGCTTTCGCTTGAGGATTTGGGGGTGGGGAGGGATGACGGAGAGAAATGAGATTAGGGCTCAGTCTGGGAACTAAAGAAACAGAAATATAAACCCTCCTCTGTGCTGTTGCTCTGGGCTTCACGCTTCTCAAGGAAGGCTGAGTTTCAGGCCCTGCCAACAAACGCGCAGCCACAATAGCTCATGGAATGAAAAGGTTCCCTCCTCCACAATACCTTTATCAAATTCAAACTATTTTCCACATTCCTTCCTTACACCGCTCAGGCACACCTGTGACGCAGGCCTCAGAGCAAATTCCACTCAGGAGATCCAGGAAGCTCCCTGTAGAAAGGAAAGTCCAAGAGGGATACCACACCCGGAGGAGGGGAGAGAGGACATGACAATGCCTCTAGGAATGCAGGGCCCACGCAGGTGTGTTGGCGTCCGTGAACTTCCTTTTGGAAAGGGCCTGATAAATCAGTATGGATAATAGTAATAGAGCTCAGCCACCCCACACTCGCTCATGTTGAAGTGGGGCCTGGCTTCCAGGGCATGGCCCTGGCAGTTGGGGAGAAGGTGACAGCTGAGAATAAAGATTCCTAAAGGCTGTGACATGTTCTCTACTCAACGGTTCATAAACCCAGGGGCGGGGCAGGGTGGGGTGTGTGTGTGTGTGCCCTGGGTGTCCCTGGGACCTTTTCAGGGGATTCTCAAAACTATAACTATTTTCACACTACTGACCTGTTACTTGTTCTTCTCACCATCATTGTCTCACAGGTATCCAGTGGTGTTTTACAGAAGGGACATGGTGTGCGATGATGTCACCCTGATGACTCATGGAATGTGTGTGCTTGTATGTTCTTTTGATGAAACATTCTGTTTTAGTTCTCAGACAATGAATATTAAAAGACATAACACACAAACTAAATACTCGGGGGCCCTTCATAATTTTTAAGGTCTTAACGGGTCTTGAGTCCAAACCATGGAGCTACCCTATCACAACACCACACTTAATGTCCAGCACAGCCCAAATTAGGTGCTTTCGAACAGGGGGTGGAGGCCACAGCCTTATTATCATTCAGCTTAGGATGGAATCCTTTCCATCTGTACTTCCACCCAAAACCGCCAGAAAAAACTTAAATTCCCCCAGAAACACTTAGTGAACCCAACCCCCTTGGGGAAAGACAGGCTTCTCACCTTTGAGCCCGGGGGTGGTGGTGGGGGGGGGGAGAGTTAGCCTGGAGAAACCACAGGCACCCAGTGAAGTCACGTGCGAGTACCTGCTAGGAGGCAGGTACCACTCTACGGGCTCAGCAACAGTCAGTTGACACGGTCGCTGCCTCCTCAGTGCTTTCATTCTGAGGCAGAGGCAGATGACTCCAAAAACATGAAAAAACAAACTTGTCACACAGGTGCTGGGAAGGATGTACAAGGGTCAGGAGGGATTTGAGGTAAGCAGATGAGGGGAAGGCCCTGAGGACTCAGGTGGAGTGAAGTACCCTAACCAATTCCTCCTGGCTCAGACACCGCCCCCACCCCCACCCCCCCACCCCGCAAGCCCAGGTCCGCGCAGAGGAGGGGTCAAGGGGGCCCTTCTACGTGGATGGGGGGACTTGAGGGTCTCCTCTCCACTTTCCCGGCATCGCCAATGCTAAACAGCGTCCCCGTAAGGAGAAACCTGACTCTGGGGCATTTAGAGCAAAGGGTTCAGTCTTTTATCAGACTTTATAGAGGACACCGCTCTATCACTACCCTCGGAGAAAAGAACGTTATCCAGAGGCTGCCACTGGTGGAAACTGCAATCAGCCAAGAAATGGAGAGAGGAGGGAGGAGGAGGAGGATGGAGAGGAAGATCTTAGTTTAAAAATAAAATAAATACAAAATAAGCAAAGAAAAAAGAAAGCCCGGGCGGGCCCATCTAGAAGTCCTGAGGGAAGCCGGACCTGAGGGGAGCCATCCTGGCCTCAGTTCACTTTCCCTCCCCAACCGCGGCGCTCCCTCGACCTCCTGGGACCCGACGAGTTGCAGAAAAATCTCTACGGACGAGAACGAAGAGCCCTGATATTCTCCCCTACTAACTGCTGCAGAGCGAGAAAAGTTTTATTTTGTAACCAGGGTTGCAGCCGGACGCCTAAACGACCCAACTGGGTGGTGGAGAGGCGTTGCTGCAGCACCCAAAAGTGGACGTGGGGTGGGGGCGCCGGGAACCGAAGAGCTCCAACGCGCTTCGGCAACCGGCCAAACCCAGCCCCGCGCGCTCTCGCCGGGACCAGGACGTCAGGCGCGTGCCTGCGCTTGCGCAAAAGGCACCCGCCCAGCTCCTCTCCAGGTGCGCTCTCGCTTCCGGCCGGCCTTCCCAAGGCGGAAACACCAGAGCCCGCGCATGCGCTTTCCAGCTCTCCTGCTTGATCCGAGGAGGGGGCCCAAGGCTTCAGGTGATCCCGCCCCTCCCTCGCAGCGCGGAGCCAATCGCACGGTGGTGGGCGGGATTTTCAAGAAGGTGGCCCGCCCACGCGCTTCGCGAAACGTGTTTCGATTGGTTGGCGACGCTGGCGCAGGTGCGCGGTTCCTATTGGGTGTGGGCGGAGCACGAGCCGCCGAGGCTTTGGCCGAGGCTGCAGGTGAGCGCGCGCACGCGCCGCCGCTCCCGCCCGCCTCGGGTGCGCGCGCGCGGGCTTGCGGGGGAGGCGGCCGAGAGCGAGATTGCGGCGCCTGTCGCCTCTGCTCCGCCCCCTCCTCCTCCTCCCCCTCCTCCTCCTCCGTCGCGGCCGCCGCCGAGGCCCGGAGGGAGGGAGTCGCGTCCCCACCCGCCGCGCAGCCAGTCCGACCCTCGGTCCGGCCGCGTGAGCAGGCAGCCGAGCGGAGCTCTGCGCGGAGACCCGAGCCGCGGCCGCCCCTCTGCAGGTGCCTGTGAGGAGTCGCCCGGGCCGCAGCCGCGTCCCCAACCCGCCGGCCGCGCACTCGCTCCCTGCGCTCCCGAGGGGCGGCCCGGCCGGAGGAGGCCGCCGCGGGGCCCGGCCTCAGCATGAACCGCAGCCACCGGCACGGGGCGGGCAGCGGCTGCCTGGGCACCATGGAGGTGAAGAGCAAGGTGCGCGGGGCCGGGGCTGGGCGGAGCGGCCGGCTGATGGGGGCCGGGGCCGGGCCTGGGGGAGGCCGGGGGCTGCCCGGGGCGCCCGGGGTGGGGGGGGACTGCCCGGTGTCTGCAACGCGGGGGGTGCGGCAGTGGGGTGCGGAGGCAGGAGGTGGTGGGTAGTAAACTTGCCGAGAAGGGGGCGAAGGAGGGGCCGTGTGTTTGTTCCTGGCCCAGGTGGGAAGACCCATGGAGCACTTAATCTCCTTGAATCTCACTCCTGTTAAGGGATGGGAGGCGTCTGAGCGCAGTGTGGGACGAAGGCTTGGGGGTAAATTCTAGCTCCTGGTCTCGGAGGAAAAGCTATTTGGAAGACGCGTGGTCACAAAGTGTTACCCCTTTCTGTGGTTCAAGGGTGCATCGAGTGGGGTGAAAGGGAGAACCCAGTGCACTAAAGGGACCTTTTAAAGTTCGCTTTGCTTCCTGCTAGGGATTTTTCCAGCACTACCTTTGGTATGCGTTTAATCTATAAAATTAACACTATCACCTTTCGTTTGAGTAGCCCTTTACAGTTTGAGGCTGGATGCTCTTCTCATTCCATCGGGCTACCTTTTCACATCAAGTGTTTTCCTTCTTGACCAACGGTATGCCAGTCTGCTGATCATTCCCGCCGCATCCCCTGAATTCCTAAATTGCAAGGCTGCCTGAGCTGGGTAGTCTTTAGGGATTAGGTAGAGAATGCTTTCCAGAGGGGGTTTTGAGCTGGAATTTGAAGGTGATCGGCAACCACAGCCCCACTTTCAGCAAGCATTTCCTGGGTTGAAGAGCCGAAGAAGTTTAGATGATCTAGTTTGATTCTCTTGACAAAAGGGAGGGGTCAGAAAGGTTAAGACTTTGCGGGACTCTGCTTGTATGACAAAACCTGGAAGCCTTTCTACAGAATAACTTCTAGACTCTATAGAATAAAACTGTTTTTGAGAGCACTAAAAAGAGTTGAGGAAAGCAAAACACCTGCAAGAATGGGAGAACAGTACAAGCATATCAACTTCAGAAATGATGAAACCGGGCAAATCCCAAATCAGGGAGTGGTTTTGAGTGGAGGAAAGAGAGCAGCCCGGAGCCTGTGGGGGGAATGGCTTTATTATCTCGTTGATAAGCAAAGTTCTGTAAGTTGCTGTAACTGAGATCTGCATTCATTTTAAACATCATTTAAATGTTATTTGTAACTTCTGGAGCAGGAGGGGCAGTAGTTTCACAGAAACCGTCCTGTTTAATAAGAACAGAAATGTAATTATAGCAGTTCAGAGAATGTGCTCTTCCCCGTGTCCTCAGTGGAACCGCTAGAGCAAATGGAAGAGACGTGCTTGAGCTAGGGGTTAAGATGACTCCAAATATACAGGGTTTTTCCTCGAGCGGTATAGTGGCCTGAGTGGTTCTGTGCCCACTGGTTGAACTTTCTCAGGCATTTCTGTCATGAATCTAGTTTGCGTCTGTGGGGGTTGAGGTTAAGAAAAGACAAACACTTAGGATATTGCATAATCTTCGAATGCAGTTTGTGGTCCTAATCTTGGTAGCAATTTTTAATTCTTCATCATAGGGGAAAAAATGGGCAGAGATTCTAGGTGCACTGATAAGTACAATCAAATGGTCATTTGTCTCCTGGACGGGAAAGCTGGCGCACTCTGGGACAGGAATTTCAGGCTTTCTGGCCCCCTTCTCTTCTGTCCGCTGACTGTGAGTCTTTCCTACCTGTTATATATTTGAGCTGTCAGGCTGCACTTGTAGTGAGCCGTGTCTCTGAAATAGAATCAAGGCTTTCTGAGAACCTGCACTGAATGAAATGTGGTTCCTCTGTTGTGCTCGAAGTTGGTGTGTAGACAGAATATTAGGTACTGGTTTTAGTGGGTCTGTGACACCTTGTTTTAAATAGATGCTGTTGACACATTTATTTTTAGCTGATTAAATGAAACACTTGTCATCTTTATCATTGACAAAGTATTTGGACAGATGTTTGAAACAGTATTTCCCTTTGTCAGCTGCCTTGGAGATAGCACAGCTTTTTACAAAACTGATGGTCAAGAGGTTGTAACCGCAACCCCGTGATGTGCAGATAGATCCACACTTCAGATTCTTTTTCTTCGGCGTAAAAAACAGTGTCAACTGTATCACCTGAGCAGAGCGGGGCAAGTTCTTAATCGATAATGAAGGTGGAATCCTTTAATGACCTTGGAACAATCTTTGGGCTGTACATGTTCTAATTATTATTCTTGGGCAAGCAGTATTGAAATTAACTTTGCAGTTTCTTGAACGTACCAACAGATGCCGGGCTAAGGGTGTCTATTCTCCTAGCAGATGCTGGGAGAAGGCCACATCCTGGGTGGCCAAGACAAACTAGACTGGCCTACATAAGAGTTACAGATGCTTCACACAGTGAATAGGTGTTACTGGGTCTTAATTTTATCTCTGTCTTAGTATTTTTCTTCACGTAGTAATACGTTCTCTTAATCCTGTTGTTTTTCCGCAAGAAGAGTAAGTTTCTCTTGTCCAGTTTTGTTTTCTGCTAACATTTGCAAAAGGGCACGTCAGCTGTGAAGCCATACAGTTTTTCATTGTTTTTATCATAACATTTAAGGAAGAGAAAAACAAGTTGAGTAAAGGATTTTCACCCCAAAGCTTTATTGAGCAAAGTCGTTGGAGCCCTAAAATGTTCATGGGTTAGATGTTACTCTCATTCACGTACCTGGGACAGTGATAAACCCTAGTGCAGATCCGTGGCAGTAGCTTTAGGTTGTGATACCAGGATAAAGACCAAGGAGGAGAAACTGTGACTTTTGATAACATCATAAGACTAGCTCTGATATGAAGGGTGTTGCCGAGTTTTTATTGACTTTGAAACGTGAAGGTGTGACTAAACTTCGAGAGTTTTAGGTATGAGTCACCTTATATTCTTGACCAATGTTGGTGTTTATGTTTTAGGAATGTGTCATGAAAACTCAGATTCATTAGAGGAGGTGGTTTGGGTGAATTTTAAACTTAATTTAATACTGATGAGTAGGTGTGGGTATTAGCAAGCACATGAACTTCTTCAGTGTAACAGATATAGTGCCTTGAGATATCACATCGATCCTTTGGAAGAGGAACTGACACATTTGTAATCTGCTCAAATTATTCTGATGGAGACTGTTTCTGCTGATGCTTAAGGCTGTGTTAGTATTACATTACATTAGAATACATTAGTATTTCTTAGTAGTAGATATTTAGAGGAAAAAGGAGTTCAGTGGTTGAATACATTTGACAAACATTTGTTTAAAATTAAAAAAAAAAAATCAGCTGGAGGACTCAACTGAGTGTTTGATATCTGGTCTCCACGGTGATCCCTAAGAGTGGGATCATAGTTTTGTAGGGTTCCTTGAGCTTACATGACCCGGGCGCTTTCTGAGGAAGGCTGATTAACCTTACCTGGGTTTCCCCCTGGAGGAAACGGCACACTGGGCCCATAGTCAGTCATAGATCCTGTTTATCGGGGACCAGATGAAGCCAGTCCTGAGTGCTGAATACCAACCGCTTTAATAATCTGGCGTTTGGAGAGCAAAGGTATGATACTAGAGGAATCAGAACGGGGCGTGATAGAGGTGGTTTTGTGGTTCCTTAATACCTCTCGGATGTCTTTGTCGTCTTTACCACTCATGGGTCAGCTCCTGTGGCGGGCCTGAGCCCTCCGTCTGTAGGGCCCAGGCACTGGGCCAAGCATATCCACACTCCTTGCATTAATAGGATGGTTGTAGGATGTATATTTTATGTATTAATAAAGCTTTTTTCCAGCATGATTATAGGGAAGATGCTCCTTATCTCTAGACCTATTCCTTGTAGGATAGACCTCCCATTTGTATTGTGCCTTCATGCCAAGAAGCTCAAAGTCCCTTCTTTATGTGTTGCTATTAGTTCTTTCCACTTCCTCTGAAATCATAATTCGTTTCATGGGGGAAGAAACTTCGGTGCTTTTTGCTAATTACCAAAATAAAGACTTGGGCACATCTTTCTTACCCCATGGTCTGGGCGGGGAGAGGACTGCTGTCAAGATCTGAGCTCCAGGCAGGGTTTGAGCGGAGTCACTCTTGCGGGACAGTCCCCAGGGAGGCCTGGGAACCCCAGGGATTGAGTGGAGCCTCATCCTTGATGGGAATGCCCCTCGGAGATGTAGCAGTGAGAAGGCACGTTCCTGTCTGTCTTACGCTATTTTATCTCCAAATAATGAGATTTGTGACAATAGACTGTGTCACTCCAACACTCTTTCTTATTAAGAGAAACACTGCTACTGTTAATGTTCCTATGGAGTGCGTTTTCAGATTGGGTCCTGTTACTTTTGTTTGTTTTTAATTAAGATGTTCATTGTATTTATAGTTTGGAGCTGAATTTCGTCGGTTTTCACTGGAAAGATCCAAACCTGGAAAATTTGAGGAGTTTTATGGATTACTGCAACACGTTCATAAGATACCCAATGTTGACGTTTTAGTAGGCTATGCAGACATCCACGGAGACTTGTTACCTATAAATAATGATGACAATTACCACAAAGCTGTTTCAACGGCCAATCCACTGCTTAGGATTTTTATACAAAAAAAGGGTAAGTACCACTGTGTAGAGACACTGTTTTAGAAATAAAAGTAGTTTATTTTCCTCACGGGTAGGATTATGCATTGAATTCTCACTTTGTTGAATAGAACTGTGTCCATTCAGAAAGATATGGTGTAAAGACTGGGACTTGGGAATCAGAGAAAGATGCTCGTTTTTTGGTGGCAACCAACTTTCAAGTGCTGTATTTACTACTTAATAACTACCTGAAGGAAAGTTACTTATTTAGAATACTCTTCACAGAAATAAAGTTAATTATCTGGAAACTTAGATAGCAAGTCATTATTATGGAGGAATTTAAACACTGATATTAGTCTTGCAAAAGAACATTTGAAATAACCATCCTATATGACAAGAATTTTGAGTTGTAGAACTTTTTTTTTTTTTTTTTTTAAACTCTGGCCTCCCGCGAGTCTGTGTGTCTGCCTGGCCGCGCCTGGGCATGATGTGTGCCATTTTTATTTCTTTGGTTTTGGTAAATGAAGAGGTTTAGAAAGCCAGCATGACAGCAGCAAACTTAGTATTGGTGGGATAATGAAAGCCTTACAGTGTTTATAAACCAACCCAGAAAATAGTTTGAGAGAATGGTTAGGAATTACCCTTGAAGGTGAAACTTTATTTCCCAGTTGATAAACGTTAGACCACTCCTAGGGCTTTGAAATTCCACTGATTATATAGCTTTGCTTTTCTGGGTTTGGAGGAACTAAAGTCCACCAACAAAATAAACCTCCCAAGGGTGACATGTTCATAACACTTGACTGTTTACAGAATACATAGAAACGCACAAATTGATTTTCCCAAAGACCTCTGAGATGGATTTCATAGATACGTAACAGTCGTGTGGTGTAGTTAGAGTATTAATCTAGGAAGATTAATTTGGCGGTTGGGGATGAGTTGAAGTGAGCAGGGTCTTAGAGGAGAGAGCCAGGAGCCGGCGGTGAAGGGACAGCTGGGAAGCCGCCCCAGTGGAGGAGGCAGGCGACGAAAGTGGCAGCGTTGAAGAGGGCATATCTGATATTTGAGAGTCGCTGTGCTCCCCCCGGGATGGCGGGGAGTCGAAGAGGAGTCCAGCAGAGAACAGCTTTCTGGGTTCGAGTCTGACGGCTAGAACAGTGTCATAAACAACCAGAATTTGGAAGAGGGAGATTAGCTTGGAAAGAAAATGGGTTTGGTTTTAGGATATTTGGCTGGTGAATTTTAACCATGCCACGTAGGAAATTGGAAATGGTAGACAGGAACTTTGGATTGAAATCTGGAGGCCCAGTCAGAGAAAATTGGAAGTCTGTGGAGAAGTGATATTTGAGAAATTCTCCGGAGGAGACGTCAGGCCTTGTAGGGATGAAGACCAGGGATAGACCCTTGGAAAGCTGCACGGACTGTTGGAGACAAAAGAACATCAGTAGGGGAGAGAAGACAAGCATTCACGTGGAACTGGTCATTTTAAGCAGAGTAATATTAATTATCGATGAGTAGGCCTTTCTTGGTAGCAGTTGTAATTTTCATTAAAATACTTTGTTGTATTTGGAAGGGGTATGCAGGCGTGGAGTGGTTATTTTTAAACCACTGCCATCCAACAAAATTTTGTTGGATTATCCTTTCTGTTAGATGGTCAGAGTTGGATCATGCCACTGCATGTTTTTTATTACTGGCGCTGCAACACGTAGTGGTTGTGGGATCAGTCCTCACATCTGTTAAGGGTCGTTGTGTTCTGCTCTTTGCTTTTGAACATGTTTATATGTGAACAGAAGTTTTCTATGTCCTAGAAATCAATGTCCAGTATAGTGAGCAGCTTGTAGAATTCGATTTAAAAAGAGGCGCCTGGGTGGCGCAGTTAGTGAAGCTTCCCGTTCTTGGTTTTTGTTCAGGTCATGACCTCACGGCTGTGAGCTCAAGCCCTGAGCCCTGTCAGCTCCCCACAGGGCACGGTGAGTCTGCTTAGGATTCTCTCTCCCTCCGCCCCTACCCCTTCCCCTGTCTTTAAAAAAAGTAAAGTTTTATTTAGAAGTAGGCGGTGCATTCAACAGAACGTTTGTTTTTAAAAATATGAACATGGGGCACTTAGGCTCAGGTCATGATCTCAGGGTCCTGGGATCAGCCCCACGTCGGGGCTCCCTGCTCAGCGGGGAGTCTGCTTCTCCCTCTCACTCTGCTGCTCTCCCTGCTCGTGTTCTGTCTCTTTTTCTATCAAATAAATAAATACAATCTTGATTTCTTTTTTAAGATTGCATTTCTTTATGAGAGTTGGTGAGAGAGAGCACACGGCGGTGAGACGGGGGAGGGGGAGAGGGAGAAGCAGACTCCCCGCTGAGCAGGGAGCC
>NC_081563.1:130093020-130221880 GCF_022355385.1 Mustela nigripes
CTCAGTCCCAGGGCTCTGGCATCACGACCTGAGCAGAAGACAGATGTTTAACCGACTTAGCCACCCAGGTGCCCTAAAATCCGTTAAAATATAAACATATAAATGTAATACAAACGTGATTTAAGGAAAGCATAAAAGTAAGCTGGTCAAGTCATTCCTGTTTAATGCCCCCCTCCCCCGCCGCCCATTGCACCCAGAGTGAAATCCTTCCTGCTCTGGGCTTCCCCAGCCTCATCCTTCTCCATTCCCGCCCCCCCTCCGCCCCGCGGTCCTGCTCAACCAGGCCCACCAGGCACGCAAGCTCTCAAGCTCTCGGACGTGGAAATGGTGTTGCTGTCCCGGTGCTTCTGCTCTTGCTTCTCTCCTCACTAACCCCCTCCCCCACCCTTCAGATCTTATCACTCCCAAATAACTTCAAATAACTTCCTCGGAGGGGGGAGGGGGGGTCTTGTTGGATCACGGAAGCCCCTTGACCCTCCCACCTTTATCAGACCTGGAGTTACCTTCTGTATGCGTGAGTTATCTTGTTTATTGTCCGTCTTAACAAGACTTACGTGGTGCCTTGTGATTCACAGTGATACTTTTTTCTTGTAAAGCTCAACAGATGTTGAGCAGAAGCTGATTTTAGGCAAACTTCACTGAACAGTAAATTCAGGAAATTAATACAAAGCGTGATGTTAAGTATAGTAACATTTTACTGCTTAATTACAATACACTTTGTTTTCTTGGCCTGTTGATGCCAGTTTAGGAATCAATAGGGCAGCAATTACACTTACATGGTACCAAGTGATTAAAAAAAAAATTTTTTTTAAACCATTTTGAGTTTTAAAATCACGTGGTCTTTTAAAATCTGATACCCCTACCAGAAGTTTCTTCGAAGTGAAAGTTCACAGTTGAATGCATAAACTATATAGTATGAACTCAGATTTCAGATTGTATCGTTGCGTATCTTGAAAGGTTTTGTGTCTTACCGTAATTTATTGCTAGAAGAAAAGCCCCCGTACTCTAGGACTATTATCATGGAAGCAGAAACCAAAGAAAACAAAATCCCTGCTATCTGAAAAGTCAGGTTCGCAGAAGGGATTCCCAGATACTTTGCCAGCCCCGGTCCCCTTTTGGAGTTTAGAGGTTTCCCAGCCAGTCAGGGAGGGGCGGCCAAGTCTGGAATCCTTGGATGCGCACGGACTCCCTACCGGATCTGATCCGAACATCCACACCACAGCTTCTTGCTGTGTTACCTTCTGCTTCTGGATGACACCACAAGGCGCATTTGTTGGAAAGAGTTTGTTGGAAACCCTAGAAGAGCCTTGCTTGCTTTACGCATTGTCACACTTGAGACACTGCCTGGTGGCCCAGGCCCCTCAATCCTTAGGGCTGTGCAGCGGACGTTAGTTTGTAGGTGCACTTGACGATCACTTCTCAGTGAATCCCGCCGCGATTTCAAAATGCTCCAAGAGAGATGCATCATAATTGTCAGTTGAGTTTTGAAGAACAGCGTAGGACACCAGTTGCTCAGGACAGAAACCTGGGTGTCACCTGTGACACACACCTGTAGTTCAGCCAGTCACCAAGCCTGTTCCAGCAGTTCTAATTATTTTTCAGATTTGTTTCCCCATCAGCACTGCCTCTGCTAGAGGCCAGGCACTATTCAGAATGATGGCAGTAACGCCTGTCGTCTCCCTCAGGGTCACTCTCCCACTTAAAGTCAGGGTGAGTTTAACAGAAAAACCCAAACCTTTGTTTTCTTCCCAGTGCCCTTAGGCTGAAGTCCATCATCCCTAGGCCTGGTTTCCGCAGGGGCCCTTGGCTCCTCCTCCTCCCTCCCCGGGGAGTTTCTGCCCCTCCCCCATCCTGCTCCCCGCATTTGCTGGACCCTGCTTCGGCAGCATTCCTCCCTGTCCTACCTGATTAGCTGCTGGCTGCTTTTCCAGTCTCAGCGCAAACCTCACTTCCCCGGGAGAAGCCTTGCTGCACCCTGCACACAGGCCGGGCGCCCGCGGCGCAGTCTGTCTACACCGAGGCTCCTGGCCCCTTTGAAATAATGAGATTGCAGGTGGTAATGGCCCTTCTCTTCCTGCAGACTGTAAGCTCCACGAGAGCAAGCCCCCCACTCCTCTCTGGTTCACTGAATCTGCGGCCGGGATTCGAGGCCTGGCCAGGTTGCGGCCTGGCCAGGTTGCGGGCGCTTCTGGAATGTTTGGTGATTAGGATTCCTTATATTAGGAAATGAAGGGATTTGCATGCTTTGAGTATTGCTTTAGGTGATGTTTAATCCTTTTAAAGTTGCCAGATTTAGTTCTTTTTAACCATTTTGGATTAGAACAGGGGTTTGCAAACACGGCTTGCTGGCGGTTTTCTTGGAACGCAGCCATTCGCCGTTCTTTATGTCTGGCCCATTGGCTCCTGCGGCAGTGACTGGGTGACCCGCGAACCCGGAGCGCTCACCGTCCGGCTCTTTGGGGCAGAAGGTGGTCAGCCCCGGAACAGGATGATTTCAAAAATTACTTCATTCTTCCCTGTCTTCTCACAGAATTTTAAATGGGTCCTAATCTTGAACTTCCTCGATGACCCTACCATGAACTGTGACTGTTTCGCTACTGTACAGGGATGATGAAGGGGGTTATATGAGGGTTTGGTTTTTCATTTTTGGTCGGTTTTCTCCAGATGGGCTCTAACACTGTAGGCTTTTCCTTCCTGGATCTGTGCCTGCCACTCACTACTGGTGGACCCTCACCTTCTGCTCTGAATCTGTGACTTGCGACTCCCTGTGAGTTAAGGAATGAGATAACCAGATTTTTCAGAATTAACGGTCTGAAGAGTGACCGTTCCAGAGGGAGTGCGTGCGAGGCTGCTCCCGTGAGCGGAGGGCAGGAGCTTTCGGCTCGGAAGGAATTGAGACAAGCAATTTGGCTCCTCAGAGGCATTCCGAGTGGATCCTTGTGGATCCTTGCTGATTGCCGTCAGCCGAGATAGTGGCCGAGGGACAGGCTTGGGATGAGGGAGGGATTGCTGGGGGAGCCTCGCTCTTGTACTGTTGCATAAGCCTGGGTTTTTGTGGCGACAGAGGTTGCTGGGAACCAGGTTTGCGAACTTTTCATCTTATTCTGAGTTCAGTGCTTTGACACACAGACTCAGGTAGAAAGTGAATTCCCGGTCCCCTGTAGACAGTCACCTTTACACTTTAAACTAACACTCTGCACCCTGGCTTTCTGCCAAAATATTTCTTTTCCCAGTGGCTGGAAACTGATTAGCTAGATGGGAGAACAAAGGTGCCTTTGTGCTGGGGCATATTGCTTTTGAGAATTTAGCAGAGAGCATTCAAACAGTCTGGATGCGATGCCAAATTATGCAGATTTGGGGTTGTTTTCTTTTTTCTTTTCTTTTTTTTTTTTTTTGGTCAGGTTTCCCATGTAGGCAACTTAGTTTTACTCTCTGTGTGTATGGTCTGGAAATTTCCTTATAAATCCTATGTGGGTTTTCTTAATTGGTTCTTTTAAAATGAAAATATATACTTCTGAGAAAACATACTCAGAAGGAGACCATCGTTGAGAGGCTTTCGGTCAAATGTTGCAAAATGATTCTCATATCAGTGAGTTAATTTCCAAAGCCAAATTATAAACAAATTTGTCTCTGTGAGAACAGGGTATACATACTTTCTAAATAAAGACAGAATTATCCCCGGAGGGGGGGAAATGCCAAAAATTAAGGTACTCCAAGTCTTGTACATTTCTCTGCAACTAGCTCTTGGAGAATTGAAGCAGCCTGAGGAAAAAAAGTTCTCCATACTCAGACACACACACACCTGACACTTAATACTCATTCTGTGAATGTGTAAAGTATTGGTCTAGTAAGAAAATAAAGGTCCAGTCTTTGTATTTTGTACTCTTAATCATTACTTTGTACTCTTCATTTCCTGGTTTATGTAGTAAAGATGATAATATTTATCAATAGAGTGAGAGTCAAGGGACAGAATATAAACTGAGCCTGTACAGTCACAGTGTGGTGATAGTATTATTATCCGGAGTTGCTGAGACTAGGATTTTGAGCTAGTTCTTTGCAGGAGAGGGATTTTATCTCCTTTGTTCTTCGGATATATATATTTTTATCCTTGAAAATTCTGAATTTTTAGTTTCTCCTCCTTTGTTATTTTTGAAACATGGTTTCAAGTTTCCCACCTGATGTTAATTTCATTTCTTTTCTTTTTTTTTTTTTTTTAAACCTGTCATTCTCTGATGAGGTGTTGTTTGTAGGTATTTTCCTCCAGCAGTTTGATTTCAGAAGGCAGATCTGGTTTTAGGTGCCCTGTTTTCCCTTAGTTTTACATTAGAGAGGGTAGATCCTCTGGGTGGAAGCAGGAATGCTATCCATGCAAGTTGTTTGACTCAAACTGGTGTTTGTTTTGTTGTTATTTTAATTAGGTGTCAGCATTTAAAAAACGAGAACATTTTTACTTAAAAAACAAGGCTCCATGGCAAATGGGATTTGGCCACACAAATTCCTGTAGTGGAAGAAAGACTGTGGCACAACCGCCAAGAAAGGGGCCTCCACACTTCTTTTTCACACAGTGAAGAAAAGTTCAATCTTAGACTTCAGCCTCTTTCAAAAGTGGAGAAATTGAAGATAAGATCTCCCCCAGAAAACTGAGGGAGAACATTTATTTGCAGTAGACTAAAATTCCTAAATTCTAGATATACATTCATCTAATTTACATGATCATTTCATGCATATTGTCTGTTTCATTGAATTACATCATCTGCCCCGCTGCCTGTAATACAAGTTTGTTCCCTTGATTTACCTTGGGAATCAAAAGTGTCCCTTTCTTTCTTTCTTTCTTTCTTTACTTATTTATTTTTTTTTTTCTTTTTTTTAAAGATTTTATTTATTTATTTGACAGAGAGAAATTACAAGTACACTGAGAGGCAGGCAGAGAGAGAGAGAGAAGGAAGCAGGCTCCCTGCTGAGCAGAGAGCCCGATGCGGGACTTGATCTCAGGACCCTGAGATCATGACCTGAGCCGAAGGCAGCGGCTTAACCCACTGAGCCACCCAGGCGCCCTACTTATTTATTTTTAAGATTTTATTTATTTATTTGACACAGACAGAGATCACAAGTAGGCAGAGAGGCAGGCAGAGAGAGAGGAGGAAACAGGCTCCCCGCTGAGCAGAGAGCCTGATGCGGGGCTCTATCTCAGGACCCTGGGATCATGACCTGAGCCAAAGGCAGAGGCTTAACCCGCTGAGCCGCCTAGGCGCCCCCAACCTAGAGTTTCTTAAACAAATGAAGGAAAAATATGTTTTAAGTAACTCACTTGAAATGCTGTTTAAAATGTGTGTGTAAACTTAACAAGAATTTGATTTTCACCTCTTACTGTTGTAAGTAGTCCTTGAGCTTTATCAGATTAAACATTTGGGATTTTATGATGTGTGCTTGAGAGGGCCACCTAGTGGTTTCTTTCTGGTACAGCAGGTCTTACTACTGTGCTGCCTTTTGATCTGATTAGAATAGGCTAATATTTTAATTGTTTATGTACTGGGGCGCCTGGGTGGCTCAGTGGGTTAAAACCTCTGCCTTAGGCTCAGGTCATGATCCCAGGGTCCTGGGATTGAACCCCGCATCAGGCTCTCTGCTTGGCAGGGAACCTGCTTCCTCCACTCTCTCTCTGCCTGTCTCTCTGCCTACTTGTGATCTGTCAAAAAAAAAAAAAAAAAAAGTAAATTGTTTATGTACCAAATACATGTGAGTTATCTCTCTGTATGGATTCAACTGTGGGTAAACTGGGTGTTTTTACATCATCTCTGTAATTATTTTATTTTATTTTTTTAAACAGAAGAAGCAGACTACAGTGCCTTTGGTACAGACACACTAATAAAGAAGAAGAATGTTTTAACCAATGTATTGCGTCCTGACAACCATAGAAAAAAGCCACACATAGTCATTAGTATGCCCCAAGACTTCAGACCTGTGTCTTCTATTATAGATGTGGACATTCTCCCAGAAACACACCGTAGGGTTCGTCTTTACAAATACGGCACTGAAAAACCCTTAGGGTTCTACATCCGCGACGGCTCCAGTGTCAGGGTCACGCCACATGGCTTAGAGAAGGTCCCAGGGATCTTTATATCTAGACTTGTCCCAGGAGGCCTGGCTCAAAGCACAGGACTACTAGCTGTTAATGATGAAGTTTTAGAAGTTAATGGCATAGAAGTTTCAGGGAAGAGTCTTGACCAAGTAACAGACATGATGATCGCCAACAGCCGCAACCTCATTATAACGGTGAGACCAGCAAACCAGAGGAATAATGTGGTTCGGAACAGTAGGACTTCCGGCAGCTCCGGCCAGTCCACAGATAACAGCCTCCTGGGCTGTGTCCAGCAGGTAGAACCAAGCTTTGAGCCAGAGGACGAAGACAGTGATGAAGATGACATTGTTATCGAAGATAATGGAATGCCGCAGCAGATTCCTAAAGCTGTTCCTAATACGGAGAGCCTCGAATCATTAACGCAGATAGAACTGAATTTTGAGTCTGGACAGAACGGCTTTATTCCTTCTAACGAAGTGAGCTTAGCACCTGTAGCAAGTGGCACAAATACAGAAACACATGCTCCGGATCAAAAACTCTTAGAAGAAGACGGAACGATCATAACTCTATGAAGCCTTTGTCCGAATGTCTTTGGAGTGAGGATGCCGCAGGGACTTGTAGATTTGGCTGTTCAAAGCATATATACCTCTGAACCAGTGACCTGGAGTAGGCATGAGAAAATTAATATTGCAAGCTTGAAATGTTGTTATAATAGTAGTTTGATCATTGTTAATATAAACTTCAGTTTGTCAGAGGTGAGTTTAAGTCTGAAAGGGGCCTTTGCTAATGAAATTACATGCTTTTGTTATTTTGTCTCTAGAGAACTGGATGTTAGAGCACATTCTCAGAACTGAGAGGACCAGATCATTTCCGTTCGAAGTGGTTGCATATTTTTTAACCTGCTGTGCAGAGCCCAGTTAGCTTTTCCTTTAACTATATTTTTTAAAATTCTAATGTGAAGAAGTCTGATTCTGCCCTTTGGTACCTTGGGGACCTCAGCTCCTATGTTCCCTATATTTTATCTTGATTTTTTAATGTTGTTCCTCTGTTGTTCGTTGTTACAAGTAATTTTTTCAGATGCTTTTTTTTCCCCCTAATATTTAAGAAATCAAACCAATCGCCTGTTTTTGGGAGTCGCTTCCTACATCATAAAGCATTGACACCGTGTTCCTGAATTAAGAAACTGTAACTGTTGTTCAAGTTCCAAGCTTGTTCATCCCATAGTTTTCACATTCACAGACTCACTCCTTGTGCGTATAACTTAACGTTGAAAAGGCAGCGCCGTCATCTGGTCACACCTGAGACTCCCTTCGTCTCCTCACCCGCACCCCCGTCTCATTGGAATCATTCCATTTGCTGTTGGTGTGTGTTTCGTGGGTGTGCTTTTAATACTCTGCTATGTATTTGAGTAGTAGGAATCATTTTGGATTTAAAAATGCACCCAAATTAAGAGATTTTTACACACACGACACACTTGTGCACTTTTTTACATGAGATGATTTGGTTTTTTTCCCTAATGGGATTTCTAGGAACACTACCTGTACTTTATGAGAAAAGATAAGACTATTCACCTTGGACCGGTAGAGTGTATTGCTAGTGATTCTATGAGGCTATTGATTACTTTCCAGGGCATCCACTTAGAACAAGTGAAGGGCGAGGCTGCTGACTTCCATCCCTCGCCTGACTTCCCTGTCCGCACGCACGGGCCCCGCAGTAGGCCTGTATGTAGAAACCCAGGACTGCGGGCAGCGCTTAAGTCCGCTGTGGCTTACGGCTCCTTCTCTCAGAGTGAGTTATTCATTCATTTTACAGTAGGGCTAGAATGGGTCCCTCCGTAACAGCTGCGTGCTAGGGAAGCAATGAAGAATTCAGTGACTCCGTTTTGAAGGATATTTTCTGTCTAGGGTAAAGATATATGAAGAAGTCTTGGACTGAAGGCAGGTCACTTGACTCAGAATACTTAGTGTATTTTGCTCACGTTACCACTAAACAGATTATCGCGGAACTATTAACTGCACAACGTTATGTAATGCAATGTACTTTTTTGTTGAATTCACCCAGTTTCTTCCACTTCTCTACCACCGTTTGCTAATGGCATTCCAGCTTTAACCTTCTGTGAGGTATAGAAATTTGACTCTAGAACAGTAAAATGTTAACATGTAGGTTAAATTTCATTTATACTATAAGTGGTGCAGGGGTTCAACATTTTAAGTAAAAAATCCTTTCACACACTACCTCTCTCTCTCTCTCTTTTATTTTTTAACAGAGTTTTAACATCTGAACTTTTCTCTTGGAGGAAAAATACTTCAGGGCTTGACTTTTTGTACAGATTTTAACTATTAAGTACAGATTTGTCTTGTATGTATTCATGAAAATGGAAATCAAAGCTGCTAGTGCTTTTTATTTTAATTATCCTGCTAAGAGTATATGTCAGTGCTGTTAAAACTAGATTTCTCATTTAAATTATTGGTGAAATAATTGATTACTAGACGTATTGTAAAACCAATAGCTCTTGGTTATACAATAAAATGTCCGGTCATTGGTAGTCTGAATCGATTATTCCAAGTGTACCTTATTAACAGAAGTATCAGTGGATTCAGTGTAAAATTTTATAGTACGAAATGTCAAGCCTAACTGTGAATTTTGTTCTGTATCTTGAGTAAATTTATGATAATGTTCTCATGAGCTATCAACAAAATATACGTACTTTTGTGAACTATGAATTTTCTAATTAAATTTTACATGCGACAACATGATTTTTACATGAATGATACTTTGTTTAAACTCTCAAATGTCAGTATTTTACTACAATTTTATTATAAAATGTACATTATCACTAAATGAACTTTGATTTTAAAAATCAATTTAGCTTTAGTTGTATATTATTTTTTACAAATAAAGATAGACTTGTATAAAGGCTACTTTCTTGTTTGCAAATATATGAAAAATGACCCAGCAAATACTTAGCAAGCACCAATATGATAGCAAATGAGGGGGAAGAAAATTAAGTTACAAATATAAGTTACAACAATGTCCTGGCTTCCTCAACTTTTAATTTAGTTGTAGGTACAGCGACTGTGGCTGTGTATGAGCTTATGATTACAGACAGGGAGGTAGTATTTAAAACATAGTTACACTGGTCGTGTGAGAGGTTACGTGTGACACTCGTGCGGAGAGGTACCATTTGCAGTAAGATGATTTGCAACAAGACAAAAGTAGTTTGTAATGGGACAGTGTATCTTCTGAGATTCAAATTCACTTAGCCTTGCTGTTTAGTACCACCCTGGGTGGTACTGCCCGTACAGGTCAGGTTGCGGTTATCCTGGATGACGGAAGAGCCCTGAGCTAGATTGGACCCTCCTACTGAACTATTTCTAATCCCAAATTCATCACTGTCATTGGCTTAGCTGATCTCTGCTCTAACTCTGTCAACCAGAGTGGAGGATAATCCTTCTGATGCCTTCCCGCAATTTAAAAACAGATTGGGGGGTGCCTGGGTAGCTCAGTGAGTTAAAGCCTCTGCTTTCGGCTCAGGCCATGATCCCAGGATCCTGGGATTGGCATCGGGCTCTGCTCGATGGGGAGCCTGCTTCCTCCTCTCTCTCTGTCTGCCTACCTCTCTGCCTACTAGTGATCTGTCAAATAAATAAATACAATCTTAAAAAAAAAATAAGATTGGAATTCCTTAAGAGTTGAAATTCAGGGCGCCTGGGTGGCTCAGTGGGTTGGGCCACTGCCTTCGGCTCAGGTCATGATCTCGGGGTCCCGGGATCGAGTCCCGCGTCGGGCTCTCTGCTCAACGGGGAGCCTGCTTCCTTCTCTCTCTCTCTTTCTCTGCCTGCCTCTCGGCCTACTTGTGATCTCTGTCTGTCAAATAAATAAATAAAATATTAAAAAAAAAAAAAAAAGAGTTGAAATTCAACGTCATCTATGTAGAACTCTTCACATCACCGATTGGTACAGACCATGTTGCCTTCAGGACCCGATACTTATCTCTGGGTTTCAGGATCCGTGAAACAATGGTGTGGAATTAAAACATCCCTCCCCCCACCCCCTTCCAAAATACGACCCCAGTGTCGTTTGAATCTTAAATCCCTACTGCTTCCAAGTCTTCAGTTCTGGGTAAAGAGTTAAGTTTGATTTTGAGGAAAAAACAGAAGTTTGCAAGGCAAAATGAGCCCCTCCGTTCTGATTGCGATTGCGTAGCCTTAAGGTGCCTGGACAAACAGCCACAACTGGGTGCACTTTGATCTTCCCGTCTTCTGAATTGACGAAAGTTTGGTTGTGGGTGATGAAGCTTTGAGAGAGTGTATGTCAATGATTTGGCAGCCGAGCTCCTACACAGAGGTTTCAGCGTGTCTTAGAAGACACTGAAAGTGTTGACTGTATGACAGCATATCGCTTAGTGACGGCCCTTCCCTGCAGGAGAAAGCACGGACGTCAGTGCCTCCTGTGTGTCGTTGGGCGGCTGTCTCTACTAGAAGGTAGATGTAAAGGAAATTACTTCGCTGGATTTAATCATTTCAGAGTCCTCAGGATGTGTTTTTTAGTTCTCTAAAAACCATGTATGATTTAGGTACTATTTTAAAAAGAACCTTTTCCCCAAATCTTACTTTATAAAATTTGTGTATTTTATAAGTTAATATTAAAATTCAGTGCAGTTCATTTTTTTTTTAAAGATTTTATTTATTGGACAGACAGAGATCACAAGTAGGCAGAGAGAGAGGAGGAAGCAGGCTCCCCGCTGAGCAGAGAGCCTGATGCGGGGCTCAATCCCAGGACCCTGAGATCATGACCTGAGCCGAAGGCAGAGGCTTTAACCCACTGAGCCACCCAGGCGCCCCTAGAGTTCGTATTTTATTTACAATCTGTATTTAGTTTTCCCATTTTTAAAAAGATTTTATTTGAGAGAGAGTGAGTACAAGCAGGGGGACGGGCAGAGGGAGAAGCAGACTCCCCACTGAGCAGGGAGCCCAATGCAGGGCTTGACCCCAGGACCCCGGGATCATGACCTGAGCCGAAGGCACACGCTTAAGGACTGAGCCACCCAGGGGCCCCTCGTTTTCCCATTTTAAAGAGACCTCTCGGAAATGGTAT
This sequence comes from Mustela nigripes, assembly GCF_022355385.1. NCBI lineage: Eukaryota > Metazoa > Chordata > Mammalia > Carnivora > Mustelidae > Mustela > Mustela nigripes. Next base: position 130,104,197 of record NC_081563.1, read on the forward strand.
TTATTCCAAAACCAATGTTCTTCATGTAACATGAAATAACTCTTTTCTAGTTTATTATAATTAGCTAGTTCATTATAATTCCAAGGGATGGACAACAAAGTTACTTAATATGATATTAGCAAAGGTAATTTTGAATTTTTTTTCAATTATACAAATAATATGTGAATTCATTCTTCCTATTTTAAAAAAAGGCTAAAGTTCTTTTTTGGCCATCAAGCATACTTATGTATACTGTACTTTGTTATAAGAAGGAGTTCATGCATTTAAAGTAAGAGTAAGCATTTAAAATAAGAGTGACTATAATTTATAATCCAAATCAGGACACTTCCAAGTGACTGAGTTTGTTATTAATTCTATGGACAGGACAGGTTGCTAGGCATGAACTGGTGTCTCCCATAAATTAGAATGTGAGTCACCCTATTGAAGATACTCTAGTAGAACAGCTTTCAAACTTTTTTTTTAAACCCACCCACAGTAAGAAATGTATTGGTCCTTGCAATTCAGTACACAGTGTATGAATGTGCACACACACACACACACACACACACACACGTATATGTATAAAATTGCAGGTGTCACAAAGTGAAACTTTATTAAGTGCAAATGCTCTGATTTTTTTATTCCATTCTTTAAAATGTTTATTGGGACATCCCAAAACAAAGTCAGGATGCGCTATTTGAAAAACACTTGTGAAGCACTTTGCTTTCCACTTGAAAGATTTGCCATAGAACATACTAGTATATATATATTTTTTTCTTAAGGGGGATGGGGAAGCAGTATTGCCTGCATGCTTTTATATTTGGAAATCACTTCAAACATGGCAAAGAGCTGCATGGAAGTCTGGCTGACACCCCTCACCCAGATAATACCCACATGTGGTTTATCTCTCTGCAGTCTCTCCTGAAACACTGGAGAACTGGTTGCAGAGAACACAGCCCCTTAGCCCTCTAAAGACAAGCGCACATTTCCCAAGAACACAGATACTCTTACACATTCCTTTATACAACCAAAGTTCATTTATCGAATTCAGAAAACATAACAGTGATACAAAAATATCTAATACACAAACCATATGAGAATCTCACCAGTTGTCCCCCAAATGTCCCTTACAGGGAAGGTCCCCGGATCAGGGTCCGTCCAGAAGCAGGCATCACACTTAGACGGCACATCTCTGCTCTCTTTCATCCAAAACACTTCCTCAGCTTTTCTTTGTCTTTCATCGCAGTGAAACTTCTGAAAAGTAAAGACAAACTTTTTGCAGACTGTCTCTCAATTTGGGTTTGTCTGTTTCCTCATAATTAGATTCAAGTTACATGTTTCGGACCAGAATACCGCGGATATGATGTCACATCTTCCTTGTGCCATGTCAGGAGGCACAGCATGTTGGTTTGTTTCAACGGTGCTGATGTAAAAGCACCTAAAAATTTTTTTGGGGGGGAGATGCCTGGGTGGCTCAGTGGGTTAAAGCCTCTGCCTTCGTCTCAGGTCATGATCCCAGGGTCCTGGGATGGAGCCCCGCATTGGGCTCTCTGCTCAGCAGGGAGCCTGCTTCCTCCTCTCTCTCTCTCTGCCTGCCTCTTTGCCTACTTGTGATCTCTGTCAAATAAATACATTCTTTAAAAAAAAAATTTTTTTTTTTAAGTTTCTATTTATTAGCTCGAGAAAGCAAGAGGGGGTGGGGGAGGAGAGCAGAGGGAGAGGGAGAAGCAGTGTTTCATGCTGAGCACTGACCCTGATACGGGGCTCGATCCCACAACCCGGAGATCATGACCTGAGCCAAAACCAAGAGTCCGACCCTTAAATAAGCCACCAAAACACATTTTTTTAAAAAATATTTTTTATTGGAGAGAGCAGAGCAAGCAGGAGAGAACACAAGGCGGTGAGGGGCAGAGGGAGAAGCAAGCTCCCCGCTGAGCCGGGATGATCCTGAGATCATGATCTGGGCCGAAGGCAGACGCTAAACCAACTGAGCCACCCAGGTGCCCCACACGGTTTTTTTTTTAAAGTTGATTTTTTTTCTTTTTTTTAAGTAATCTCTGCACCCAACACGGGGCTCAAACTCAGGACCCCGAGACCGAGGCACGTGCTCTTCCGACTGAGCCCACCAGGCGCCCTGTAACGCTTGCTAATGGGGGAGACTGCTTTTGTTCTAAGTCGTCCACAATTCTAATTATTCTTAGGCTAACAGACATGTATGGTGCTTAGAAAAGACATCTGTGTCCACCATCCGCCTGTTCTGTATCTTTGCTCGTCTTCTAATTGAAGACGTGATGGGAACGGTGAGCCAGGAGGAGTGTTCCCGAGGGTCGTCTGCCTGACCACGCTTCTGGACCCGAGGAGGGCATTCCCCAGCGCTGTCTCCAGGGAACGAAAAGGCCCCAGTGAAACCCAAAGCATGTACACGGTCATGTCTGGCGAGTGCTAGTCGGAGGTCTTTGGATTCTGTGGGCTCTGAATAAACCCAGCTCCAGCTGTGGAAATCCGAAGCTTTATTGGCTGCATAGCTGAAAAACCAGGGCTGGAACTGGGGCACAGATCCCATCTCCCGGTGCTGTCCATTAGAACTCTGCAGTGATGGGAATGTCCCATATTTCCTCATACCAAACAGTCATCGCTGGCCCACACGTGGCTGCTGTATACTTGAGAAGCAGCCCGTGCAGCCGAGAAGCTGTATTTTTACATTCACGGGATTTATATGGAGCCCCACGGAGCTCGTGGGTACTGGATTTTACAGCACCGGCCAGACTCTCTCTGCATTTCTTGCTTTGCTTTCCTCTGCTCTTTTCCCAGGCAAGTGACCCACTTGTGGTGGCATCTCCGGTGTATTTTCCATCATAGGAGCCGCTCACCCGGGAGGGAGCCTGTACTCCCTGCGGATCAGACCCGAAGCCTCAGAGCCAGCCTTCACCAGCCCTGGTGGGTCACCCGCCGGAATCTGGCCTGGGGGAGGCGGGGCTGGTCCCTCAGGGAAGGAATCAGGGTGCTGCCCCCACGAGAAAGAGGAAAGGCCCCAGGAAGTGAGCATAGTGATCACCCCGGCAGCTTTGTTGATAAAGTATTTGGGCAGGGGCGCCTGGGTGGTTCAGTCCATGAAGCACCTGCTTTCTGCTCAGGTCATGATCCTGGAGTCCTGGGATCGAGTCCCACGTGGGGCTCCCGGCTCAGCGGGGAGCCTGCTTCTCCCTCTCCCCGCTGCCCCCCTGCTCATGCTCTCTTTATCACTCTCTTTCTCTCAAGTAAGTTAAAAAAAAAAAATCTTTAAAAAAAAGTATGTGGGCATTCAGGTTTTATAACAGAGAGGGTCAAAGGCATGAAGTACTCTGCAAAGGTAAAAGGGGCAGAGCAGTCCTTTATCAAAGGGAACAGTACCGGGGAAATTCTATTTGGGGTCCAACGGCAGTGTTGTGAATTTGAAGGACAAGTTTAAATCTAATAATGACAGCATCCAGACTTGTGTTTTCAGGTACTGCTGTTTGATTTGATTTGATTTAACTCTGATCTAAATCTAATATATAAAGAATGCATAAATCCAATAGAAACTTCAATCTGAAATGGCAGAAAGGTCAAAGTTGGTTACTTTTGAAATATAGAAATAAGAGAATCTTGGTCTTAGAGAAATGGGTAAATTCAGATACCCAGGGGGCCAGGGTGGGGCAGGGCCGGTGGGCTTGTAAACCAGAGTCCACTTTTACACGTCTGTGTGTGTGCATGTGTGTAACACTCGGTAATTGCCACGTGGTATGTGCGGCCTCCGTGTTGCCCGCTCTTTGAACTTTGCAGAAGATGCCAGAAACCCAGAATTTCCCGTGAGACGGTCTGATTTTTAAAACTGCCATGACACGAGCTGCCTGTTGGCCAGCCCTGTCTCAGAGCATCAGCCACCACAGACCCACCAGCGACTCTGTTCCCTGCGCTGTGTCCCCCCTCCCTCGAAGGTCACTGTGAGGAGGGAATGAGGTAATGTGTCCCAAGGATTTGGAACAGTACCTGAGGGGTAAGAAGCGCTCGGCCAATGTTAGCCTTTCTGTCCATTTCTCAGGGAGCTGGCCGAGGCCCAGAGGGACTGAGTGAGGGAACCCAAGGCACAGCCCCCCGGGCCCCCGTTAGAAACGCAGGTGTCGGGCCCCCCTCAGTTCTACCGACTAGAAGCTCCGCTGATGGGGCCCGGCCTTGTGCTCTCAGCCCAATCCCCCCAAGTGATTCCTGGGCACGTTAAAGTCCGGGGAGCTCTGAAATGCAGCGCAGTCCCTCTGTCCCTCTCCGGTGCTGCTCAGCGCTGCCTTCATGGGCATGGCTCCCGTTTCTTCTAAAATTCATAAAATGACAAAAAGCCTCCCTCGTATACATTGTACTGCTTGCTCACTTGGCAAAAGAAGCTTCAGGCTCCGGCCCCCTCTGCAGCGGACCCCGCCTCTAGGGTAGGCCAGTCCGTCGTATCGGAACTGCGGTGTGATCGACTGTAGTTAACAGCCCCTGCAGATGCTTCCAGGTGTGCGGAGAAAAAGCCTCTGAAAACCCCAGGCTGCATTTCTGGGCTGGATGATGTGCTGAAAGAAAGGACGAGAAAGGCTGGAATTTGACTCGTGGTGCCACCCCCTGATTTCTATCTGAGCGGCATTCCTCGCCCGCGCCATCTCCAGCAGCGCACGAACCCCAAGAAGATGGCATTCACCCATTGTTTCTTCTTCTTTTTTTTTTTTTTTTAAGACTTTATTTATTTATTTGACAGACAGAGATCACAAGTAGGCACAGAGGCGGGAGAGAGGGGGAGAGGCAGGCTCCCCGCCAAGCAGAGAGCCCGATGTGGGGCTCGATCTCAGAACCCTGAGATCATGACCTGAGCCTAAGGCAGAGGCTTTAACCCACTGAGCCACCCAGGTGCCCCCACCCATTGCTTCTGACGAAGAGCAGTTTATGCTCCAAAGAAACACGGTGCTGTTCTGAGACAACATCGGGGTCCTGTTCCCGGGGCCTCTGGTGCTGCCAGCCAGGCTAGCCTCCGATTATGGGAGCTAGTGAGTTGCAAATCAGGTTTTCTCCAACATTCCCAGAGGCCTTCAGGAGCTGTCTCAGGTATGAGCCCGCGGTGACTCAGGCAAAACTCTGTATGCCGAGTGACTCAGAAACTCAATCATTAACTCAGGAAATGCCTGCAGAGTGTGGGTCCAGCAAGCCTGGAGAGGGCTTGAGAATGCGGGACTTCCAGTAATGCCAGCGAGGATCGGGAACAGCCACGCTGGACCGTGGGGCGTCTGGACCGTGGGCCAGATACCGGCCCCACAACCCCCTGGAGGCAGAAAGAACCTCGAGTCAGTCACGCTTGAGGAGCAACCCGCCTCAAGGATTGCAGAATGCACGCACAGAAGTGCAGACTCCACTTGTTTGAATTCCCGTGTGGTAAAGCAGAAAAATGTGCAAAAGCCTTCTTGACCTAAAAACACAGACAGCTTTTAACTCGTTGATTTTAAATCGGGTAGAAGCATGTACACACACACACACACACACGCACACATGCACACATGCACACACACACACCCTCTGGTCTGTCGGAAAGTAAAAATAAATTTCTAGCACACACATCCACAAAATGCCAGGCAAGGCTTGAGTAAGGATTCCAAATAAACCTCACCCCCAAATGGCCATCGTCATAAATTTTCTGTCCCCCGCAGAAGGCAGCCCTAAGACCTTGGCTTTTCCAGCGGGCAGGCCCAGGGTGTCTTGGCTGGGGTTCACAGGGCCTGTGCCCAGTGTGGCTGGCGTGTGCCTCCAGCAGCCAAGCAGACGGGGCCAGGGGAGAGGGAGGGAACCAACAGTCGAGGGACAGAGCCAGCAGAGAAGGCGGGGCAGCTAGGGCAGCTGGCCAAGGGACCAAGGCCTGCACGGGTTCCATCGGCTCCCGACAACTCCTCAAATTACCTCCTTGGCTTTTTCCCCTCGCTGCATGGATACAGAGAAACACAAAAGCCCTTCGCCTGGGCGCCGCCAAGAGCTCGCAAACGCCTCTCTCTCGAGCAGCATGCTAACCCAAGCAAAACGCGCAGGATCTGGAAGGAAGACCGTGCGGAAGGTGAGGTCACCTTGACATCCCTTAATCAAGACATGAAGTTCCAACCGGACCTGCCGAGTCATCTCTTATTTTAATCATGGTCAGAGCTTTTCCTCTCCAGGAGGGTTTGTGTTTGAATGTTAGTGGCCGCTCTAGGAGAGGATGGATGACCGGCCCCGTAGTGCTTATGATGTCTTTCCTCTTTTAGCCACGTGAAGACAAATAATGGTGAAGGACGGATGAAATATTTAACAGCGGCCATGCATAATTTATTCCCGAGTGGATGCACATTTCCATCCTGGTGGTTGGCTCTCAATTAGGGCTTCTCAGAACATCGAACCACTGTCTCCTTGGCAAATAGACATTCCACTTATTTTTACTCCTTTCTTCCTAAGGCTAATTGTTTTTGCATTTTTCTTGTTGAAGGACTTGTTCCTAGATGCTCTTCCCATCAACCGGAAACAAAAGTAAAAACTGTAAGCGAGGTTTTTTGTATATATTCATCTCTGGGCTCAGAGGTTCTTGTACCCAGGAAGAGGAAACATGCATTTGCGTGTGTAACTTTGCTTATGAAACGCAGACTGTCTAAGCAAGCCGAGTGTCCACTGAAGTGATTGAAGATTTCGGGAAAAATTCTAGAAAAAAAAAACGCATATATAAAAGAAAAAAGTCACCTCCCCCCAAAATCACTTCTCAGAGATAACCACCCTTGAGTTTTTTGGTACATATGTACATCAATATATATTACCTCACTTGTGTTTTGACAAAACCAGGGTCATAGCAACATATAAATTATTCCGTAGTTTGCTTTCTTCAGAGGACAATATATTGTGAGTGTCTCTGCTCTGTCAAAATAGCTTTGCATCATTTGTAACAACGGCTTCAGCGTATTCCATTGTACAGATGAGCCATCGTTTTGAAGAACCAATACCCTATTGTTAGCTCCTTTCATTTTCTCTTGATTATAAAGATTTTATTTGTGTATTAATTTGAGAGAGAGAGAGAGAGAGTGCACACAGGGGAGAGGCACAGTCGGCAAAGGGACAAGCCCACTCCCCGCGGAGCGCACAGCAGGACTCGGGGTTCCACCCCAGGACCCCGGGACCATGACCCGAGCCGAAACCCAGAGTAGTCAGCCACCCAACCGGCTGAGCCATCCAGGGAACCCCATCTTTTTCTCAGTTGTCAACAGAGCTGTGGGCAACAGCTTTGTAAATACGTGTTTTTGTTCTTTGTTTGATTATTTACTTAGGATAAATTCCCAGGAGAGGAATCATCAAGGCAAAGCACACGTGTTTTTTGGAGAAGGAAAGGATTTGGCTCAAGAAAATATGCACTTTTCTTTCAGAAAGGGTCTTCTCCTTTGCATCTTTACCAGGAGTATGTGTGAAGCTTTTCCCCTCCGAAACATTAGATTTCTTGTTTTTATGTTCTGCCTATTCAGTTAAAAAAAAAAAAAAAAGCATTTCGTTATTTTACTTTGCAGATCTTTGATCATTAGGACAAGGTTTTTTTTTTCTTTTTTAATTGTTTATTTGTGTTTCATTTATTATCTTCTTTTTTTTTTTTAGGATTTTATTTATTTATTGGACAGACAGAGATCACAAGTAGGCAGAGAGGCAGGCAGAGAGAGAGAAGGAAGCAGACTCCCAGCTGAGCAGAGAGCCCAATGCGGGACTCGATCCCAGGACACTTCCTGAGCGGAAGGCAGAGGCTTTAACCACTGAGCCACCCAGGCGCCCCCATTTATCATCTTCTTTATTTGGGTCCTTTGTGTGACATTAACAAATTGAAATACTGGCTTTTTTTTTTTAAGTGGGCTCCACACCCAACATGGGGATTGAACTCACGACCCTGAGATCAAGAGTCACGTGTTCTACCGACTAAGCCAGCTAGGCACCTCTGGCCTTTTCTTGACATGTACAAGTGATTTATATATTCCGGTAGTTGACATTTTGGCCGTCATTTTTCCCTAATTAGTCATTTGCTTCTTACTCTATCTATCCTTGGTTTTTGTATTTATTGCTTAGGAATCTTTTATTTCCTATAGGAAGATCCTTTATTCTTTCCTCTTACAGTTGCACTCTCAAATTATATAAATATTTGCCAGAGTGTACCCCAAGTGTTACTGTACTTTTACAATTTTTTTTTTTAAACGTTTAAATATTTAATCCACCTGAAAATGATCTGATGGTCAGGTGAAGGAGGTCGGGTTTTTCAATGCCCCATCAGGTATTCTTTTTTTTTTTTTTTAAGATTTTATTTATTTATTTGACAGACAAGTAGGCAAAGAGGCAGGCAGAGAGAAAAGGAAGGGAAGCAAGCAGGCTCCCCGCTGAGCAGAAAGCCCGATGTGGGGCTCGATCCCAGGACCCTGAGATCATGACCTGAGCTGAAGGCAGAGACTTTAACCCACTGAGCCACCCAGGTGCCCCTGCATCAGATACTCTACCATAATGTACCGAATAAGACCCTGCTTTCTCAGCGAACTGAAATCTCACCCTGACCATGGATGCACTTCTTCGATGTTCTTGGGCTTGTTCATTGTCCTTTACTGATCTTTGTTTCCTTTAGAAGTGTTTCATACTGTTTTGATTCCTGAAGCCTTAAAATACACTTGAGGGGCGCCTGGGTGGCTCAGTGGGTTAAGCCTCTGCCTTGGGCTCAGGTCATGATCTCAGGGTCCTGGGATCGAGCCCCGCATCGGGCTCTCTGCTTGGCAGGGATCCTGCTTCCTCCTCTCTCTCTGCCTGCCTCTCTGCCTACTTGTGATCTCTCTATGTCAAATAAATAAATAAAATCTTTAAAAAAAAATAAAAATAAAATACACTTGAGTGTCTACAGTGCAAATCCTCTCGCTTCTCCCAATTGTTCTTTACTTCTTACAAAATTCATTATTGCAACGGTAAGGAAAGGTAAGGAAATTCACGTGGCTCAAACAACAACAAAAAAACTTTAGAAAGTACACAGTGGGGGTGCCTGGGTGGCTATCGGGCTCTCTGCTCAGCAGGGAGCCTGCTTCCTCCTCTCTCTCTCTGCCTGCCTCTCTGCCTACTTGTGATCTCTGTCTGTCAAATAATCAATAAAATCTTTAAAAAAATACTTTTATTTATGCTTGAAATTCTCCATAATAAAAAGTTTTTAAAATCCATCAATTCCTACTATAGTGTGTGTGTGTGTCTGTGTGTGTGTGTCTGTGTGTGTGTCTATTTGTGTATATTCGGGTATTCAGGATTGTTTTCATCAAACAAGGATGCCAGATCTTGTCAAATGTCTTTCAGCTTTAAAAAAATATTTTTTCTCTTTGGATCTATTAATATGAATTAATTCTCTTAAGAGATTTTCTAACATTGAACCAGTCTTCCTGGAATAAGCCTCACTGGGTTATGCTATATGATTATTTGTTAATGTGCTACTGGATTCGGTTTCCTAATGCAATGTTTTTGCATAAGTATCCATAAAAGGAAATTGGCATTTCCTTTTCATGTAACTTTCGTCTGACTTTGGCATCAGGGTTACGCTGACTTTTGAAGACAGTTTGAAGGAAAAGAAATTTTTATGTGCTCTCAAGAAGTTCAAATAATGTTGGAATATTTTTTATTCCTTAAAGATATTGCAGGATTCCCTTGTGAAACTATTTGTACCTGGTGCTCTTGGGGGCATAGATCTTTGACAACTATCTCTGTTTCTCCTGGGAAATCGGTCTGTTTAGATTTTTTAATATTTTTCCAAGTTATATTTTCCTAGGAAATTGTCCATTGTATCCAGGTTTTCACATTTTATTTTTAAAATTTTTAATAAGGGACATTTGGGTGGTTCAGATAGTTAAGCCTCTGCCTTCGGCTCAGGTCATGAGCTCAGGGTCCTGGGATCGAGTCCCACATCGGGCTCTCTGCTCAACGGGGAGCCTGCTTCCCCCTCTCTCTCTGTCTGCCTCTCTGCCTGCCTACGCTCTCTCTCTCTCTCTGACAAATAAATAAATAATTTTTAAAAAATGTTAAAATATGAAAGAAAAGTGTCTTTGAGGATCAGTCAGATATGATGTGGTTAATTCTTGCAGGTGGATATTGGGATCTTTTTGTTATATTTCAAAAGAAAAATTCCACTGCAGGCCTAGATGGAGATTTTACTACGTGTGTGGATTATCTGAGGGGAGAACAGCTTTAGAAAGTGGCGTCTCCTCTTCAGTGAACACGGCGGCCGTCCTCCTACTTGCTTCCTCTTCCGTGTTCTTTTTTTTTTTTTTTTAAGATTTTATTTATTTATTTATTTGACAGACAGAGATCACAAGTAGGCAGAGAGGCAGGCAGAGAGAGAGGAGGAAGCAGGCTCCCCGCTGAGCAGAGAGCCTGATGCAGGGCTCGATCCCAGGACCCCGGGATCATGACCTGAGCCGATGGCAGAGGCTCAACCACTGAGCCACCCCGGCGCCCCACAACCACTCTATTTTCTAACTAGTTATTGTTGGGGGTGTTTTTTGGTATAAAGTCATTTAGTTAATACCTTGTTCACCATTTCTAACTGGATAATCCTTCCAGAAAGATAATTCAATGATGATGCTTCCTTTTAAATAACGTCACCAGTATTTCATGGTTAAGAATTTCTTTCTTCATTTTTTTTAAGTTTTATTTAAACTTTATTTATGTAAGTAATCTCTACACCCAACATGGGGCTCAAACTCACAACCCCCAGGTCAAGAGTCACATGATCCTCAGACTGAGCCAGTCAGGCGCCCCAAGAATAACTTCTTTAAATCAAACATTTGTTTTTCTCATTAAAAAATTAATCTACGTTCACTGCAGGCAAAATCTAGAAGAAGAAAATTAAAATCGCCGCATTACCACCCCTTGGAAATAGCCGCTGTCAGCACGGTGTTGTGTGTGCATATGTAGACCTTTTCTTTTACAGACATGAGACCTGACAGCACAGTCCTATAACTTGCTTTTTTTTTTTACTCAGCATATTGTGAATAGTTCTTCACCTCCTTACATATTCATCTACAGCTCCTCGTTTCGGGCCGCACAAGGTCTGTCTATGGACATTGCCTGACTTATCTTCTCAGCTCCCATGTCGGTCACCTATTTCTTAATTTTCTCCTATTGTAACTCCTCTAAGGATTTACAACGCAACCATGATTATTTTCTTGGGAAAGATCTTAGAATTGGAATTCCTGGATCTAGGGTGGTGCATAAATTATAAAACGTTTGATACAGATCTCCGGGAAAGTTCTTCTTCTTCTTCTTCTTCTTCTTTTTTAAAGACATTCATTCTTTTTTTTTTCTTTTTTAAAATTTTATTCATTTACTTGGCAGAGAGAGAGCTCACAGCAGGCAGAGAGAGCAGGGAAAGCAGGCTCCCCGATGAGTAGAGAGCCCGATGCGGGGCTTGATCCCAGGACCCTGAGATCATGACCTGAGCCTAAGGCAGAGGCTTTAACCCACTGAGCCACCCAGGCGCCCCCCAAAAACCCTTTCATATGGTGACACTTTGATGAGTAGAACAGACGAGAAAAGGTGAGAAGGAAGAAAACATGACTACAGAGATGGTCTACTCATTGGTAACCATTGGAGACCATTAAAGAGTGTCCCATAACCAGCCCAAATGGCCATCAACTGAGGAACAAAAAGCAAGCAGTGGAACATCCATATGACAGAGTCAGAAGCCATGAAGGACGGATATGGGCTGCCACACGGAGAGCATCTGAAGACATTATGTCCCATGGGAGCACTCAGTCACAAAGGCCACACACTGAATGGCACCCTTCTATGGAAGGTCCAGAAGAGACCAATGCAGAGAGACAGAAAGCAGACTGGTGGTTGCCAGGGGCTGGGGGGAGAGGGAGAGTCGGAGGACTGGCGAGTGGTGGCAAAGGAGTGTGGGGTTTCTTTCTGGGGTGACGAAAGTATCCTAAAATTGATTGTGATGATGGTCATACAACTCTGTGAACATACTTTAGTATACACCATTGAGTGGCGCTCTTTAAATACATGAACTGAACGGTATGCAAGTTATAGCTCAATAAAGCTATTAAAAAGTGATTCACAAACCTCATTCATTCGAAACATGCCAACCGTTTACAATGCAGAGTTTATGGCGGGGGGTCATAGCACTGAACAGGGAAACTCGGTTCTTGTCCTCCTGGAGCTAATACTCTCCTGGACTTGATACCCCATCACACCCTTGGAAAGAAGATAAAAAGCAAATGCTTGGAAGAGGAAACACTTGGAGACCCTCAGAAATCCTGCGGGCTTCTGGTCCACGTCTCGGGAAGGGTGGTAGTCTCGGGTCTGATCGCAGTCTGCTCCTTCCACAGAATCCCCAGGGGGTGTGTCCTTCCCCAGGTGCATCCCCGCTTGACGGGCACTGATCTACCTGTCGACATTTTGTCATCGAAAACAGATGCGTTCTACACCACCCCAGGTCATCTGGCTTCCTCAAGCAGAAACCCCATCTCTACTACGTGCTGGGGACAGGGACCTGGCAGCCTGATGGTCTGAGTGGTCCCATCAGTGGGGACTCACTACTTGGAGTGTAAGCCTCACTTTTAGAAACTTCTCCCCTCGTGTCCAGGTACCCCTCACGCCCCCGCACCTGTTTCTACTGCTACATAACAAATTCCCACAGGGTTAGAGGCTTGACACAACACACATCTGTGACCCCACTTTCCACGGGCCAGGTGGACGACCCGGGTCCTTGACTCGGAGGGCCTCTCGGCAGCCTGGGTCCACATCGAAATGCATTCAGGCTGCCGTTCCCACAGGTATAGGTCCAAAGTGCAGGAGTCCTGGGGGCACCGGCAGTCCCCTGCCCCGTGGCCCCCATGGACAGTGTGCAGCATGGCTGCCTGCCTTCTTCCAGCTCAGCAAGACTGTCTCTCTCTGGAACTTCTCTCATCTCTGACCTCCAAATTCTCCTTCAGGGCCCACCTGATTAGGTCAGGCCCACCCAGGATGTTCCCTTTGATTCACTGAAGGCCAGCTAATCAGTGACCTGATCACAGGAGTCGTATCCCGTCATATCCACTGATCCCCCCACACCTGGGGATTATACAAGGGGCAGAGACCCCAGCGGCCAGGAACCTCGGGGCCTGCTGAAGGACTCGGCCTCCTTCGGCCGCTGCGCAGTGCCAACACCAGAGGGCGCCCTTCCCACGGTGGCGTTCCAGCGCTCTGCAAAGACCGGCCCGCGCCGCCGATGCGGGTGGGGTTTCTCCGGCTTTTTGTGTCTCCGGCGGAACTCACTGACTCCTTCCTCGTGATCTTCCTTCCCACAATCCAGGCTTTCTCCGCGCAGAGCTGCGCCAGCTCCTTCAAACGGGCGTCACGTGACAGGACTTTCTATTCGGTTTGTCTCAACAGAGACCTATCCAGTGCATCCTCCGTGACAAATCCCTGGCCGGGCGGCTTCACCTGTTAGTTTTCTGGCCATTTTCCTTGCCCTCCTTTGGAAACACTCTGCCTCGCCCATAGCCCGCTTGTGCTGCGGACCTGATGGAGCGCTAGCTGTATTGCAGACACTGAAGCAGTTTGCAGAGATGAGCTCGTTGAATCTTTTCAGCGGCGGGAAGGGGTAGCAGGATGCCCTTCTACTGATGAGGACACTCGGGCACCGAGAAGTTAAGAAACTCCACCGAGGTCACGCGGCTTTTAGGTGGGCCGGTTTGACTCTGAAGTCTGTGCAGTTCGCCCCCAGGCACTGGTCCCTCTCAAAGCTACGCTGTGTACCCAGCAGGGGCCATCTGGGGCCAAAGGATATTCTGCTTTTAGCTCTTTGCTCCGCATTTTTCAGAAAAGCATCCTCTTTCTCATTTGCCTTTTAGCAGGTGTGTTATTTCACTGTCTTAAGTTAAACTCCAGACTAATTTAAAACTTCCCTGTATTTGTCAATTGAACTGCTGAAGACAGGGTTTCCCATATTGTGATTAAGGGAAATGCCTTTATCCCCCTCGGAAATTTCCTTGTGTTTATTTTTGGCCATTGCTACAACCTGGGCCCCTCTCAGCCTCTTTGTTTGCTGCTGAAATGACAGCAGGTTTCTTATAGAGCAGCTGAATCCTTTATGGAGTACCTTCTGTATGCACAAGGCTGTACCATGTGCTCCAAGGACAGAAAAGGACCTTTGAATCCTAGTGAACGGAGATACACATTCCTAAAACAGAAAAGCAAATATATTCAGATGCCCCAGATTGTGTAAAGAATACTGTTTTGGGGGCACACCTGGGGGGCTCAGTCCGTTAATATCTGCCTTTGGCTCAGGTCATGATCCCAGGGTCCTGGGATCGAGTCCCATATTGGGCTCCCTGCTCAGCGGAGAGTCTGTTTCTCCCTCTCTCTCTGTCTGCCTCTCCCCCTGCTTGTGCTCTCGCTCTCTGTCAAATAAATAAATAAAATCTTTAGCAAAAAAAAAAAAAAAAAGTGCTAGCTTTCTAGTGTCTTTTTTTTTTTTTTTTTCTTTTTTCTAGCGTCTTCTGATGTGCTCTGATCCATCTCCATGTGTGATCCTGGAAAGCCTGTGGGTCCAAACCTTGACTCTGCTTCACTGTTACATGCATGTACCTGGGCCGTGGAGTCTCAGTTTCCCCAAACGTAAAACAGGAAAATGAGTCTACAGTACCTTTTTTGTAATTTTGAAATCCAGGAAACTCTAAAAGCCATCACCCTCCCCATGCAGTTCAGCAGACATTCACTGGCCAGCAAAGCCCAAGCTGAACTGACCTGTGGCTTATTTAAAGCCTTTATTCAGCTCACTTTGAATATTCACACATTTTGCCGAGAAATGCCAAGTGTGATGACGGGTGCTGCCCCAGTTCGCCCTGGAGCTGCTGCCTGGGATGTCAGATGCACTAGGTGTTAGCATCCTGGAACACACCGGGCTCTCTTCCTGAGAGGCGACGGGCCCCAGGCGGAGCAATGCTCAGGGTGGCTGTGAGCCCTGAAAGAGAAGTCCCTGGAAGCACTCAGCTCGCACCTCAGTGACCCAGTCCCGCACTTCGGACCTCTGTGCATCAAGCAGCAACCCCCCCCCCCCCCCTTCTGTGGAGCTGAAGCCAGGGAAAATGACCCAGGACCCCCCCACCCCCATCTCAGTAGCTGGAAGGGGGAGAAGTCCTCATTCCTCCAAACCCCCGATTCTCCTCCGGCTTCTCAAATCCAGGCTGGCTCTAGCTGTAGAGCTAAATGCGGACATGGACGTGACGAGCAGTTTGAACCTTGCCCCTTGCCTCCCAGACTCTGAGACCCTTTGTGTAGCTCTGTTCTGGAAGGGAAAGAGATTGGAAAAAACCCCTGTCGAATGACTGCAGAGAATTCGAAGCTTTCCTTTGCAGGCAAAGAATGGGACCGTGCTCTTGCTGTGTCCTGCCCCTCTCGGGTAAGAATTTCAAAACCTGGTTTTTCACTGTGCCTCTTTGAAGAGGGGTTGTGTTCTAAATTAGTTTGCTAGTGGGAAACAGAGATGCTAAGCAGGAGAGGAACTTCACATTTTAGATATATGTGTTTATTGAGGACTTCCTATGTGCAAAGGCAGGCCACTGGACCCCCTTGGCAAAAAAGAAAAAAAATGCATGGAACATATTCTCCGTCGTCCAGGAACTTGCTGTGTGGGGGGCAGATTTGCGACCTTGAAGGTGGAAGGTCTCAGAAAGCAAGCCTAAAGGGCACATCTGCTTGCAGCGGAGAACCCCAGGTCCCTGAAGACAGGCCGAAACAGCTCTGGGAAAGGCAGGGCGTTGCAGACTGGGAATGCTGGGCACAGATGTGGGGCCGTGTCCAGGGAATCCGGGGAGGCGGGGGGGGGGGGGGGGCGCACCCCACCCCCTTGGGGGCGCGGGGGCGGGTGGAGGCGGCGGCGGGGGCTGGGGGGCATGCGGAAGACTGGCAGACTGGGGCAGCTCCTTCACTGGCCAAGTACTGCCATGTCCCAGTGCAGGCTCGTGGTTTCCAGATCTTTCCTTTCTTGTCAGGAGAGGCCAGAAGTCTGAATGTCCACGTGAACTGTAAAAGACCACCTGTTGGGGTGCCTAGGCATCTGATTCTTGGTTTGGGCTTGGGTTGTGATCTCGGGGTTGTGAGATCAAGCCCCATGTCTGGCTCCATGCTCAGTGCAGAGCCTGCTGGAGATTTTCTCTCCCTCTCCCTCTGCTGTTCCCTCGGGAGCTCTCCCTCTCTCAAATAATTTTTTTTTTTTAATTTTATTTATTTGACAGACAGAGATCACAAGTAGGCAGAGAGGAGGAAGCAGGCTCCCTGCTGAGCAGAGAGCCAGATCCGAGGCTCGATCCCAGGACCCTGGGATCATGACCTGAGCCCAAGGTAGAGGCTTTAAGCCACTGAGCAACCCAGGTGCCCATCTCTCAAATAATCTTTAAAAAAAAAAAAAAGAGTCTACCATATTAAAAGATATATCTTTTAAAAAAAAAGATTTTATTTATTTATTTGACAGATAGAGATCACAAGTAGGCAGAGAGGCAGGCAGAGAGAGAGGAGGAAGCAGGCTCCCTGCTGAGCAGAGAGCCCGATGTGGGGCTTGATCCCAAGACCCTGAAATCATGACCTGAGCGGAAGGCAGAGGCTTTAACCCAGTGAGCCACCCAGGAGCCCCAAAAGATATATCTTTAAACATGATGTTATCCACATCAAACATGCAGATGTCTTAGTCTGTTCAGACTGCTCTCACAAAATCCCACAGACCATGACTTATAAACAACGGTTATTTCTCGTGGTTCCAGAGGCTGGAAAGATCGAGAAGCGAGCAGATCGTATGTCTGGTGAGAGCCAGCTTCTGGGCTGCCGGGTTCTCACTGCGTCCTCACTTGGTGGAAGGGGCGGAGAGCTCTCCGGGGTATCCTGGATAAGGGCACCCCTCCCATTCCCAAGGGCTCTTCTCTCATGACCTGATCACTTCCCACAGGCCCTACCTCCTAACGTGGGGTTTAGGTTCAAAGAAGGAATTTGGGGAGGGTCAGGACTCAGATAAGGCAAGCAAGACACCCAGGGCACGCAGTATGAGGAGACCCCAAAAGCGAGGTCCCCATATGGTTCACACTCCACATGCCGCTCCTGACTCCCCCGATTCCTGACCCCACTCCATGGGCTCCCATTTGTCATTTTAGGGTTCAAGGAGAAAGGCAGGGCCAGGGGTGTGGCCACCGAAGGTTTCTGAGCAAGAAAGAAGATGGCTAGAATGTGCTGTAGAGGGAGGGCCCTGAAGAGGGCGGCCTGGCACGGGGCGGGGCGGCAAGACTCTTCTCACAGGCCAGGCTACAAGTAGGGAGGCAGCAACAGGAACCCAAAGGAGTTATCTTGTAGGAGGCAGGATGTGTGAGAGGCAGGTAAGGAGTTGGGTTCTGGAATCGGATTGTCTGAGCTTAAATCCTGGCTCTTGCTTATAATACGTATGATGCTGGGCAAGTGGTTTAGCCTCTCTTGTTTCTGTCACAGTTTCTTCATCTGTGAAATGGGCTCACAGCAAGGCCCACCTACCTACCTCACAGGGTGTGGTCGATATTCGACAGGGCCTGTCTCTGTAGACAGCGCCTGTCCTGCTGTAAGTGTAAAGGACACGCTGGCCATGGGGACTGTGGTAGATACAGGGACCCTTCGGTCAGCAGCGCCCACAGAGTTAAGCAAGCACTGGAACAGTATAGATTAGAATCGCTTGGGGATCTGTTAAATGTCTCCAAACCGAGGCAACGCCCCAGGCCAATTAAATCACAATCTTTGGGGGTGAGGACTGGGCATCAGTATTTTCTGGAAGCTTCCCAGGAGTTTCCGAGGTGCTGCCAAGCTTGGGAACCATTGCTAATCTTGAACCTTGTATGCCCGAGTACTGGACTGGGAGAATTGACCTTGGGAAGACACAAACAAGCAACCATTTTGTAACTGGAGGGGAAGCCAGATGGGGGTGGGGTATGGGGTGGCAGGCTCTGTGACCCCGGGGGCCCAGCTAGGGACTCCTACTACGGCTCCAGGGGGCCTTGCGGGCCTGGCCGCCTCTGGCACCCCCACCCCCAGGCTGGAAGAGGGGCCGCGGCCCGCACCCGCGGAGGACTCCCAAGCGGGAGACCAGAGCCGCAGCTCGGAGCCCGGCTTGGGCGCCAGAGGGAGCTCGTGGGGACACGCCACGGCTCCATCCCTGCAGCTGGTTCAAACTGGTTTGGGCAGGGTGCGGCCCTGGCAGGCTGCATGCCAGGCCTCAGGCGTGCTGCCTGCCCCTGGGTCTCCCCAAGAGCTGGGAACTGGGGGCAGGGCGCTGGGGCACAGCCAGGCACCACCGAGCCGCCAGGAGATCGTTCCACAGTCAGTCCCTTTCGTTGAAAACCATGGACGTGACCTCCCACGGGGGTCCCTGGGTAACGCCCGCAGCAAGAGGGAGACCCCGAATAGGGGTCCTTCTGACACTTTGGCGAGCATCAGAAGAACCTGCGGGGCTGTTAAGAGGCAGATGCCTGGAGCTCCTCAGAGATTCGGATTCAGAAAGTTGGGGGAGGGCTCCGGGCATCTGTATTTTTAGCAAATGTTTCTAAGGCATAATCACACATTTAGGGGGGGAAAAAAAAACCTGACAGCAAAATGACTGTTAGCTAGCCAACTCAGCCCAGGGTAGAAATCGCTGAGACGCTGGGGAACAGGCCGGATCCTTCCGCAGACACCCCAATTCCTGGGCCAAGGGGGTCTGAGCCCCCTCCCCTTTCAGCCAATATCCCAGGCCTTTTATTGGCCTTGCTTTTAGTGAGTCATTCTGGGCATCCAGTAGGTTTAACTCCGATAGCCACCAACGTTAGGGATCTAACTGCAACCCCGTTCATCTGCCGCCTCCCCCCTCCTCCCCCCACCGCTTTCCTGAATGGGGCCCGCACCGCTCCCAGGCGCAGCTTTCGCCTTTTACTCCATATGGCTGTATCCATACACAATATAGAGTGTGGTTTTGCATGTTTTTAAACCTTTATGTTAATGGCAGAGTGCCCTACGGAGCCTTCTGCAACATGTCT
Organism: Mustela nigripes; assembly: GCF_022355385.1. Classification (NCBI taxonomy): domain Eukaryota; kingdom Metazoa; phylum Chordata; class Mammalia; order Carnivora; family Mustelidae; genus Mustela; species Mustela nigripes. The sequence goes on from NC_081563.1 coordinate 130,123,231, forward strand.
TTTTTTTTTTTTTTTCTTCCCTTGTTAGCGTTATGTTCGTGAGTCTCATCCACCGGGGAAAGTTTGCTGAAGTCATCTGAAGTCAGTCCTGGGCTTTCCTGAGGATCCCAGCTCGCCTGTCGCGGTGAGGGGCTGGTCTTGATTCCTGGGGATCTTGTGTGATGAGAGCAAGGGCTCCGAGCATCAGGAACATGACGACGGTAATGAACGGCCACATCCAGGTTCCGTGAGTTCCTACCAAATCCTTTAACGAACCACCTGCGGCCCAGATCTTTCCCAAGATTTTTCCAGAAAGCGAATGTTTGAGCCGAGATGTGGAGAAATGAGCGGGAAGCAGATGTGGAAGTGGGAATTGTACAGCTTGGACGGGGACAGTTCACCCACAAGCCGGAGGAAGCAGGAGCTCACGCCTCCTACCTAGGGCGGTCAGATAAACTCTACATGCAGATTTAACCGGGATTGGGTGGGGGAGCGAGGAACGGGGGGCGTCGCCGATATTTATTAATAACCCTAAGCCCAGCCTGATTTTGTTCCACGCATGCAACATTAAAAAGAAAAAGAAAAAGAAAAAAAAAAGCCCTCATAGGAGAAATGAGAACTCTAGATTTCCCCAGACCTCTTCACCATTTTTTGGATTTTCCTCATTCGGATTTTTTTTTTTTTTTTTTTTTTTTTTTTTTTGGTGTGGGGGGGATGCACCCCGCCCTCTTCAGCTTCTATAGAGGGTCTACACAAGCCTCCCAGGGCTGTATGTGTATACGTGTGTGTGGGGGGGGGCGTCCAAGCTTAGAGAATTCACGAATTCCCTGGGGAGTTTATTTTAAAAGCTGCTCCTGGGAGGGAAAGGCCGCTAAGGCCAGTTTCTCTAATACCCAGGACAATCCGCCCGGCGCAAACAAGATGCTGGAGTTAGGGCGGCCTTGGGGGCGGGGCTTTGGTCTTTAAATGAAAGGATCCTCTGGATGGCGGTTCTCTTTCCTGGATGCTGGAAACACCCGGGGAGCTTTAAAAACTACTGATGCCCAAGCCCCACCCCCAGGGGTTCCGGCTGGATCGGCCCGGGTGAGGCCCGGCTTCCGGGCTTTTGAAAGCTCCCCGGGGCAGTCTAAAGTGCCATGGGGGCTGGGAACCGTGGCTCCGCCCGGATTCCTGGGGAAAGGGGTGGTCTCTACGCGCGGTTCTCAAACTCGGCTGTGTGTTGGAATCATCGGGCGAACTTCAATAAACACTGGTGCCCTGGTCCCTACCCCAGAGACTGTGTGTGGGCGGGACTTTGGAAGTTCTAAGGGTCCCAGGTGATGGCAATGGGCGGGCGAGTTTGAGAAGCTTTGCTTTACCAGGTGGTGCGAGGGCCGGGCGCAGTGAGCACCGCGCGCCACTGGGTGGCGCTGCCCACTCGGCCCGGCGCTCGGGGAGGCGCGTGGGGGCCGAGGCCCGGTGCGCACCTGCCCCGCCTCCTCCAGGCGGGCCACGGGGCATGCAGCCGGTCGGGGGCGGGGCTCCGAGGCCGGGACGCGGCCACCGGCTCCCCCGCAGCCTCCTCCAGCTGGACCCCGTCGCGCTCCTGATGCTGCTGGTGGACGCCGACCCGCCGGAGCCCGTGCGCAGCGGGGCGCGCGAGCTCGCGCTCTTCCTGACCCCCGAGCCCGGGGCCGAGGTAGGGGACAGGGGATGGCGGTGGGGGAGGCGCGTCTCGGGGTTGAGGGTCTGGGCTCTTGCACCCCGCGGCAGGAAAGGGTGGGTGCGGCCTCCGGAGCGCCGGGACCCGAACCCTTGGTGTCCCCGCCGCATCCTCTCACAGCCGGCACAGGGGCCGGAGGCGCGGCCCAGAGATACGCGGCAGGTCGCACCGCTCCCTCCTCCAGCGGATAAAGGCTCCCGGGGTCGCAGACTCGCGTCGCTTCCCGGTCAGGGCTCCCAGCATCGGCGGGGACTGTGGAGCAAGGCGCGCAGGCAGCCGCTGCCCTTTGCCAGGCGGGGCCCTGGGGAGGCCGCCCCCGGGTCCTGCCCCCCGCCGGGCGCTCAGCCCACTTCGCTGCGAGCCAGGGGCCCCGGGCCTGGAGGAGGCGGGCGGGCTGCGTCTGTGCGGGGAAGCCCTGGGCCTTGGTCCTGCTGTTGCTAAGAGGGAAAATACCTCGTCTCTATCTGTACTTTCTATTTTAAAAGCACAGAATAAAAAGTAGATCTGAAACTAGGCCCTTCATCTTCCAGCTGAAGCCAGTCTGTTAACAGTGCCGTGAAAAAGTTATTTATCCAAGTCGTCCAGGAGTTATTTAAGGCTTGAATTCAACTCATTCTCTTTTTAAATCTCAAAAGCAGGACAGAACTATAGCAAATAAAGGGTGAGCACCCTCTCCTTTTTCTCTGGGTCCCTAACTCCAGTCCCCAGAGATAACCATCACCAACAGTGTGGTGTGCCTCATTCCAGATGCTTAAAAAATGCATTTTCAAATGTGCGTATGCATACATATTAGTAATGCTACGTGTTAGTTTTTATAAAACCCCACTTGATACTGTAATGCTGTTCTGCAGGTTGCTTTTTTCCACTCAAAATCGCATGAACAAATAGGGAGTGACTGCTAATGATAAGGGACAGGGCTTTTCAGGGTGATGAAAATGTTCTGGAATTAGTAGTGATGGTTGCGCAACTTCGTGAATACACTAAAAACCACAGAATTGTACACTTTTAAGGGGTGAGTTTTATGGTATGTGAATCACATCTCAATTTCACAAAATAGCATGGACATATTTTCATGTCAGAATGTATCCATAAGAGCTGTCCAATAGAAATATAATCTGAGCCACGAATATGAGCCATTCATGTAATTTGAAATGTTCTGGGAGCCACATAAAAAAGGAAAAAGAAACAGGTGAAATTAGCCCCATTACACTTAAAATAACAGTGCCTCCAAAATGTCAATCATTTTAATATGTAATCAATGTAAAACAATTTAAATGAGATTTTTACTTTTTTATGTGTTAGGTTTTCAAAATCAGGCTTTTTATTTATTTATTTATTTATTTTTTGAGAGAGGGGGAGAGAGGGGGGTGGGGGGTGGGGAAGGACAGAGGGCCAGGGAGAGAGAATCTTAAGCAGAATCTTCTCCCAGCCTGGAGCCGGTCCTGGGGTTCGATCTCATGATCCCAAGATCATGACCTGAGCCGAAATCAAGAGTTAACCAACTGAGCCACCCAGGCGCTCCTAAATCAGGCTTTCCTACTGAACTTACAACGTATCTCCATTTGGACTAGCCGTAGTCTAAGTGTTTAATAGTTATATGAGGTTGGTGGCTTCTGTGTTGGAGAGCACAGGTGCCAACATTCTTTGGCTTCCTAGTATCCCACAATGAAGTAATAATTACTCCTGTTTCCTGGGCACATACTATGTGCTAGCTGTTGTGCTATGCCTTGTTCCCACCGACCCAGTGGCCAGGAGGTTTTTGGGTGGCATGTATGGCTGAGAAAACAGAGGCCCTCGCAGAATCAGCACCGCCCATTGGAGGGGCCGTAATTTATGACCTCTGCCCCCAGGGACACGCTTTTGGGGTGTCTACAGTTTTTCACTGGTTTAAGGAACGTGAGCGTGTTTCTCGTTCCTTCTCTGCCTTGCTCTCAGCAGAGAGATGTCATTGTGCCCAGCGGCTAAACCTCAGCTTCATTTTGTCTCTATTAGGGACAGTCTTCAAGACAAACTGCGTGTGTTAACTTCATTTTCTCACTCAGGGCTCTCTTTAACTCAGACACGGGCTGGCTCACCCTCGTTTGTGAGGGACGTAATGAAGAGCCCTGCTCCCTGCAGCTCGGTGCGGCAATAAACCCACTTAGAGCGCTGGCTGAAGTTTATTTACCAGAAGCAGCAGAAACTGCGGGAGCAGAGTCACTTGTAACCTCTACTTAAAGTTTAATTCATTAGCGGGTCCCCGTGCTGAGGCTGTTTGCAGATGGGTCAGTGAGCTGGAAAAGGGAGATCTGGGTTGGGAACAGGCCTGGACAGCTGGGCCCTTCTCCTGGGGCCACTTTTGGCTTTTAAATGGGTCCCAGACCAGCCAGCTCCAGTGCTAGAGGTGTCCTGGGGTTCCTAGTGAAGTGGGCCCTTCTGTCTTCAACACCTTGAACCTCTGGTCTGTGCCAGGAGCTGGGGACAGCAGTGAAACACGCAGGGGGCCTGCTCTCAGGACACCATCAGACCATAGACACGTCACACACAAAAGCTCTAGATGTGGGGGGGGGTGGGGCGCCTGGGTGGCTCAGTGGGTTAAAGCCTCTGCCTTCGTCTCCGGTCATGATCTCAGGGTCCTGGGATGGAGTCCCGCATCGGACTCTCTGCTCAGCAGGGAGCCTGCTTCCTCCTCTCTCTCTGCCTGCCTCTCTGCCTACTTGTGACCTCTCTCTGTCAAATAAATAAATAAAATCTTTAAAAACATAAATAAATAAGTAAAATTTTTTAAAAATTAAAAAAAAAAAGCTCTAGATGGGGGACAGCAGCCCTGGGAGCAAACATGTGGTGGTGTGTTAGAGGGTATCCGTGTGAGTCAGCAAGACGGGGCGGGCAAGGTCTCTCCAGGGAAGCGGAGACCTGAGTGGTACCCACTGAGGAATGTGCAAGAAAGAAGCAGCCCAGGGACCTGACTTTGTTGGGGTGCAGTCAGGGAGGACTGCCTTGAGGCGGCAGCATTTTAGATTGAACCCTAAAGTGTGAATGAGAGCTGGCTAGGCTACGAGGAGAAAAATCACCCAGGCAGAGGGACCAAAACCTGCAAAGGCCCTGGGGTGGAAGGAAGCAGGATGCCCTTCGGGATGGGAGAGCAGCCTGCGGGAGGGGCAGCCGTGGGAGGTGTGGTCAGGAGGGCAGAAGCGCTGAGGCTGCAGCATGGCTGGCTGACACTGGTGGGCAGGTGAGTGTTTTACTGTTTTTGGTGCCTTTGGGGTATTCTGTTCAACCAGTTTTTTGTGTGTTTTACTTTCTCTCTTTTTCTGGTTTGAGCTTCCTCTTTTGTGGGGGAGTTTCAGGCCAGTCTCGAGAAGCTGCTTCAAGATGGCAGAGAGAGAGATGTTTGCCTCTCGGGTGTGCTCTGATTTACGAGGACAGGTCGCTCAGGGCCCTCCCGAATGGCGGAGCGTCGGTATCCACGCATGGGTGAATCCTTGGCCAGGCTCTTTCAAAGTCCTCTTTGGTTCCTGTGCTGGGACACAGGACAGGCTTGTGAGGTTTGTGGCCTGGTTGGAAGGACATCAGGCCAGCACTTTCCGAGGCCCAGGGTCTCTGCTTGAGTGAGCAGAGGCTGAAGGCGGAGAAAACACCTGGTTCTGTTAACCGCAGGTGGACTAGAGCGGGGGTTGCCAACTCCTGGCTCCAGTGCTGAGTCCCGCAGTCTGAAGTAACTGGATCTGGCAACATAGGGCTTCTTAAATGGAGCACTCCTGTGAAAAACTACAAGTTTCTGGTTTATTTAAAATATCAGGCTTTGTTGTTGTGTTTTGTTTTGTTCTGAAGGAAGCTCTATGCCCAGTGCCGGACTTGAACTCACAACCCTGAGATTAACAGTCACATGCTCCACGAGCCCAGCCAGCCCGGAGCAGGTGACCCTTGATCTCAGGGTCAGGAGTTCAAGCCCCACATGGAGCATAAAGCCTACTTACAAAAATGAAGTAAAATAAAACATTAGTTGTTCTGGTAGGTCTGGGTCCCTGTTTGCCACAGTCCCCACTCCTCCCTATTGTCTTCCCCGTACTGAAGCTTCCCCGTAGCATCAGTTACCATTTACCCTTGACCTTGAACTTTTGATTTTTCTGTCATCACATAGGGAGAAAGTGGAATGACTTTTCCAAACCACGTGTTTAGACTAAAGTAGGAAAACCTAAACTAGCCAAAGATGCTCTGGAGTTTCATGAAAAAAAGAAAAAAAAATCAAAGAGAGTATGTCCAACCTGTGAACACCATGTGCTTGTGCCCCCCCCTCCCCCGGTCATGTGTCCTTGTGACCTGCTGGTCCTCTTTTGGTGTTCAGGTGAGGGGATGTTCAGATGCCCCGTCTCAAAGTGCAGTTCCGTGTTCCTTTATTCCTCAGATCTTTATGGTGAGTCCCGTGTGTGCCAGGCTCTGTGCTGGGCAGGGGACCAGGGAGAGGCCCGTAAGGCCAAGGGGGTTTCTGGCCTGAAGGACTGGCACTGCGGAGAGGGAGATGAGCGCACTGGTCACGATCGAGCAGAACTAAATGGTGCCCAGTGCCGTGAAGGGGACAGCAGAGGGACGATGACGGACATGCTGGGAGGGTTGGAAGGAACCATCTGGCAAAGCTCCAGCAGTACGTGCATGGCCCAAGGGGCAAACATGAGGCACAGGGTGTGGGGGGACCTCGGCAGCCAAGGGCGAGAGTGGGCGGGGCGAGACCAGGGCACAGGGCCATGGGGAGGGATCTGGATTCGATCCTAGGGTGCTGGCCGTGAGCAGGGGTGCACTGGCCATCGGCAGGGGAAAGCCATGATCAGGTTCCTGGCCTCACGGCTGCAGTTCTCGAATGTGTTGCAGGGGCTGGAGCGGGAGCAGGGGGACCACAGACGTGGCTGTCTGAGGGGATGTGGCCTGAGCTGGCCATGTTCCCTGAATCAGAACCTTTAGGATGTGAGGGGCCAAGGTGGGTGCTTGAAGGGGGCAGCCTCTCTCAGAAGGAAGTTCCTGTCTTCCTGCCCCATGTTAGGAGCCACACCTGGGTCTGAACGACCTCTTCTCATAGGACGTCCCTGCTTTGTGAGAGGGTCAGGCTGGCTGACTGTCAGGACCAACTGAGAAGCTTTAAAACAGAGGTTCCGAAAGATCGGAAGGACATCAGTGCCCGGCAGCCAGGCCAGTTAACAGCAATGCATCCGCACAGTGGACAGTTGACGGCTGCAGGGGAAGTCAGCTCTGGGTGGCCCTTCATGGTGGCCTGCGGCGCCCAGCTCCGGGGCAGGCAAGGGGCACAGAGATGTGTGCGGTGTATACAGCAACTTACACGGCAGAAAACCCCACACCTATTTCATGCACCTATAAATAGAAGATAAAAGGGAAGCTGTCTCCAGGGGTGGGGCGGGGCATAGCCGAGGTCAAGAGCCCTGATGTAAGGCATGGTACCCAAACTTTGCTGAAGGTTGGAGTCATCTGGGGATTTTCAAAAAAAATCTTTTTGGGGGGTGCCTGAGTGGCTCAGAGGTTGGGCCTCTGCCTTCAGCTCAGGTCATGATCTCAGGGTCCTGGGATCAAGCCCCGCATCAGGCTTTCTGCTCAGCGGGGAGCCTGCTTCTCCCTCTCTCTCTCTGTCTGCCTCTCTGCCTACTGTGATCTCTCTCTCTCTGTCAAATAAATAAATAAAATCTTAAAAAAAAATCTTTTTGGGGCCTGCTGTGTGTACCACCCCCAACACCCCCCCTCAGCCCTGGGTAGTCTGATTTCACTGGCGTGGGTGCCACGTGGAAACTGACCCTCTGAAAGCTCTCTATTCTGATGGGCATGCTGGGAAGTCAGTGTGGTTGCTGATCGTGGGGGCCCCCTGTGAACAAGGCCAGGGCTGGGCTGGTGAACTCTCCCATGGGGATTCTGATGGCCAGCCTGGCCGTCTCATACAGCAGTTAGCGGGGTTGGATGAGCAAATCTGCAGGAAATACGTGGCGTGGGTCCTGGCCCGTGGTTAGCAGGCTGGGAACATCCACGGCCGTGGTTCATTCCCTCATTCTGCAGGTGTGTCTCGAGCACACCCCTTGCTGGGTGCTGGGAGGGAGAACGCGTGAGAGACACTTCTGTCCTTAGGGACAGAGCAGGTGTGGGGGTTGATGCACAGTAATTATTCGGGACAGTGTCGGGCAGTGGGGATTCCGGCCCTTTTAGGCCCTTCGTTGGTGCTGAAGATACGAGTTTTCACTCACCACGGCCTCATGGAGACCTAGAAACCGGGCGCTCACCCTGCCCTGCGCGCACGAGGCCGGCTGCAGGTTCCAGCTCTCGGTTTGCAAAACCCAGTTGCTGAGCCTGCGTCCCCGTGAGCCACCAGTTCGCGTAAGTGGCCTTGGATTCTGGACTCATTCCTTGCTGCAAGTGTGATGGAAATGTGGCTTGGGGGTTCTTTTATTTTTTATTTTCTTTTAAAGATTTTTTATGTATGTATTTGACAGAGGGACACCGCGAGAGAGGGGACACAAGCAGGGGGAGTAAGACGGGGGAAGCAGGCTCTCCACTGAGCAGAGAGATGGATACGTGGCTCAATCCCAGGACCCCGGGATCATGACCTGATCCAGAGGGAGACACTCAATGACTGAGCCACCCAGGTGCTGCCCTGGGGGTTCTTTTAAAGTAAACTGGGGTTGGTTTTGCTCTTAAGATAAGTTTTGTTTTAGGGGCACCTGGGTGGCTGTTAGTTAAGCCTCTGCCTTCAGCTCAGATCATGATCCCAGCATCCTGGGATCAAGTCCTGCATGGGGCTCCCAGCTCAGTGGAGAGCCTGCTTCTCCCTTTGCCTCCTGCTTCTAGAGCTTGTGTGCACGCTTGCTCTCTCTCTCATACACAAATATATGAATAAATATAATCTTAAAAAAAAAAGTAAAAAATAAGTTTTGTTTCAGAAAATAAGTATACGCACTTGTCACAAAATTCCAAGGTCCCAGTGGCCAAGGAGTGGTGAGGAAGCTTCCTCCCACCCAGGTCCCCAGCCTCTTGCTGCCCAAGCGGAGGTCACCACTGTTCCTGATCGTGTCCCCTTCCCACAGGCATGACAGGTCCTTCCCCATCCCCACCTGTAGCCTTCCGTTGCTGGATCCTGCTTCCTCCACTCAGTTTGTCTTGGAGATGTTCCCGATGAGCACATACAGGGCTGCCCGATTTTTAGCTGCTCAGCAGAATTACATCGTCTGGACTGCGGGTCCGACAGCCATTTCTCTGCTGATGGGCATTTAGGTTACGCGGCTTCTTTACTCCCACAAAGCCTGTTGCAGGAGGAGCTCTGCACACACACTGTTGCATTTGTGCAAGTATATCTGCCAGATAAATACCTAGCAGGGGATTTCCTGGGCCCAAGGGTACCTGTGTTTTAAATTTTGGTTGCTGTTGCCAAGTAAACCCTTTTCGAAACCAGGGTGAAGGCAAGCAGAGTGGAGTGGCTGAAACCTCAAAGTCAAGGGTCCCTTGAGGCCTGGATGGGCACTCTTGTTTGCTCCGTTTTGGGGCCGGAGAGGAAGGAGTTCCTATGTCCCCTCTTTGGGAAGTGGGTTTCTCTGAGCATGTCAGGTCCTTCCTGGGTTCGGCTCCCAGGGGCTTTCGAACATCCCTCGGGCCTTTCCGTCCTGCGCACAGAGAGGAGGCTGCTGTTTCTGTCTTCTGTCAGGCTGGTGGAAAAATGGACACTGACGTTAAAAAGACTTTACTTCGCTGTCCTCTGAAGGCACCACCACAGCTGCTGCGGGAGAAGAGGTGACAGTCCTGCTGGCGTGCCCAGGGTGAGGGCAGGCCCCACGGTCCTCAGGTGGCTTCCGTTCCACCCAGGTCATGTCCTTGGGAACCCCTGGCCCTGCCTGGATGGAGGAAGCCCCGGGGCAGGGGCAGGCAGCGGGTGTGGCATCAGAAAAAGCTGAAAAACCCGCCCTGGAACCTAAAGTGGCTATAGGTGGGTGTCCTCTGGCTGGCACCGTGATTCGATTTGAAAAGGGCTAAGTGGTTGCCAAATTCTATAAAGGGGGAGTTTTCTCATAAAAAATCCGATGTCTGGCTTCTCTGAAAGTGTTACCCTGTTCCTGGCCTGGCTGGATGCACCTTGTGGTTGCCTAGGAGGATTCTCGAACATGCGTGCGTGCGTGTGTGTGTGTTTGTGTGTAAATGGCGTTATTGCGATGTAATACATACACTACACAATGAAAGTGTACAATTTAATGGCTTTTTGTTTATTCACAGAGTTGTGCAACGATCTACCTGAATCTATTTTAGAACATTATCGTTACCCCGGGGATTAACCCTGTACCCCTCGCTCCTGCTCCCCGGTCCTCCTCGGTCTGCTTTCTGTCTCTATAGATTTGCCTCTTCTGGACAATTCATATATGCTTACGTTTTATTGATTTATTTTTTTTTTAAGATTTATTTATTTATTTGAGAGAGAGAGACAGCGCATGCGCACACTAGCCGGGGGAGGGGCAGAGGGAGAGCGAGAAGCAGCCTCCCCGCTGAGCACAAAGCCGCATGCCATGCAGGGCTCAATCCTACAACCCTGAGAGCATGACCTGAGCTGAAACCAAGAGTCAGATGCTCAGCCAACTGAGCCACACAGGTGCCCTATATATCCTTGTGTTTTAAAGACACGGGTCCGTGATGGAGCCCCGCATCGGGCTCTCTGCTCAGCGGGGGGACTGCTTCCCACCCTCCACCCCCCGCTTGCCTCTCTGCCTACTTGTGACTTCTCTCTCTGTCAAATAAATAAATAAAATCTTTAAAAAAAAAAAAAAAGACACGGGCCCGTGGTTCAAAGGCCACATTCAGCCAGCAGACAGGTTTGTTTGGCTGTCATACTGTGTTTTAAGTTGGGGGGTTTTGAATTCTCAAACCTGGAAAGTTTGCCTACATTCCTGGGTCACTGTCTGCCTTGAACAAAACAAGTTTGGCGCCTCACCCCCTGGTTCACTCTGCTGGAGTCAAGGAGCAGCTGCCCTCTTTAGAGGGGGACGGGCTCTCCTATGAGCCCCAGTCCCCACCCCTCCCTGTTGTCTCTCTGCCTGGAAACTGAGTATTAGCGGCCATTCACTACCCTGCATGTGCTGCTGTGTTTCCTAGAGAAAAGTAGAAGGTCTCTTCAAAAAGTGAAAAACTGAAAATAAGCAGTGCCCAGAAAGCATACTCCCTTGTATTCCTTTCCTAGCTGGCTTTCGTGTCCGTGGCGTTCGAATGCAGAGACTCTGGTAGCTCCCAGTCACACCTGTCTTTTGTATGGGTTTGGCAACTTGCCGAGAGTGACCCAAAGAAATTACTTCAGAATTGATCCTTCTCAGCTTCCATCTCACGACGGACTCTGAGGATTGTTTTCCCACAACTTTCAAATGGGAAACCAAGGCACACAGATGTCAGAGTGTAGTTAAGCCCACACAGCCCAACACACAGGGGTGGGACTGGAAAGCGGTCTGGGCCGCTGTCCTCAGGCTGTAGCCCGGTTTCTCCCTCCTGCCCTTGCTCATTTTCTTTCCTTCCCCACTCCCTCCTCCTCTCCTTTCCTGCAACAGGTGTTCTCTGGGCACTGTATTGGTTTCCAGTCGCCTGGTACCAAACTACCCCAAGTCTTCGTGGCTGAAAACAACCACCATATTATGGCACATGGTTTTGCAGGTCTGTGGGGCTCCCCTGAGCAGTTCTGCCCCCAGAGTGCGGGCTGGGCTTAGTTCGGGGGGCTGCCTTCCGCTGGGTCCTGCAACACGGCCTCACTCAAGCCAGGCGGTGGGTGCCGGCTGGGCGTCTCAGTCCTCCACGCAGCCACTCTTGTCCTGTGGGGTCTCTGGCAGCATCGCCAGGACTAGTCAACATGGCTGTTGTCTTCCAGGAGGGTGAGTCAGATGCTGTAAGGTCTCTTGATGATGTCACAAAATATTCTTGCACCCGTTTTATTGGTCAGAGCAAGTCATGAGCCAGGCTGGATTCAGGGGGAGGGAAGAGTGGATTCCCCCTCTTCCTGGGCAGGGTGGCAGAGTCAGCTTGCACAAAGGTATACAGATGGGAGGGAGTCAGAGGGACATCTCCGGAAGCCTGAGCCCCAGCTAGGTGTCAGATGTTGCTCTAGGCCCTGGGAATGCAGAGGTGAGTGACTAAGAACCCTGCCCTGTAGGGGCTTTCTTTCTAATGGAGGAAGATGACACAAAACAGGCAAAATACACAAGATGTTAGACAGTGATGGAGGCTGAAGAGAGAGATAAATTGGTGTAGGACGGGGAATGGTAGGGACTGTAAGGCCAAGGAAGGAGGACAGTTGAGCAAAGGCTGAAAGAAATGTGCAGTGAGCTCTGTTGATAATGGGAACAGCGGGTGCAAAGGCCCTGGGGTGAGGATGTGGTTGGTGTAGTTGGAGGGGAGTGAGCTGTGGGCACAGAGGTTGGAGAACAGATAGAGGGTCCAGATGGTTTAGGGCTGGCAAGGCGTCTTTTTGGTGATTGCTGAGGGAGGTCTTGGACAGGGGAGGACTTTCTTTTTTTCTAATTAAGATATAATTCATGGAACAAAACATTTACCATTTTAAAGTATACAATTCCGTGGTTATGAGTATATTCACTGTTTGTGCAAACATCACCATGACCTTGTTCCAGTGCATTTCCATCCCCCGAGAAAGGAAGACCATGGCCATTAGCAGTCCGTCCCTCGTTCTCCCGCTGCCTGTTAACCTCCAACCGGCGATCTGCTTTCTGTCTCTGTGCATTTGCCTCTTCTGAACCTTGCCCCTCAAAGGAATCATGTGATGCTTGGCCTTTTGTGTCTGGCGGCTTTCACTCAGCCTCATGTGGAGCGTTACCCATGATCCAACAAGTAGCAGGTCGACATTCCTCTTGATTGCCACGTAATATTTCTTTTCTTCTTTTTCTTAAGATTTTATTTATTTATTTGACAGAGAGAGCGAGCACAAGCAGAGGGAGAGGGAAAAGCAGGCTCCCCGCTGAGCAGGGAGCCCAATGCAGGGCTCGATCCCAGGACCCTGGGATCGTGACCCGAGCTGAAGGCAGATGCTTTGCCAAATGAGCTACCAAGGTGCCTGCCACATAGTATTTCCATAGTGTGGACATGGCATATTTTGTTTGTTTGTTCATCACTTGGTGAACCTGAGTTAGTTCCACTTTTCGACTCTCATGGATAACGCACACCTTTCCTGTAAGAACAGTGTTTTTTGGGGTGCCTGGGTGGCTCAGTGGGTTAAGCCTCTGCCTTCAGCTTAGGTCATGATCTCAGGGTCCTGGGATTGAGCCCTGCATTGGGCTCTCTGCTTAGCGGGGAGTCTGCTTCCTTCTCTCTCTGCCTACTTGTGATCTCTCTCTGTCAACAAACAAACAAACAAAAACAGCGTGTTTCCCGCTCCCTGGGCTCTGTGGCTGGGTCATAGGGTTACTCTGTATTTCACCTTCTGAAGTGATGGACTGGTTTCCGCATCAGCAGCACTGGGTCCCAGCCCTCCCCGCCAGCCCGCCAGCAGTGCACGGGGATTCCAGTGGCTCCCAAAGCTCGGTGGCGTTTGTCATTGTCTAGTTTTGCAGCCGTAGCCTCCGCGATGGCCAGAGATGGTGGGGTGGGAGATCTCCAGCTGACAAGGGCTGTGGTTGTGACGGGGTCTTTCAGAGGAATAGACGGTTGCAGGGGCCAGCGAGCGAGGACTGTGCCCGGTGCCCGGGGGGCGGCGAGGGGGGCGGACGGAAGCTGTGGGCTTCGGGCTACGTTCCGAAGGCGGCACAGAGAGGATTTGCGAACCTCCGGGTGGGGCGGCCTGCGGACAAGTGCACGGAGGCTGCCCCCATCGCCTGAGCAATGGACAATGGAGTTTCCACTTGTTGAGCTGCAGAAGCCCACGGTGGAGGGCCTGCTTGTGGGGTTTTAGGTGCCTGTCACTTGTGGGCAGGGACCAGTCACATTTCAGTTTCCTGGCATCCCTGGCTGGGAAGCTTGGACTGGCACTGTGGGAGATTGATGTAAGAAGGTAGGTGCCGTGATTCACGTGTGTTAGAAGTGCCCCTGCTGTCCCCACTGGCCGAGCCCCAAATGTCACGCTAGTCGAGCCATTTGCTTTCTTCCCCTCAGAGTGCGACCGTTTATGCCCGGGGAGTTGCACGGGAGGACGAGGGCATTCATTTCGCTGATGGGCTGGTGGACAAGGCATGTGGACTGCAGCCGGCAGACTCTCGTTTCTGAGGCCACTTAGGGGATTATCTCGAGAGAAAATTGTCCTATGAGTGATTTGTGGGCATGGCGGGTTGGCTAATCCTGAGCTCCTTCCTGTTGGGTGGGAATGTCTCCGGCCCGTTCCTCCTCAGCTGGCCAGTCAGCAAATGCCTTCTGGGCTCTCTCCTGCTTTGGGGCCCTGCCCCAGGAGGTGGGGGGAGTGGTGAGGGACAGAGACCGTAGCTGACAGGCAGCCATAAAGGGGACACTTTTCCCAGTCTCCAAAGAGCCTCTGGTAGTGACAGACCTCAGCTCTGCACTCGGAGTGCTCAGGGTCAAATGTGGCTTCAGACATTATTAGCTGTGTGACCTTGAGTGAGTGACTTAAGCTCTCCTGTGTTTCCCAGGCCATAAACAGGGGGAAGGTATAGCCCCTGCTGTACAGAGTTCTTGTGAGAATCAAGTAAAAGAATCCACATAGAGCACTTAGCCATTGTTTTTATTATCTAGTGAGAGAGAGACGTAAAGCGGGCAGCTAATAGCACCTACCGTGTGCTTTATGTGAGGTTAACCTCCTAACAACCCTGCCCGACGGGTGTGGCAGTTGCTGTCACAGGGGATCCCACCGAAAGGCAGAAGTCAAACCCTTGAATTCAGGTCCCACGGTTGGCCCAAGAGAAGATGGGATTTGAACCCGGGATGGACTGACCTCCTCTCGGAACACAGCGGGGTAGGGTGAGACGTGCTGCCTCTGAGCAAAAATCTTCGGGCCCCGCCGGGGAAGGAGGCGGCCCCTCCAGCTGGGGCGGGGGCACCCACATCCCTCTGCTGGTGTTGCCTTCCTCAGTGGGTCTGGGGTCTGGGGCGTCTGCACCTGCTCTCCGGAGGGAGCCTCCCCCGCCCGTCTGTGCCCTTCTCCCGTCTCATCCCTCCCTCTGCAAGCAGGAGGAAGCGCCCAGCCTTCCTGTCTCCCATGTCTGTGGCCTCTTGCCTCCTTAGCACGATAAGGGCTTCTTTTCCTATGATCTTACCTTTTGGGGGATGGAGAGAACTTCCTTTTGCCTCTCAGTTCTCCCTCCGCTGTGGTCCCCTTCCCTGTCGAGCCTCCCCCGTGCAGGCACAGAAATAGTCCCAGCTGTGAGACGAAGGTGCCAGAGTTTAAAATTGCAACTTGGTACTATTTTTACTCCAGCCGGAAAGATGTTGTGTGTTTTTTTTGTTGTTTTTTTTTTGCACAGCCGTTTATTTTGTTGTGGTAGCGACAGCTCCTGCCACAAGCAGCGGGCCCTGGTGGGGCGTCAGCCTCTCTGCCAGGATGAGTGGGCGATGAGGGGAGCCTTCAGGTGTCAGGGTGCTGGGACCAGGCCTGCCCAAAAGTGTCTGGGGTCGCCTTCCTGGAGCAGAAGGGTCTGGCCCGGTGAGCCGAACAGGTGGCTTACGTTCTCAGCGCACTTTCTTCCCAAAGGCCTCGTCGTTACAGAAACAAAACAAAACCAAAAAACTGGTATTTTAGAAGTCGTGAACACGGTACATACTTGAGGAGGGATAAAAAAGGTTCAGGCTGATTTTTGCACAACTGATTTGAACGGGGTGTAGACCGGAAGACCCTTCCACAGTCATGTTCAAATTGGCCCATGCTTGGCAGGACATGAACCTATGCTACCATTTAAAAATTGGGACATATGGGGCGCCTGAGTGGCTCAGTAATTAAGCATCTACCTTCGGCTCAGGTCATGATATCAGGGTCCTGGGATCCAGCCCCGCGTCAGGCTCTCTGCTCAGCAGGGAGCCTGCTTCCCTTCCTCTCTCTCTGCCTGCCTCTCTGCCTACTTGTGATCTCTGCCTGTCAAATAAATAAATAAAATCTTTCTTTAAAAAAATGGGACATTTTCCATAACATTAAGATTCCTGGCTTCTCTTGAAAAACACAGCCCCAAGTCTGTGTTTACTGATGGCTGCTGGCTGTTCTAGATTTGGGCAAGCACTTTTCAGATCACTGCAAAACCCCGGAGGCCTGCTTTACTCTTTGATGTTACTCATGATGTAATTCCCCATCCCCGGTACCTCAAGGTTTGAACCCTTCAGATAACATAAAACACTCGAGGCTCCCTTGTCAGACCCTGTTCCCCAATTCTACTCCCCAGGGCCAAGGACAAGCCATTAACAGGTTGCCAAATAAAGTAGGGGATGTCCAGTTCAATTTGAATTTTGGATTGAATGATCGTTTAGTGCAAGTTCATCTCCTAATTATTAGCAGTTTGGTCTGTATGATTCCAGGCCTTTCTGGTAAACCACGTATGTCCTTCGTGCGTTGTTACGAGGATGGGTTTCTATTTCCATCTCTTCTGCATCTTTTGTGAGCGTTCCGTGGTGTTTGTTAGGGGGTGTTTCTCACAATGTGTAAGAGCTCTGAGGCTGTGGACTCAAGCCCAATGGGAATCCTGGGCTCCCCACCTGCTACCTGTGTGACCTCTAGCAGACTTCCCTCGCCCCTGAGGCTCAGTTTCCTCATCCGAACAATGGGGTGATGCAGGTAGCTCTGTCCTGCTTCCTGCTAGTTTTCACTCATCTCCTCCCTGTGACATCTGCACGGAGTGGATGGCCGGTGGTGGCTTTAACCAGGCCTCTGTCCACGGGCATCAAGATCGCCGCCAGCTTATCACGATTTTAAATGAGGCTAGGAGAGATTTTGAAAAGGAAAAGGAGGTCTGAAGGGAACTGGGCAGATAATCCTAAGATTTAGTTTGCTTTAAAAAAAAAAAAAAATTGAAGGGCGTTTGTCTCCGTGGAAACCACTTGCTAATCTCCAGGATATTGTCTCTCTTCAGGCGAAGGAGGTGGAGGAGACCATCGAAGGGATGCTCCTCAGGCTGGAAGAGTTCTGCAGCCTGACTGACATGGTGAGTGCCTGCCTGAGAGGCGTGGATTTAGGCCCAGGCCAGACTCCAGGCCCTTCCTGGGGTTTTCTGGGGAAGCCATTTTGGTGGTGATTTAGCAACCAGAAGGAATGGGGCAGCAGCCAGCGGTGAGAGGAAAGCCACACACATACTCTCTCACACTCTCTCGCTCTCTCTCAACACCAAGGCTTCCTGAGGCGGCCATCTTGATAACGCCCATCCCCCCCCCCCATGGCTTTTATTCCACCGAGGAGCCTGGAGTGGGCCACCAGGTGGCACTCTCGGGCACCGATGCGGGGAGCCGTTCAGCGGGGATGCTAAGACTATATTTAACTTTCCTAGGCTCTGCGCCGGTCCGCCAGGCAAACATGGAGACAGCCAGGAAATGGCTTCAGGCCTGCAGGGCCTAGAGGAGCCTCCAGCCCAGGCTGTAGCCTGAGGCAGGGGTGGGCATCAGGTTCCTTCCCGAATCCCTTGGCTGGTGAAGAAGGTGGAAGATGGTGCCTTAGGCCCAGAAGACAAGGTCTCCACTCCAAATTCTGTAAAAATCTCTAGATCCTTGGGTCCCCAGGATGGTAGCCAGCCAGGTGTGACCCTGAGGAGCAATGATAGAATTTTCTAGAAACTTTCAGCACCCTGGGTTGAAGGCTTCTGCCCAAAGGCCCAAAGGGCAGAGTTCCATATTGTGGTGAGGCCCTGCCTGTCCCCGGAGTGGAGGAAGCCCGGCTGGGCCCAGTGGGGTAGATTTGTGCCCCTGTGAAGCAGGTGTCTGGGGAAGTGTTTGTGAGAGCCCAAGGGTGTAACAGTAACAGCAGCCTCGGACGTACTTGGTGCCGGGCACGATGCGAAGCGTTTTTCCATGTCACCCCATTTCTCCTTGAAGCATCGTGAGACGAGGGGCGCCATGTCGTCCCCATTCATTCAGCAGACCTACCTCATGCCGCCCTCTGGGGACGCAGCAGTGAACAAGACAGAAACATCCCCAAGAGGACCTGTATGTGCTTCTCTCTTGAGAACCAATTTTCTGGGTGTGGGTCCAGGTGGGAGCCGGGTAATGAGAAAGACTTTATTGACTGATTGATTTAGATTTTATTTATTTATTAGGGAGAGATAGAGAGAGAGCACACGGGCAGGGGGAGAGGGAGGGGGAGAGGGAGAAGCAGACTTCCTGCTGGGCAGGGAGCCTGACCTGGGACTTGATCCCAGGACCCTGAGATCACGACCTGAGCCAAAGGCAGATGATTAACCCACTGAGTCACCCAGGCGCCCTGAGACAGACTTTAAACAGCCCGGACAATCCTTCCTTCATCACCAGCCACTGGACACCTTCCCTGACTGGGTGCCTTGGTGAGCCTGAGGGTAAAGAGAGATTCAGCTCTGTCTCCAGTTCCCCCCTCCTGTAGGAGTCCCCCGTGTGACCAGGGCTGTCACCTAGAGTTGAGGAACCAGCCTGAAGTTGTGTTCAAGGTGCAAAGGGAGACTGCAGAGGTTTTGAAGAGGGAGAAGAGGTTCTAGAAGGAACTGGGCACATGATCCTAAGACTTAATTTGCTTTTTAACAAAAAAAGAAGAAGAAGAAGAAGAAGAAGAAGAGCAGAGGCGTTAAATTCTGCCTGGAAAATTGGGAAAGCTTTGCCGAACAGGTGGTGATTAATTTGGGGCTTGAAGAAGGAACAGAAAGAATTCAGCTGCTGGGGAGGGCGAATGTCCAGGCAGAGGCACTGACCCATGGGTATGGTGTGCTGGCACAGTGTGGACCATGGGGGCCCACAGGCAGGGGGTGGATCTGGAAGATGGGTGAACTGGTGACCTAGGGACACTTTGTTCTCAAGTTCAGCCATCCAGCCCCTTGAAAGGAGACCCACTCCCTGCCGGAGGGGAGAGCTTGGAGCAGGAGTCAACCTGGATGGGCAGAGGTGCTCAGCCACCCCGCCTTAGGGACTGTCCAGGCTTCCTGGCGTGGCAGGAGGGAGCCTGTGTGTGTGTGTGTGTGTGTGTGTGTGTGTGTGTGTGTGTCACCTGGAGGCCAAGGTGTCGGGCAGCGCTGACAAGGCCCATCCCTAACCAGAAGCCTGGAGATACATTTATGCAAAGATTTTAAGACTGAGATCGTACATGACCCATGGACCCAGTCCCACCTGCAGATATGTTGGATATTTCTGGAAGGAAAAGAAAAAGGAATTTGCTGCTGACATTTATAGAATGTCATGCAAAAAAATGAGGTTTTCTGGCTTCTTCTGGAAGAGCAAAGATCTGGCTCCCTCGGGGTGTGCTTGGTCCCACCTGCCCAGCATCAGCAAGGGTGGCTTAGGGTCTTTCCCACTGTGGACAGCATGTGAGCTCTCCAGCTGGTCACCGTCCACGGTTCCTGTGGGGGCTCCCCGACTCCATGGCCACCTGCCAGGTACATCCGTCACGTGCTTGTGCGTTTTATGGCAGAGTATGTTTCTCTGTACTTTGGGCCCTACTGAAAGCAGGAAAATGAAACCAGACCAAGAGGGTCCTGTGTTTCAAGAAAGGGAAGAGAGTGGGTTTCCCATGGGAGGGAAGACCATTTCATGAGTTTATATGTAAACAAGTGTGCATGCGTTAAGAGAACATGTCAGGTACGATGATTTTTTTGGCCCCTGCCACAATGCTCAGTGCTGACGCCATTTCGATTATGGAAATCCTCCTGCCCCAATGGGTGAGGCTCAATTTACCTTGAGTGTCTGTCCACATGGCACAGAGAGAGGGGTCCAGTTCTCAGCCTTGGCTTGGGACCTCCTTCTCTCTTTTGATCCAAGCTAGGAATAAGTGGGGACCTCAGGGGAGCAGGTGATGTCACAACACGGACACTGTCCCCTGGGTCCCTGCGTTGGCCTTTGGAAACACTGATCACATTAGAAATCTGAGAGACGCCAGGCTCCCTGCACAGTCCAGAGAGAAGCAGCTCTGTTTCCGACCAAATCAGACTCTCAGAAGCAAGAGTCTGGCTTCCTGTTGGATACATTAGCTCCACGGTCAGCCTGTCCCTGACCACTCTGTGTGGCTGGAATTCATGGCCCTGCGCCTGCCACCTGTTTAGACCTTAGATATAATGCTAGTCACTGCCACTTTGAGCTCTGACTCTTCCTGCTCTGGGGCCTTAGGCATAGCATGTCCCCTCTCGGTACCTTTCTTTTCCCTTCTGTAAAATGGACATAATGGTCCATAATGCATCACACTATCCCAAAACTTAGAGGTGTCAATCAACAACCAATGTATTATGCGGGCCAGGGCAGGGCACAGAGGGGATGGTTCATCCAAGCTACATGCCACCTGCTGGGGCAGGGATTTCCAAGGTGGCTCCTTCTCTTGCTTGTGACGTCTGGGCTAGGAATGCTGGGTGGCTGGGGACGGGCTGGTGTCATTTGTCCCCGTGCAGCCTCTCAGGGCTAGCTCGGGCTCCTGCAGCGGGGCATCCCGCCTCCCGCAGCAAGCGTTCCGACAGATGGGAAGTAGAAGCTGCCAGTTCTCTGGAGGGCTCGGGATGGAAATTGACACAGTCTCACTTCTGTCCTGTTTTACTGGTCAAAACTGTCAGGTAGCACACCCAGATCCAGGGGGAGAGGTCCCAGACCCCTGTGTCTATGGAAGGAATGGAAAGGATTTGTAGTCCTCTTTAATCTGCAAACCAAGTCCTTCTCCTAAGTGTTACGGGGTGGACTCAATGAGGCGGGGATGTGCCCGTTACATCCTCTAGACTGACCACAACAACAAAGACCGACAGTACCAAGTGTGGGCGAGCACGGAGCCCAGAGACACCTGCTCACACATCGGTGGAAGCACAAAACGCCCGGCCCCTTGGGAAACGGTCCAGCAGATTCTTACCAAGTCATACATGCGCTGACCCTACTCCATTCCAGCAGCTGCCGCGCGAGGTGATTACCCGAGAGACGAAAATGAGAGTCTGCGAAGACCCGAACACAAGTGTTCCGAGCCGCCTTGTTCATGATGCCCCAAACCGGAAGCAACCTTTTTTTTTTTAAAGACTTTATTTATTTATTTGACAGACAGAGATCACAAGTAGGCAGAGAGGCAGGCAGAGAGAGAGTAAGGAAAGCAGGCTCCCTGCTGACCAGAGAGCCCGATGCAGGGCTCGATCCCAGGACCCTGAGATCACGACCTGAGCCGAAGGCAGAGGCTTCACCCACTGAGGCACCCAGGCGCCCCCGGAAGCAACCTTAATGCAGAAGAGTGAAGTGGCCCGAACGCCGTGGGTACCTCTCCTGAACGTGAAGTGGTAGAAGGAGTCAGACACGGAACACCTGGTGTCGGAATCTGGTTCATGGTTTGCCCCGGGAGGGCGGTCATGACCGGAAACTCTTTGGTGATGGGCCGTCCTACACGTTGGTTGGGGTGGGGCTGACACAGATGTGGACACACGCACTCGTTCACCCCGCCATCCGCTTGAGGCCGGGGCCCTTCGCCGCTGTCATTTTCTATGTTCAGTTAAAAATAACTGCTTAGGGGCGCCTGGGTGGCTCAGTGGGTTAAGCCTCTGCCTTCAGCTCAGGTCATGATCCCAGGGTCCTGGGATCGAGCCTCACATTGGGCTCTCTGCTTAGCAGGGAGCCTGCTTCCTCCTCTCTCTCTGCCTGCCTCTCTGCCTACTTGTGATCTCTGTCTGTCAAATAAATAAATAAAATCTTTAAAAAAAAAAAAATAACTGCTTAGCCAGGTGCCAGGTCTGTAGGAGGTGACCCACGGGTGGTGGCTCCCAAGGTCACCGTCATCATCACCAGAGTAGCAGAAGGCCGTGACACCCAAGAGGATTTGTAGAGCCTTCAGCTCAGTGCCCTCTGGAGCTTGGGCCCCTTGTCCGGGCCCTCCCTCCCTGGCAGGGAGCAGGCTCTTACTTTGCTCACATGGATGGAGAAAATTCCTTGTTGGCCTTGGGCCAGCACTTGCATTTGGCATTGGTGGGAGTTCTTGGGTCAAGTGCACTTGGCTGTCCTTCCTGGAGGCCCTGAATCATCCTGGACAGCCGTCTTTGCTCAGCGAGAACCCCCGCGTCCGCTGCCCAGCTCCGGGGAGGTGGGAGACCAGGCTGGAGAAGGGTCTGCTGGGTGCTCAGGCAGGTAAACCTGGCTGGGGGTTCGTCCTGGCAGAGTCTCAACCCGCATTGGCTCTTCACTGACCTCTCTTTGCTCAGATGCATGTGAAGTGGGCATGAGGACAGAAACGTCTTGCTTTCCTTTGACTTCCCTATAAGAAGAGAGCACATGGGGTGGCCACAGACACCGGGGAGACTCTAGGGAGTGGTGGGGATTGTGGTTAACCAAAGGAGACAGCTGTCACCCAGCTCCAGGTGATTGCTGTCACATGGGGCATGGACCCAGGATGGCCAGGTACTCTGCTTTTTCACAAGAAGCTAGAAATCTGAGCTTCTAAGGGAAATATGCCTCATTTTAAGATTGTGGCGCCAAAAGGCGTGGGTGCGCTTTGGTTTTTTCAGACGTGACATGGGCTGTCTCCCCAAGGCCCTGCAGAACATGCGTGTGGACCTCTGATGTCACCGGTAGCCTCAGACCAACCAGGATAGGAACCTGCCATCTCCTGCATGGTAGCCTGTGACCTTGGGCCGGCTCCTTTTGTCTTCCTGTCTTTGCTTTGTCCTCCGCCAGGAAAGGTTGAAGATAAAATCGGTTCTGAGTCACAGGACCCGTTCTCAGCACGTGGTGAAAGTTTGTGGCGCGCTGGCGTGGTGCCCCTCCAACCTCATTTTCGCCTTCCAGTTCCCAGCTCACAGGGGAGCCACAAGAAACGTTTGGGGGCCGTTGAGACCCCGAGGATTACTCTCTACTCCCCCCCCACACACATGCAGCCTGCCATCCGGGCGTGTGTAGATGGCTCCCCATTGCCCACGATTCCCGTGAACAGGTGTCTTCAGAAAGAGGCCTTGGCTGGCCCAGACCCTCTCTTCCTTGGCTTCCTTCAGAGCCGGAGGAGGGGACGGACGAGCTCCGTGAATCTCCTCTTGTACCAACCCTTCTCTCCGGTCGGGGGGTCACTAGGACCAGACCCTCCTGATTTGCTTCGTTCTCACCCTACTCATTTCTCTAGAAATTAGCAGAAAGAAAAGATGTGCGTTTGGTCCGCCACGTTCTGACCCAGCACAGCCGTGAGTTATCTGCTCTTTGTTGCCTCACCGAACCTTGGTGATTTCTCCAGAGTTTAGCCTTGCTGGCGGGGCAGGGGGAAATGGGTGTGTCTCTAGAGATTTGGCCTTGGGAGAAGAAAAGGAAGATAGTGAGAGCTTCCCCCCAACCAGCCTAAAAAATGCAGGCGCCCTTGGGAGCCAGGCAGGATCTGGGCCCGAGTGAAGGGGGTTGGGGGTGAGGCATTAGGGAGGCATGGTGACTGTGTCCCAGAGAGCTCGTGCCCTGCCTTTGGGGGAGCAGCCCCTGCTCAGCCCAGCCCTCCGTGCCTGGGAGACGCAGGCCCGGTGTTGCCACAGGGGCAGACTTTCAAGACACCTTGTAAAGCCCTGCTTAATCACGGGAGCATTTTAAAGCCATGTTTATATGTTTTGTTTTGCAATAGTTTTAGATTTACAGGAAGCGTGCAGGGTGGTACAGAGGGTGCCCGCGCGCCCGCTCCCCCCGCCTCTCCCCTAACCCCGGACCCCGCCCCAGGGCTAGCAACTCGCATGGCCTTAGCTCCTTTGCTGGAGCTGAGAAACCAGCAGGGGCGTCTTGATTTTCCTTTTGCAGGCTCCCCACGAACGCCCTCTTTCTTGTCCAGGATCCCACACTGCTTTTAGTCGTCCCCTCCACGCTGTCTCCTCCTCCGTGACTTCTCTGTCTTCCCCAGCCTCTCATGACCTTGGCCATTTTGCGGAGCTCTGCTCAGATATTTCATAGGAGACCTTTAGCTTGGCTTTGTCTGTTATTTTACCAGTGGTTGGATGGGGGTGGCAGGTTTCTGGAGAGAATCTGCTGAGCTAAGGGGCCTTTTTGTGGCATCATGAGGGGCACATGGCCCCCGTGGTCCTCTTCCTGTAGCCTGTGTTCCATCGTTTCTTCCTGACAGACTCGCATGGGTTCATTTTGTCCTTCGGGTTCTAATCCCATATGGCCTTACATTTTCTATTGTCCTGATTATTCCCCCTTCAGTCATTTGGTCTTTCCGGTTGGCTCCTGTGATCCTTTGACAAGCCCCGTCCTTTATCTTTGCAGATGCTTCCTTACAGAGCACCTGGACCACCGACAACTCTAGAGCTCAGGGGCATGAGTTTGAGCCCCACACTGGGTGTAGATATAACCTAAGGAAAAAGAAGTTTAAAAGCAAACAACAATCACATACATTCTGGCACTAGAAGGTTCTCCAGGGGCTTGTCTTGCCTGCCCCAGCTCTAGAATCAGCCATCTCTCCTAAGAGCCCCTCTGGACTCTTCAAGTCAGAAATTAAGTCAAATTAAAAAATACTCAGACACTTTGCGAGCCACACAAGGTGCAGGTGTGGGCTCCACCCAGTCAGAGATGGTCTCGTTTAACCTCCAGAGCATTCTTTCAAGAGAAGTACTTGTATGGTCCCCATCTTATAGACTAGGAAACCGAGGCACTGGGAGGTCAGGGCAGAGACAGGCCAGGTGGCGGGACGCTGGAGGCCAGCCTCTCAGGACCTGTCTGTGCCCTTGGGGGACCAGGGCGTGGGACAGGGGTGTACCAGGACAGTGACTTGGAGCCAGGTGCCCAGGGAGATGGCAGCTCCATGACTAGAGGAGGGGAACCAGGAGGGGAGAGTTTGGTTTTGGACACTCGGGGGATGGGGTCGCTTCCGAGACCCGGGAAGTGGGGGATTGTCATCCCACAGGGTGACAGGAGCAGAACTCTAGGACCACAAGAAGCTTCATACATTTGGGCAGGAAAAGGAGGGAAAACAGAAACAGTTTTCCAATCATTTCTGAAATTTCAGAATTAATTTCTGAAATTCATTTCTGAAATTAAAAAAAAAATGTACTGAGTTATCGCTGCATTTGTTATTTTCTGCTGGTTAACACATTTTCCCAAAACTCTTGGTCCCCACTACCTGGCAGTGCCTGGGGCTCAGGAGTCCAAGCGGCCGCACCAGGTGGTCCGTGGGGTCCTGCTCACACGGGCTCCTGGCAAGGCGTCGGTTCACCCGGGGCAGGACCGCGCGGGTAGCTGCAGCAGCAGTTGTGTGTGGCCTCCATTCTGCACGGGCAGGTGGCTGGAGGCTGCGCTCTGTCCCCAGCCACGTAGCCTCTCTGCCATGGCAATTGGCTGGTGACAGAGAGGCCAGGTGAAACAGAAGATGGGGGAGAGAGGGAGCACACATGAGCGAGAGAGAGAGAGAGAGAGAGAGAGAGAGAAGGCCATCAAGCTGGAGGGACAATCTTCTGGAACCTTGTCTCCAGAGTGACCTCTCTTCCTTTTGGCTGAGTCCTCTCTGTTAGAGGTCAATCTCCAGGGCTGATCCCTGGTCCAGGGGAGGGGACCCCACAGGAGGCAGTAGTCACTGGGGACCATGTCGGGCGCTGCCTGCACGAGCCGCACCAGGCACTCCTGCCAGATGCTGGCTCCTCACCGCACGCCAAGGAAGCAAGGACAACCACGACTGCTTTCCCGTCCAGGGAAGCAAAGCAGGGCTCAGAGGGGTGCGGTGACTTGCCAGGGTCACACAGCTCACGGTGGGTAGACCCGAACTCACACACCAGGCTGAGCCCTGCGTCCGGCTCCTAGCGTCCCCACTGGTGTTCTCCGATGGTCCCCACCGCACCCCGACTCCAGCGCAGCTTTGGAACTTGCCTGAAAACACATTCCCAGCTGACCCCAGAGGGGAAGGGGTCTGGGAATCTGCACCGGGTGGGTCTCCCTCAGGGGATCCTGATGCTCCCTAGCATCCGAGAGCAAGCTCTGCCGCCTCCCTGCTCCGAAGGAGATGCTAACGTGGAGACAGTCTCTCTCTCTCTCTCTCTCTCTCGCCGAGGGGTTAGGCTTGGTCCTTTGGCTCTTGAAGAAAATCGAGGCCTAGGTGTCCGATTTCGGAGATCAAGGGAAACATGTGGCTTTGTAAAGGTCATAGGCACTTTTGGAGCCCTTCCAAGCAGAAGCAACATGAGATGCCATGTGT
Organism: Mustela nigripes; assembly: GCF_022355385.1. NCBI lineage: Eukaryota > Metazoa > Chordata > Mammalia > Carnivora > Mustelidae > Mustela > Mustela nigripes. The sequence continues at coordinate 130,149,099 of NC_081563.1, forward strand.
GGGGGACGCTCGGTGCGGCGTGGACAGACACGGCGCCCTTGGAGCCACGAGAGCTGCAGTTTCCATTCTCGTTGCTCACAGACGTCAGTAATCGCGATCGACTTAGTACCATTAATTTCAGTGCAGTGACAACTCTCAGCTTGGGTTCCGAGGAGAGACTCGGCTTCTCTCCGTTGGCTCCGGCTGAGTGGTTCAGAAAACGGGGCCCTTCCGTCGGGCACTGGTATTGTCAGGTATTTGTGGGGGAACCAATTGGTGGTTCAGTAAGTAACAGCTGGGTAGGTCTGGGGCCTGAGAGGCGGTGGGCTTGGCCCCCACCTGGGATTCTGGGCTATTCCTGGGCCCATCCCTGTGCAGGATGCCGCCAGGTCTCGGCAGACCTCGGCGAACCAAGAGGCGGGCAGGAGCCTGGGGTACCCAGGCAGGGGGCCTGATGAGCTGTCTTGTTCCTTGCAGATCAGGAGCGACACTTCACAGATCTTGGAGGAAAACATCCCGCTCCTTCAGGCCAAAGTGACAGAAATGCGTGGCATCTATGCCAAAGTGAACCAGCTAGAGGTGGGTTCGGGACTGTGAGCTTTCTTTGTGAGATCCGTGGGCTCATTCTGGGTCTTTTGTCCTATCTTCCAAAATGCTGATCTGGCCTCGAGAGTGTCGGGCATGAGACCCAGTGCAGGGGCTTGGTGGCAAAAGAGGGTCTGCATTTACCTGGTATTTTTAAAAATACGACAAATACAAATTTATATAAAGTACCCCACTTAAAAATCAGGGTACTTTTTAAAATAAAAATCTGACTTTTAAGCTGCTTTTGTGAAGTCAAAACTTGGATAGCACTTAGCCCACATTTTTAAAATACTTTAAATACTTTAATCTCGAGGTTTATTTCTTGAGGTATAAATACATAAAGTCTACACATCGTAAGTGTATGGCTCAGTGAATTTTTACACACATAAACTCCCCTATGAGGATGATCCATATTGAGAAGCAGAATGTTTCCAAGCCGTGGGCTGTGTTTTTGTGCAGCCAATGGCAGCCGCCCCTCAGGTGGGGCCCGTGTCCCGCAGCTGACCGCAGTCCCCACCATGCCCTGTTGCCTCACTGCTGACTTACCTCATCCGCAACCTTTTTGTGGAAGCCCCAGGCTAAGCCTCAGGGTATCTCCTTTTTCTCCTTGCTGCATTACAAAGTCGGCACTCTCCCTGTCCCATCTCCCAGAGGAGGAGCATCAACTCCAAGAGGGAAGCCACTTTCCTGGTGTCCCCCCCCACCCCCACCCACTGATGCCTTGAAGCTGAGACTTTTGCTGGCATCTGCTGGAGCCCAAGCTCTCCATCGTCCTGGGCCGCTCCGCCTGGGGTCCTGGATTCTTACACAGGGAAGAACCCGGGAGGCTGGGAGGACTTGCCACTTGCTCGTGGTCGCCCGGACAGAGGGGATGGGCGCCCCCCCTCCCCGAACCATGGAGGAAAGGAACGTGGCAGTCCACCCTGGGGTTAGCAGAGAGTTAAACTTCTTGTCAGCAGAGGATGAGGCAGGAATATAATTAAAACTTTGCCCTTGGAATAGCTGATTCATTTGAATTTTATTCCACACGTTTGACAGAGGAAAGAAAATGTGAAGATTTGAAGCCCTCCCTGGTTCTCGCCTCCTCAGGCTGGCCCGGCTCTTCCCGTGGCAGTCAGTCCACTAATACTGAGGACCTACTGTGTGCCACTGAGGGGCTCTCCCAGTGAGACAGACAGGCGCCGTCCGTGGCCCTGCTCCAGCAGGAGAGACCCGACCTCAAAGCACTGCTGTAACAGTAACAGATAACCACAAACCTAAGGGCTTAACACAACACATATTTGTAGCTTACCATCCTCCCGAGGCTGGAAACCCAAAATGGGTCTTACAGGCTAACACTGGGCTGTCAGCAGGGCCGGTTCCTCTTGGAGGCTCCGGGGAGCCTCCATGTCCTGGCCCCGTCCACTGTCCAGAGGCAGCCTGCTTTCCTCGGCCCACAGCCTCTGCCTCTCCCTCCGCCCCACGCCTAGCTCCTTCCAGACTCTCTTTTACTCCGCCGCTCCTGCTTCCCTCTGACAAGGACCCTGTGACCACATGGGGCCCACCCAGACAAGCCAGCATCGCCTCTGCATTTCAGGATCTTTCATCCCTTCCACAAAGTGCCTCTTGCCCTGTAAGGTGATCTAGTCATAGGTTCAGGGGATGAGGACGTGGACCTCTCCGGGGGGGCATTCCGGTGCTCGGTAAGGACCACCGCTGTTCTGCTGGTTATTGGCACCGGCTGAGAGCAGAGGGTCTGGGACGGCTGCTCTCTGCTCTGCCCAGCTGGCCACGGACCCTCGGCTGTCTGGGGTGCAGGGGAGGGGCAGTCAGAGCCTTCCAGGGAGCTCAGAACAACCCTCAGATCAGTGCCACCTACCAGGAGGGGCTTGGGGACCGCAGGGTGACCTTTCAGGCAGGCAGTAGGACCTTTCTCAGGTTTAGTATTAAAAACGAGTCCATACAGGGCTCCTGCTGCGAATCAGGAACCCCAAGTGCTTTCCCGGGGAGAAGGCACTCTATCGGCCAGCGGCCCGGGGAGCCAAGCCCTGTTATTGGTCCCATTTGGGAGAGGAAGCAGGGGAGGCACAGAGAGGGGAGGTGGTTTGCCCAGGGTCACACAGCTGGGAGGTGGTAGAGTTGGGGGGCGCAGACATCTCCCGACTGCTCCCCGGTGCCCAGTGTTGGCTCTCCCGGCTGGCCAGTGCCCTGGTCTGAAGCCGGGGCCTTTTGTCAGAAGTCTTTATGCCCACCAGCACTTACCCGTATGTTCAGAAACAAGGGGGAATTTCCTCTCCTCCCTCTTCCCTCCTTCCTGATAATGAAAGTTGCACATTTTCATCCTAGAAAAGATGAGGTAGGTGTCCCCCCGACTCCCAAGGTGCAGCCCCCAGACCGACGTCACGAAGAGGTCGCCCTCCTGCTGCCCCTGCCCCGCCTGTGCCGGAGCCTCCCTGAGTCGGGCCTCTCCCTGGCCGGCGGGTCCTTCAGCCTCAGGAACATGCACCCCTGGTGTCCCCTCACGCTCCCCACCAGATTGGCGTCACCACGGGGAGGATGGGGGGACGGATACCACGGGACTCTGTGCTGGGTTTCACAGCTGATGCCTCTTGGCTGGGGGGCAGCTCCCTGGCCCCGGGACCCCTTGTCTCCCCTCCCCCCCCCCCCCCCCCCCCCCCCGAGATCTCATGAGGCTCATTGGACCTTCCAGCTCTGGCCCCACCAGCAGCCTGGGGTGGCAGCTGTGCCACACCGTCTTTTCGCTCAGGACGCCCTCATTTGTACGTGCTCCGCTCCACGTCCCCACCAGCCAGCGGAGCCCCTGCAGGCCGACCGGCCTCCCGGGTTGGCCTTGTGAACAGCATGGACTCCACACCTGACCTTTCAGGACCCACATACTAGAGGCAGATGGGTTATGAATCAGTAGACACGGAAGAGCTCAAGAGGGCTAAGAAGACAGGGACATTGGGGGTCTCCCGAGTGCCGGGGGCTGTGGTAGATGAGGCAGTGAGGGCAGGCCTCTCTGCGGAGGGGGACGGTCAGGCCAGGGCCTGAGAGAGGGGCTGTGTTCGCCCCACCAAGGACAGAGAGCAGGGCCCACCCTGGAGAGAGCAGGTGGAAGGGCCCTGTGGCGAGTGGGGCCTGCGTTTTTGGGGAAGCCAAGGGAGGCCTGTGTGCCTCGTGTGTGGAAGGAGGAGAGGGCAGGGCTGGGGATGGTGGGCCCCCGGTAGGCCTTGGGGGCCATGAGCTTCCTTCTCCTGAAGGGAAGCTCCCTCCTAGGGCCCAGCCCTGAGATGTCCTTATTCCTGGTGAAACTCTCTTCCAGTCCACTGTGGTTCAAGGGAGGCCCACAGAGGTGAGGCTCTTCTGACGCAGCTCTAGCTACCTTTGGTGGCCTTAGCCATGTATGCACGCAACACACAAACACATTCACACACATGAATACATGCACATGCAAACACAGGCACACACACGAACACACTTAGATACACACACATGAACACGCACACACGTGAACACAGACACACACGTGTGCTCAGTGTAGAAAAAGGCATGCAGAGAGACCCAGAAAAAGGAGGCAGATGAATGGGTTGAATTTTTCTGGGCCTACACAGTATTATTTTTTTTTTAATTGTGAACTTATTATTAGCATGGATTAAAACGGGAGACTTTTCATAAAATCAACAATTTTTTTTTTCAAAACGAACCCGGACAATTGGTTTTTTTTCTTTTTCTTTTTTTTTTTTTTTAAAGATTTTATTTATTTATTTAACAGACAGAGATCACAAGTAGGCAGAGCAGCAGGCAAAGAGAGGAAGGAAAGCAGGCTCCCTGCTGAGCAGAGAGCCCGATGCGGGGCTCAATCCCAGGACCCTGAGATCATGACCCAAGCCGAAGGCAGAGGCCTTCACCACTGAGCCACCCAGGCGCCCCAAACCCGGACATTCCTTGAGCTCAGTGTTGCTGATCACCTAACTGCTTAGCAAGGTTGTTACTGTTCGTAGTCAGGACGGCGATATCAGCACCGTCTCAGGGATAAGCAAATTGAGGCTTGTAGAAATTGAGTTGCCAGAAGGCGCACAATTAGTAAGTGGCGGAACCTGGATTCTGATCCGCCAAGTCTGACCCCAGACTTCTCTCCCTCCCTCTCCATCTTTCTCTCTCTTTTTTGCAACTGGGAATTTTGTGTCAGAGGCCCTGCGAGGAGGGGCCCCCGGGGGCCTGGACCCAGCCTTCTGGGCCGCCCTGGCCTCCCCTCCGCCCTCCGCCACCTGCTCGTCTCCTGCCTGCCACGCGCGGCCTCTGACGGTGACTCTGAAAGCCATCCACTATGAAAGTGAGCATTTTGGCAATTTCTAAAAAACTCGTTTCTAATAGAGAAGGCTTTGCGGTCTGGTGGATGTGCCCCGAGTCCCCTCTCGGCCGCTTGTTGGCCAGGCGACCCGACCTCTCTGAGCCTCAGTGTCCCTCTGCTGTGAAACAGAGGCTGAAACTAGGGTCCCCATGGGGAGAAGGTAAGAGGGACACAGCAGAGGTGGGCGCGCCTCCCGCGGAGCCGTGACTGCTACAGTCAGGGTGTCTGAGGATGTCCCCCGCCGAGCGGGCCCTGGCTGACCTCCTCAGGAGCCCACAGGCCACCGCGAGGGAGGTCCTGGCCTCTCCACGGGCTGGGACCGCGTGGCTAGGACCGTGCCCCAGTCCGTGGCAGCGGGGGCATCCCGGGCTCTCCCTTCTCTCCGCCAGGCCTTCGTCAAGATGGTTGGGCACCACGTCTCCTTCCTGGAGGCCCACGTGCTTCGGGCCGAGCGGGACCACGGGGCCTTCTCGCAGGCTCTGCGGAGATGGCTGGGCTCCGCCGGGCTTCCCTCCTTCAGGAGCGTGAGTATCTCCCCACCGCCTGCCTCCTCCCCGGCCCCAGAGTGGGGAGAGGGGCTCAGGAAGTGAGAGTTCAAAGGGCACATCTCACTTCCACAGACAGGAAACGGGCGTCTGGAAGGCTGGCTGAGGGAGCGCTGACCCAGGGCCCGTGGGGGGTGGTGGGGGGGCAGCTGGAGTGTCTCTGTCCCTCCCTTGAGTAACTCTACTTGCCCTGAAGTTTGAGCTTCAGTGCTGTGACCACTCGCTTATTCATCCAACCATTGAGCGCCTGCTGTATGCTGAGCACTGTGGTCCTTCAGGGATTACCGCAGTGAGCAGGGATAACCCCTGCCCTCCTGTCCTGTCTTTATAGCCCTAAGGACAGGCTCAGGGTGACATTCGGAACTCAGGGTGGGTCCTTCTCCTGAAAGGCACAAGTTAGCCTCCAGCAGACCAGAGGGGCCGAGGTGGTAGAGGGCTGGGGACGTGGAGGGCTGGGGACGTGGAGGGCCAGCCTGCTTGTGGCCTTTCCTACCTTGCAAAGGTCTCTTCCCTCCACATCTCTGCTTCCCTGGAATCCTCCCTACAACCCCAAAGAAATTGTCGTTGTGTCCCTTTGACCCATGGGAAGAGTGAGGCCAGACTGATTGTGCAGTGGAGATCTTCAGTGTTTAAGACACATCTGTCTTTGCCACTTGTTATCTGCTGGCCTCCCAGTCCAGGGGACACTGGGCAGTGTCTGGAGATATTTTGGTTTTGAGCTGGATGTGGGGTGGAGGGGCTGCTGGCATCTACTGGGTAAAAACCAGGGGCGGTGGGATGACTCAGTGGCTGAGTCTGTTAAGCGTCTGCCTTCGGCTCAGGTCATGATCCCAGTGTCTCGGGACTGAGCCCCGCATCAGGCTCCCTGCATACATGCTCTCATTCTCTCTCAAATAAGTAAGTAAATCCCCAGGGGTGCCGTTAAACACTCTGCACCGTCCAGGAAGCCCCCCCCCCCCCACGTCAGAGGATTCTCTAGCTGCGCACCTGAGTAGTGCCTAGTCTGAGAAACCCCGCCCAAAGCCGCCTCCGGTCATTGTCACCATGGTTCCTGTCAGGTCTCTTCCAAGCGCTCCGTCGGCTGGTTTCTGGGGCGCCTCTTCTCAGACCAGTCTCTGGAGAAAGGAACTTTGTCATCACCCCCTGCTTTTCAGATGAGGAGTCTGAGGTTCTGGGAGGGGAAGGGACTTGTGGGAGGCCACACAGCCCGGTGTGGCAAGGCAGGGTTGGACCCTGGTTGACCTGTCTCTGGGACCTTGCCCGTCACAGCTCAGCCAGCTGCCCTGTCCTGCCCCTCAGCAGGGTCTCTCACTGTTCCTGGGCTCTGCCGGGGGGACCCCCCCACCCCCGGCCCTCTGCCTGCCCCGCATCTCCACTTTGTTGACTGTGTTCCAGGCACTGCTCTAGGCATTTCGTGGGTGTGGATTCGTTTACCTTTCCCAGCCTTCACGTGCACTGGCCGTGACCGTGATTCCCACCGGATAGGAGGTTGCAGTGGAAGTTCGGAAGGTGTTAGCGGCTACGCTCTCACAGCCCACCAACAGCGTTTAGCTGGTGTACTCCATTCTCTTTGGCCAGGCAATGTTATTTCAATGGTGTGAATCGGGATACCTGACTGGGCTTCCCTTTCTAGTCCCTGCCGGGACCCCATTGCTCCATTTGTCTTACACCTGCCTGAGGCATGTGCTGCTCACTTGCCCGTCTCCAGGTGAGTCACTCGCCCAAGGCCAGTAACAGCCAGACAGTGGCCTCGCAGAACTCAGGGTCTTGAAACTCCTATTAATCCTTTAGAGCCCAAGTTAACACCACCTCCTCTGAGAAGCCCTCTGGGATTGCCCCATCTCCGGGCAAAGGCTACCTTCTGTCATCCAACAATGATGAAGTCTGGAGCTGCTTCTCTGTCCCCCTCTCCCTTGAGCTGTGGTGACTGTTCCTTGGTAAACAGGAACCCACCAGTCACGCAGTGCTCTGTCCACCAATGTTCAGAAGCACATCGGGGGAAAATCAGAGGACTGCCCATGGCCTCCAGCAAGTCTTCCAACAGTGGGTTCTATTGGGCCCTTGGTCTTTGCACTTTCCAGTCTTTTGTTGTGATACGCTGTTGTCCCCATGTGGTTGGCAGTAGTGTTTCCATTTAGAAGTGGAGACTGAGGCTCAGAGACAGAGAGTCATATATCTGAACTCAGTGCTTGGGTTGGAACTCAGGCCCGCAGGCCTCTGAAACAGGGGTTCCCCTGCCCACTCCAGCAGGATCCCACGTGGGTGTGGCTGGGCATGCTGGGACCTGTGCCCTCTCATGTCTACCAGCCGGCAGAGAGGGGGGCCCCCAGGCTTACCTGCGGTGACTTGTTCCAGGAAGTGCATTCCAGCCAGGGGTGGTGAGTCATTCAGCAACCCAGTGTGTTCAGCTTGGCCCCAGGAGGGCTTTGTCTGGGGCAGGTGGTGCCCGTTGGTGTGTGCACGCGAGTGTGTGCAGACCCAGGGAGGTCTAGGGCTGCACCTGCACCGAGGGTGTGAGCCGGAGGAGCCCTTCTAGCACAGTGGTCGTCACAGCTCGTGTTGGGGCCCTGACTCTGCAGGCACCAGATGTTCCCCTCGGGAGGTAGGTCTGTCACTGTCCCAATTTTATGGAGGAGGAAACTGAGGCAGAAAGACTCACATAGCTTGTCCACCCAGAAAGTTGGGAAGCCAGGATTCAGATCCATGAGTGCGGCCTGGGCTCCGGGCAGGTCACCTGCTCTGCTCGGCCCTGCACCCTCGCTATGCCCGGTTCTGGACCTGAGACCGCCGTCTGGGAGATGGGGGCTCTCGCAGAGTACGGGGTGGGTTCCCCCGAAGCCGGGATTCCACATGGGGCTCAAGCCGCTTCCTCTCAGTGAGTCCACACAGGCCTTCCTCCCCTGCACAGTGGGAAGCTGCCCCTCACAGCCCCAGATTCCATCTCCTGCCCTCACTCACCCTCTTTAGACTCCCTCCAAGGGTCCCCACGGGTCCCCGAGGGCCCTGTGGAGTGAAGGACGAGACAGGGGCTCTCAGTCTCCCTTGGCCCTGGGGGAGAGCTGGCAAGGGGTCCCGTCCCTCTAAGATGAGCCATAGCACTCCCCCGAAATCCCACCAACCGTCACTGCCCCCTGTGACCCTTCTGGAGTCAGGGGAGGGGTGGGGACCCTCTCATGGGGCCCAGGAGGGAGGGCTCTCAGCCTTCTCCTCTAGAGCTGGGCAGGGGCCTTTCAGGCTATGTTTTCCCTATTCCTGAGAGTCCATGAGCTGGAGCAGAAGCTCCTGGGAAGGCGGGGGGGAGGGGCGCAGAGAGAAACCGGGTCCTTGTTTTTATGAACTTGGCCAGCCCGCCCGCTCCTTCCCACCTTCTTCCTCTCCCTCCCTCCTCACTTTGCAGACGTAGCTGGGGCCCAGGGAGGGTGCAGGGTAGCTGGGCCGGTGTCTCCCTGCACCCCAGGAACAGGGCAGGCAAGTGGTCCCTCCACCCCCGAGCCCAGCACCGGGGACCCAGAACAGGGTGCCGGCTGCGGCCTGGGTTGGCCTGAGGACCGCACCTCATTGCCGGCTCGCCTGAAACCCAGGCCTTTTCCCTCTGACCCGAGCCGCCCGAGAAGCGGGCCATCTGTCCTCAGGCTGAGATGAGGGCAGGGCTGGCACCCCAGGCCACCCCCGGCCACCCCCGGCCCAAGAACGTGCGTGGTTCATGGTAGGATTTCCCTGCCGACGCACATGTGTGTGCTTATGGGACGATGGTCTAGCTTCATGCTGTGCTGCGGTTCCCGTTACACTTTTACACTGATTCTTATAATGCCCCAAGATTTTTACCTCATAGCCTTTGGCTAAGCATGGCACTTCTCTCCTGCGGTAGCCAGGCCGCGTCTCCGGCGAATTGCAGCTGCGTGTCCGTGGGCAGGTCCCTCGGCCTCCGGGAGCCTAGACCGCTCAGCTGCTGGCTCACTGACTAGAGCACGACCAGGGACGTTCAGCCTGCCAGGGACCTGGCTCGGTGTTTGATGCGAGGGGATGAGGGCCTCCACCCAGGCAGTGGGAACAGAAAAGAAGAGAAAGACTCCAGCACTCTCCGAAGGACGGTTCTGAGTCTGAGCATCAGTAGACCCAAAAAGCCAGCTCTGCCTGGACATGAACAGAGTGACCCAGGACAGAGTGTCCAATTGTTCAGCGGGACGTGGGTATCATGGCGATGGAGACACAGAGCCAGGCCTGTGGCGGCACGCACTGTCCTCGGCTGGTCAGTGCCCCAGAAGTAGGGGTGGGGTTGCTGCTTTTATCCCCATTGCGCGGGTGCGTGAGTTAAGGCACAGAGAGGTTCAGTAATTTACCCAAGATTACACAGCGGGGCATCTGGATATGAACGTACTTTCTTAAACTCTGTCCTGCCTTGCCTTGGGAGAGAACTGTGATCTCGTCCCTCAGAGAGCCTGTGTCTCGTGGGAGACAATACAGGCAGTGACCAAATCCTAAGAAAATTCAGTATATAGTCATTTCGAAAGGGGGCCCTGGCTTGCTCTGAAGGAGCCAAGGACGGCCTCCGAGGAAGGGCCACGGTCGCTGGGACCGAATGACGAGGAAGTCCGGGTGAAGTTGGGAGGGGAGGGCCCATGGGGCAGGACCACGGCAGGAAGTGCTGTGTGGCTTGGCCGAGAGGGAACAAAGGGGACAGTTAGGGGACATGAGGTCACAGCCAGGTTAGGCAGTGTCTCAGGCCACATGGAGGTGTTTTATACTATTCTGAGGGCAATGGGGAGCCATGGACAGGTTCATAGCAGGCGAGGGATATGGTAAGACTGTTTCACTGGAGGGCCACCAGGCTCCTTTCCCCTTAGCTCGGGCTCGGCTGTGTTGTGTTGAGTCCTGAACAGTGTCCTGTGAGAACCGAGTGGGGCGAGTGGGACCATCTGAGCTCCCGGGCTCAGTTGGTAGGAGCGAGAGTCCTCAGCCTAGAAAGGTCGCAGGCCGTGCCCTGAGCTCGCCAGAGTCCCCACCTCCCTGGGCATCAGGCCCCCTGTCCAGTCGAAAGTGAAAACAGAGGCTCCAGGTGGGGGACCCAGGTCTCCTGGACGAATGTCTGGTTCCAGGGACCCCACCTGAGCAGACGCTGTCAACCCAGGTCAACGCAGAGGGCCCCTCGCTCCTGGAAATCTTCCTAGATGTGTGCAGGACTGGAAGTGTGAGACGGAGCTGGAGCCACGGGGCCTCGGAAGGGCCTTGGAAGGGCCTGGGAGACAATGTCACGTGTCCCTGGGGCCCAGGCCCTGCACGGCCCCGTGGCCATTCCCGGTGCCCTGTGGACCACACCAGGCCTCCTTCTCTGCGCCGGTGCCTGGAGGCCCGGAGGGAGCAGCCCCGCTAATTTGTTTGTTTTGTTTTCCGTTGAGCCAAAACATCTTGTTCAGGAGGTGTCATTTTGATTCATTTTCTGGTGGATCAGAGTGTGATGCTTTCCAAGGAAATTTCTTTGGCTAATAGCAAAACCACTGGGGGCCAAGTCGCGACACCCACACAGAACCAGGCTGCCCAGGGGCTGCCCAGACTGCAACCCAGCCTGGCCCCTTCCTCAGCCGCCAGATGCCCAGGGGCAGCCCGGCTGTGTGTGGGAGCATGTCCACCGCCCTGACGCGGCAAGGAGTAGTGAGTGGGACCCGCAGGGGACTGCAGAGCCCACACCCTACCTAAAGGGGGATGGATTGTCTGGCTGCTCAACTACATTCTCCCTGGGATGACCCAATTTTCCTGTTTCAGAGAGAAAGCTAGACCTCGAAAGTCTTCTAAGAACCTTCTTCTTCTTCTTCTTCTTTTTTTTTTTTTTAAGATTTTATTTATTCATTTGACAAAGAGAGAGAGATCACGAGTAGGCAGAGACAGAGGGGGGAAGCAGGCTCCCCGCTGAGCAGAGAGCTGATGCAGATGTGGGGCTCCATCCCAGGACCCTGAAATCATGACCTGAGCCGAAGGCAGAGGCTTAAACCACTGAGCCACCCAGGCACCCTAAACCTTCTGATGTCTAGAGTCAGCAGCAAATGTTTCTAAATGGTAAGCACAGTGGGGAAAACCTATGGCGCCTTGTGTCTAGCATTCTCCCCTGCTCTGGATATCAGGCTGACGGCTTGTAACTCCTTAGAGGCTTTTGGAGACAGGGAGAGCGAAGAGGCATCTTCTCCCCTTCTCTGTGCCGGCGCCAGCAGGCGACCCCCAGCCTGCAGTTTCTGTGAGCATCTACTACAGCCCCAACTATGAGAGCTCTAGTGAGCACATACATGAAGGGCCTTCTGCGCCCTGAGTCTGCTTCCCCCAACCAGCCCAGAGCGAGCTGTTGTTATCCCTGTTCATGGGGAAGGAACCTGAGGTTCAGAGGGGTCTATATACTCCCCCACGGTCACCGAGCGTCAGTGGCAAAGCCAGGATTTGATCCAACTTTGACTCTGTTCCGTGCGTCTTCCCCTTTCTCTTTCTAAGGCCCCAGACCCCTGCCTCAGTAGCCACGGTGGTGCACGCAAGATCCTTAGATCCAATCGGCCCTACCGAAGTATGCTCTTTGCCCAGCTTGGGGGATGTGTGTGTGTGTTTGTGTGTGTGTAACTGGAATGAGTTGCCAGCATTTAAAAACCACATGTCACAGAAGCATCTGTACTTGTCTTCTGTTGACAAAGCCGAGGTCCGGGCTCCTGAGCAGTATCCCTGCTGAGCCACCATCAGGCCCAAGCCACCGCTGCTGGGTACCTGCCCCAGGGCCTTTGAGTTTCCTACCCCAGCGGAGCACATAGTAGGTGTTCAGTAACTATTCATCAGCAGATGCTCTTCAGGCTTCCGTGGCCCTTGATGGCCTCCCTGCTGATTTCCTGGGAGGCGGTCGCAGGCTGTGCTGAGCTGGGGTGACTGTCTGAGCCTGCCCTTCTCCCCTGCAGCTTGGGGCCGCCTCTTGGGTTTTCCTGGAGGCAATGGAGGCTGTGGGCGGAGCAGCCCTGCCCAGGCTGGCCAGTAGGAGTCAGCAGTGCCAGGCTCGGTGTCTCCTCCCCTCCAGCTCGCTTGCTCTGTGCACCCCCAGCTCCCTCCCCACCCAGTCCAGCAGAGGGAGGGAGGGAGGCTCTGGCTGGCCTGGACGCCTCCCCCTCCCTCTGCCCAATCCCCCTGGAGGGGTGACTCCCGGAAGGAGGGAAGGAGGCACGGCTTGGCTGGGGCTTTATCTGGCGGTGGAGGCTGAGCCAGGCACCAACACAAAGAAGGCAGAGGAGGCTCCAAGGCTCCTTCTCCCGGGCCCTGAACTGGCCTCTTCTTCTCCTTCTGTCCCGTCATCCCTCGCGGTGGAAATGCAACACGAGCAGATGGCAAATATTAATGCAACAATGGAGGGCTGCGTGGCGCTCGGTCCCCAGCCCCCCTACTCACCAGCCCCCCGCCCTCCCCACCACACTGGCTCTCCGTGAGCTACATACTCACAGGTTCATGGATCTGCTTGACTCCGGATGTTTGGTGGCTTGTGTGCTGGGGAGGGACAGAGGGCTCCCGGCAGGCTGGTTTGAGAACCAGATTTTTTTTTTTAAAGCATTACATTCTTGTTGAGATTAGTTCCTTTCAATGAGAAGGGGTTCCTATCTCATGGGGGGCCCTTTGTTGAAGCCCAAGTGGGAGCTTTCCAACTTCTCCCTGGGGGGTGGCACACGGCGCGCCCTCTCCAGCACCGCCACCACCAGCCTCGGTGTCCACCCCCAGCATCTCTGTGACCGCAGCATCCCTGGGGCTGGTAGACACCCTGCCCTTTGCACATGCTGTTCCCCTGCCTCGAATACCCTCCCTGGTAATGCTGATTCATTGCTCAAGGCCAAGTTGAACGTTCCCACACCTGGGAAGCTGCCCTTGCCCCGGCCACCCCAGGCAGCGTTCCTCTGGGCTCCCCGTTTCCTGTCCGTCCCCTGGTGTCCTAGTGGGGTGTCCTCTGTGTCTTCCCCTGTCATTCCCCCAGACAGAGTTTCTCAAGGGGAGGGACTGACTTGTCTTTGACTTAGTGGTAAGCAGCCGGAAGGGCCAGTGGGAGCCAGTACCCTACCTGCCATGGCTGGGTTCCCCCCATGCCCACCTGTCACTCAGGTACTCTTACCGTGTCCAGTGTACGGATGAGGAGACAGACTCGGGAGTTAGAACGCTGGACTTCGTTCCTTTGACTCTAGAGCCCTATGTTCTTCGTGCTTCAGGGGTTGATATTCAGACACTGGGGTCCGGTGACCTTAAGTGCAGCACTGGGTGCCGGGCAGGTGCCGTCAACGCCAGCCCAGAGCTACTGCTCGGAGTGGCCTGACCTTGGCCTTCTTTTAAAAAGGAAAGGTTGGGAATGCAGATTTTTATGTGCAGTCAGTTGATTCAGAAAACAAATCTGAGGCTCCGAGAAATCTCTGGGAACCTATTGGCCCCCAGGCCTCCTACAGAGCCTACCCAGGTGTGGGGTCAATGCCTGTTGGCTGAGGGAGTGGGAGTGTCCCCCTCATCCTTCCTAGATCCCCCTCTCCCTGTTTCTGGTTATAAGGCACTGTCCCCGCCCCTCCCCAAGTGTAGACCAAACACCTGTGGTACTGAGAGGCGGGTAGTGGAAAGCACGGGTTCAGACCAGGGTTCCACAACCTTGAAACTACTGTCATTTGGGGCCAGATCGTTCTCTGCTGCGGGGCCATCCTGTGCATCGTATGATTTTAGCAGCGTCCCTGGTCTCTGCCCACCAGATGCCCCCATTTATGACCATCACAGTAGTCCAGAAATTGCAAAAGTCCCTGAAGGCAAAATTGCCCTGGGTTAGGAACCTTCTGCTGGCCCAGATGAAGGACAGTTCTCAGAGCCAGACGGTGGTATGTGGGGCTCATCATCATCGCCTCTTTGCTTTCTTGTGTTTCCTGTAAATACAGAAAATTTCCAAGATAATTTTTAAAAATATTATCATTATTATTTAATATTACTAATATTAAATAATATTTAATACTATTTATTTATTAAATCATATATTTATTTATATAATGTAAATTTATTTATTATATAAAATTATATATAATATAAATTTATTAACACATATTTAATAAATATTAATATTATTATGTAATGTTATTTATTATTTTTAAAAATAAAATTTAAGAAATATTATTTATTTATTTATTGGAGACAGAGCGAGAGAGAGCACAGATGAACCAGGGGGAAGGGCAGAGGCAGAGGGAGAAGCAGACTCCCCGCTAGCAGGGAGCCCAGTTCCCGGGACCCTGGGATCATGACCGGAGCCGAAGGCACTTAACTGACTGAGCCACCCCAGCACCCCCCAAAATAGGAGTTTAAAAATGTGAAAGCATGGGTTCTAGCGCCCAACAAGTTGCTCATCAGCTCCGTAGCCTTGGAACAGGGTCTTACCTTTCCCTTCTATGAAATAGAGGAGCAGGGCTCAAACCTGGAATCGGGGTGAGGGTTTCAGTGTGCAGGATTCCCTCTTCACTCAGTAAGCTTTTGTCGGGCCCTTGCTCTGGCGGGAGCACTGTTTGAGTGATGAGGCTCGTAACTCACTAGGGGAGGAGCCAGGGAGGACCCCCGCAGGGCAGGTGCTGTGCTGGGTGCTCCCTACTGAACTCCGGCCTCAGTTCCTGCTTGCTGTAGAGAGGTGGGCGGCCATCCCTGGCCCATTTTATAGAGGAGCAACTGAGGCAGGGAGAGGTAGAGCTGCTCACCCAGAATCAGGCAGAGGAAGAGGGAAGAGAAGCAGCCAGATGCCCCCGGCCATCCTGCCCCAGAGCACCCGCGGGCTTGCACACCACCTCTGGGAACGGGGATCCACGTGTATGGCCCTCAGCTGCCCTGTGAGTCTGTGCTGCTGGGGCCCATTCTGTAGAAACTTCCTTTTGAACCACTGGTGGTTCCACAGCCCCTCTTCCACACCCTCACTCATGCCAGGACCACAGCTCACCTGGCCGAGGTGGCAACTCAGAGGGGGACAGGCACCAGGAGCCTGTGGGGGTCCCCCTCTGAGTCCCCACCACTTTGAACACACCGGTGGCCATACTGGTCACACGTGGAGAGGTCAGCCCCTGTCAGGCCCCGTGTCCCTCTGGATCCCCATCTCTGAAGTGCATCTGCCTGTCTCTGCCTCTTTCCGTGAGTCTCTGGGCTTCTGTCTGTCTCCTTGAGTCACACGCACCACACAAAACTTCACCAAGCCCCCTACCCTCCCTCCCTCTCACCTCATCCTCCCGTCAAGGGTCTCACAAGGACCCCTCCCTCCTCAGATGGAAAGAGGGGTGGAGTGGAGGGACCCCAGGGCTGAGTCTGGTTCTGCGTCCACTGACTGGGCTGCACCAGGGACACCACCGCTCCCTCAGAGCCCCGGCATCCTTGGGGACATAGGTGTACCAGGAGAGGGGGGGTCCCACGGTGACGCATGCTACAGGGAGCCCTAGTGAGTACAGCTGTGACTTGAGTGCCCACGGACGATGGAATGACCAGACTGGGTCCCCGCTTAGGCTCAAGTTCTCCCCAGAAAGTGAAGCTTCCCGGGCAGGTGCTCTTAGCAGATAGAGCTCAAGAGGGCTGCCTGCCCCCGACCCGTGCATGTGACAGAGAAGGAGCAAGCCGTCAGCAGAGTGGCTGCCAAGGAGAGGGTGGACTGGCTTGGCGCTGGGTTGCTCGGCGCCCCCAGGCAAGGTCGGGCTGGCAGAGGGCGGGCAGCCGCCACAGGCCATCCTGGTTCCGAGGGAACGCGACACATGCAGGCCAGCCCTCGGTGAGCGCAGAAACTTGTGTGTGATGCCTGCAGCTGGGGTTGGGGCTTCTGGAGGAAGTGTGATCCCTTTGATGCCCAAGGAGCCTGGGAAGCTCTTGAACTTGCCTGTGTTCATGGTCAGCTTTCTTCTGGGAAAATAAACCACGTCTCATTAAGCAGTAAATTTGTCCAGGTGCCTGTTTCGGCTGATACCATCACACCTGGTCTTGCTGCCAGACCTAAAGTCAAGGCCAAAGTTCCCGTTACTTGGAGAGTCCTAATAATTAACCTAGAACCTCAGTCAGAAGGGGGTAATGCTGGCTTTTAGATGTAGTGAGGAGCTGGAGCAGGGAGGGCTGGTTCCAGGCCTGGATGTTGCTGAACGCTGGTAGGGAGGTGCCCCCTGGGGCCTGGGTTGGGGGTCTCAGCGCTCACCCTCTCTTCCCCTCCTGTGATTGGCAGCTCTTCTCTGGCTTGCCTCTGGCTCCAGAGGCCTCAGGCGATTCCCCAGGAGTGGTTTGGAGGGAGTGGCCAGGAGCGACTCAGATAGCATCAGTCATTGGTTTGAGAGAAATGGGAGGCCACGGCCAGGGGCAGCTCTTGGGGCTGGCTGCCAGCGTGTCCGTACCTGGTGTGGCCTCCGGTAACTTGTCAGTGACCAGCAGGCATTTATTGAGTATCTACTGTGAGCCAGCTGCCGTGATTGATAAATGAGCCCTGCCTTTCAGTGGCCGGGAGAGGCCCCCACGCTTATTAATTTTTGAGGCCCCTTTTTATTAAAAATCAGAGCAGTACCAGCATGGGTTCCCACCACCGTGATTTAGTTTAAATGTTCATGTTTTGAAACTGAATGCATTTAATACCAAAAATGCAATGTTATGAAATTGTCCGCTTGGGCTCTTTCTAAGCTACTGACGGTATTTAAAAAGAATATGAATCCCGGGGCCATAGTAATAATGACATTAGTCGGGAACTGTTGGGCACTTACTGCTTTCTGAGCACTTCACGGTTACGTGGGCCTAACACCCTGCGAAGGAGAAACCATTATTAACCCTGTTACCAGGTGAGAAAACTGAGGCACAGAGAGGGTAACTTGGCCGAGATCACACAGCTAGGCAGGGGGGGCCACTGCTGTCCGAGGGATGTGGGGGTGGGACAGTTTCTTGTGCTGGATGGAGGGACTGGCTCTTGGCGCTGGTACGTCCATGGGGGGGGGGGGGGCTTTGGAGACCACTTCAGAGCAAATTCAAGGCCCTCTGTGACCCCCGCCCCCCATCCCCGCCTTCACGCACATCCTTGCTCCCCAAGCAGTGAGCCACTTGGGAAGAACTGGGCACATGGTAGACTTGACCCCCAGGAGACCCCAGAAAGTGAGTTCAGCCTCCACCTAAACCCAGTTTCTGGTTTTCTTGAAAGCGTGTTGGGATGGGTGCTGGGGGGTGGGCACATGGTATTCTCTGTCCCCTGGGTTTTTGCTCTGGAGCTGGCCCTGCCCATCCCCCCTCTGTGCTGAGGCACACACAGGCCTCTTCCTCCCCCACATTCCCCTGTTAGCCATCCTGGGCTGCTCCAGAACCCCAGCCCCTGGGCCAGACTTAACTCCTTTGAGGCCAGACCTCCACGGACCTCCCCTTGGTTCTTCTGTTCTCACACATTCCTTTCCTCATTCAGCAAGTACTTGGCCACCCACCTGTGCGAGCTTTCGGTCTTTCAGATCCTCAGGACCCAAGGAGGACAGAGAATATTCCTGCCCTCCAGCAGCTGACCCCCTAGGGCCCCAGGGGACAGAGAAGATCAAGAAGCAGTAGGTAGGGAGTGGGCCAAGGGTAGGAGGTGGTCTGGGAAGGCCTCCCTGAGAGGGTGACTGGAGCAGGGGTTGCATTGGAGGAGGTAGGAAAGGGGGGGGTGCGCCGGTGCCTCGGGCAGCTGCGGGAGCTGTGAGATCTGAGAAGACAGCCCTCGGGAGCCAGAGGCAAAGGTGGAGCGAGCAGAGAGATCGGACCTGGGCCCAGGGCTGTGACTCAGCTCTAGAGGGTTCCAGATGGCTGGCCTGGGGGCCAGAGTGGAAGCTGGGAGATCTGAGCCGCTGGGATGGTCCAGGAGAGATGCGGATGGTCTGGACCAGGGTGGAGCAGGGTGGGGTTGAGGAAACAGGGTCCATTCCTCCTGTGTGTGTGTGTGTGTGTGTGTGTGTGTGTGTGTGTGTGTGTGCGCGTGTTTGGGCAGGGGGCATGGTGTTTAATTGCAGATTAAATTGTAAATTGTAGATTCACAGGCAGTTAAGAAATAATACAGAGAAATCCCTTAGGCACTTGGCCCATTTCTCCCCAGTGGTAACACTTTGCAAAACTGTAGTAAAGTATCCTGGCCAGGTCTTAACATTGAAACAGTTGGTTCTCTACAGTTGCATTGGTTCTGTACGTTTTTACATTATTATCTGGGTGCCTGGCTCTGCCTCTGCGGTCAGGCTGGGGAATATCTCCAACATGACAGGGGTCCCGCGCTGTCCTTTCATGACCGCCTTCCCCTCTGCTCTGTCCCCGCAACCACGGATCTGCCCCCCGTTTCTCAAATTTTGCGATTTGAAAAACGTCCTATACACGGAATCCTGCACCGGGGGAGCTTCCTTCCAGGACTGGCTTCTCTCACTCAGCATCATTCCCCGGAGATTCGTCCGAGTTGCTGTGTGGTTCGCGAGTCTGTATGGCCGTGTTTGCCGGTGGAGACCGGGTTGGAGATGCGAGTGTGGGGTTCAGGCCTAGAGGTGTCCCGCTGTGGATCCGTGGCCTTGACCTTGAGGCTGAATGAGGCCACCCAGGGAGGCAGAGGGGCTCCAGGCTGAGGACTGAGAGTGAACTGATTCAGCCTCGAAATGCACCAGGCACGGGGATGCGGCCAGCCCCGCACAGACAGATGGACAGACAGACGGATAAAGTCCCTGCAGGTGGGGAAGGGCCGTCTCAGGGCTGGGTGGCAGGGGGCGGCGTGGCAGAGGGCGTGCGCTTAGGAACTCTCCCGTACCCCACTTTGTCCCTTCGCCACCAGAATGCTGGGCCCCACTGGCTGGGCTCTTTGGCTCAGAGTTTTAGACCAGAGTTTCCACGAGTCCTGAAGCACATGGGAAAACAGCGACGCGTTGCCTCTCAGATGAGACGGCGTCCCTTGCACAGTGACTGACATCTCACAGCCTCTGTCCTCCGGGAATATGATTTCTTTGACCAAGGGCTGGGGCTGGGGGTGGTGAGCGAGTGTTTGCTCGTGGTCTCTGGCGCAGCGACCCGGCTGGGGTTTGGAGAGACCCTGAACGCACTCCTGTCACCATCTTCTCCCCTCTGGGTCCCTGTCCCCAACCTTCCTGGTGCGCCTCCCTCTCGGCCCGGGCCCCGTCTTTCCCTCTCCTCTTCCGTCTTCCTTCCGTGCGTCTCCCCTGCCTCCCCCCTTCCCTCACTTCCCCTCCTGCTCTTGCCCTCCATCCATTTCTGCTTTTCCTCAGGCTCCTCTATCTCGTTTCCATGTCTCTCTCTCTCTCTCTCTCTCTCTCTCTCTCGGGTGTGTCTCTGTCCCCCTCCGGCTCTCCCTCTCCTTCCCCAGCTCCAGTGACCTCCTGCTCTCCCCTTCGCGAACCCTCCTTTCTCTCTCTCACAGGCCTTAAAAATCATCCCTTGTCACTCTCAGGGGGCCCAGTGGGTAAAATGTCTTAATCAGACCAGGAAAGCACAGGGGCTGGCGGAGGGCGGGGGCGGGGGGCGGAGTGGCGCAAGCTCCTGGAAAAGGGCTTCCTGAGGCGAGCGCTGGGGCCTCAGGAATAGCAACATTGATGTGGTGGCCGCAGCCCAGGCTGCCTGCTCGGAGGAGGCAGGCCTAGCCGAGAATAAAACTCTGAGAGCCCCTGGGTCTGAAGGAAGCGTGGCTTGAGAGGAGAGTCACAAGGCTGCCCGGGTGCGCGGGACAGGGGACAGTCTGGGCGGTGGCTGTGAGGCAGGCTCCTTCGGCTGGCAGGAGGTGGCCGCCTAGCCCTCGGGGAAGAGTCTCCCCGCTGGGCAGGGGCAGGGGGCAGGCATGGAGGCGGCTTCCTGACACCTGCTGCTTCGGGTGGATGCCTCTGTTCTTGCCCTCATGGCTTGATTATTTGATGGAGAACAGCTCCCCCCCGTTAGGGACCCTGACCCAATGCTTGCTCCTGTCTGTTCGCATTCTGCTTCCCGGAGCTGTTGGTGCTATTTTCAACATTCTTTTATGGACCAACCACCTTTGAGGCCGGCTGACAAAACCTCCAAGGAGTCTATTGGTGACCAGCATCAGAGTGAGAGCTGTACGGCGCCCTCACGACAGTGGCCAGCTGGGGCCTCGGCCAGATGTTGACCGAGGCCGTGGATGCTTGTCGGGAGCTGGGCCACCGCTGGCTGGCATCCGGGCATGACTGGGCCTCCGGGCATGGCCAGGCCTCTGGTGGGGAGTCGAGAACCTGAAAAGGCGGCTGCAGGACTGAGCAGACCCCTGCGAGGGGGTGGCTGGTCTGATGCTCTGGGCAGGCGAGAATTCTACCACTGAACCACCAATGCCTGGTGATCTGATGCTCTGGGCTGGGAAGGAAACTTCTTTCCTTGCTCTCTGCCAAGAGGGGGTCAGTCCTGGCTCCGCCCAAATCCAACCGCCGCTGTCCCCGCCCCCCTCAAATTCACCACCGCTCCTGCTGCCATCCTCTGCCCCCCTGGGGGTGTCTCCCCAGCCAAGGGTGCTGACCCCAGGCTCCCCAAGGAGTCATCCGTGAGTGACCCTGCTGAGGTGTGAACACCTACCTGGGAGCCCAGAGATCCTGGGACCGGCTGCAGCAGTTTGTTAAAGGTTTTTCAGAATTTCCAGGCAGGGACAACAGAGCATTCGACAGAATATGACTGCACGGGCAGGGGGAGGTGGGGGGGGGTGACCCAGCCACGAGGCTGTCCCCGTGTGTCTGTCACCTGCAGACGTCACACCCTGAGTGAGTCTCACTTCCCACACCTGCGCAACGGGATTGAGAGTTCGAGATTTCAAGTCACGGAAGGTGTAGCGGCTTTTACGGTTCCTGGGGTCATTATTTAACAGCTCTTCTCTGGGTCGTTGGCTCCGTGTTTTGCAGATGCTGCCATGGACACGCCTTATTTATTTATTTTTAAATGACCTTTCTTTATCGGATGATTTTAGACCTGCAGAAAGCTCGTAAAGACAATACAGAGTTCCCATCGGCCCCTTAATCACTTTCCTTCACTGTCCTCTCACGGCACGAAGGCGGCGGCAGTGGCCCCAACCCACCGACGGGGGTCCCTTACTGTTCACGAAAATTCTGGCCTGGCTTGGATTTCACCAGAATTTTCGTAGATAACCGTTCTCCGTTCCCGTCCAGACCAGGGCACGGTGTTGCATGTGTTTTATCTTTTGCACAACCTGGTGTCTCCAGCAGCGGAGCACAGACCTGGCAGGGCAGGGAGGCCAGCCTCAGGCCACCTGGCGACTCCAGAACGGGGCCCCTTCAGGTGTCCCTGTCTGCCAATGTCACCATTGGTCTCAGGCTTCTGAGCCCTGACTTGGCAAGAGGCCAGCCCTTCCCTCTGTCTCGGGTTTTGGGCACATTCTAATTCATTCGCTTCTTGCCCGCTCTGCGGCTCTGAGGACTGACATGGGTCCCATCCCTGTGGAGCTCAGCACAGTGGGGAGACTGAGGAAAGAGGCAGACAGGATTCGCTCCTTCGTGGTGCAGTGGGGGAAGAAAGGTGACCGGTGAAGTTGGGGGTCCCTTAGGAGGGTCGGAAGGAAAGCACCAATCATGAGAAGACCCTTTTTCACTCAAGGTGACAAAAGCCTTGAGCAGGCAGTAGCAGGTGTAAGGGTCCAATTCAGGAAAGACCCCAGGGAAGTCCTAGAAGGGATTTCCAGGCCGGAGGGTTATGAGTGCTGGCAGGGGGCAGACCGAGTTTACGGCCAGCCAGGATCACAAGGTTCTGGGGTGGCAAACACCATCTCCCAGGGCCAGGCCAGTGGCTGAGGTGGGAGCGTGTGTCCCCTTTGAAAGGGTGTGACCAGAGCTCAGTACCAGCTCGTCATCACCACTCCGTGCCCCAGAGCTCTGGAGTTTTTAAACAAGAAGCTGGAGACTCGTCTTTTCTAGAGAAGTGGCATTTCATTCAAAAACAGGAGGACACCAGTGACCAAACAGAAGCAACAACACGGGTGCCGACACTCCACCCAGTGGAGGCAAAGCGGGACACAGCTCTAGTCTGGGTTTGGCCAGATGAGCGCCCACCGGTGACCTCACTGGCAGGGCCTGATGGTGACGGTGGAGACTCGCATTTTCTTCTAAGCCCTGTACGTACCAGAGGATCTGATCTGTTTCTTAGGACCGTCCCTCGGGCTGCCAGGTGGAGAGTGGGTGAAGGGCAAGGGGAGGAGCTCGAAGGCGGCCCCGATGAGATGACAGTGGTGATGGCGAGAGGGCTCCGGGACGAGTTAGCAGAAGGGATGGAGAACAGGTGGGATGCGGGTGTCCCGTCTGGGCAGGGGGTGGGCCTCCCAGTGAGTCACATAACCCCAGAGCCTCAGTCTGCTCATCTGCAGAAGGGCTTTGTGACACCTGTGCAGATTCGGGCCTCTGGAACGTGGCAGGTGCTCAATAACACACACGCAGGGATGCCTGGTACCCGGCTCAGTCGGTTAAGCCTCTGCCTTCAGCTCAGTTCACGATCTCAGGGTCCTGGGATCGAGCCCCACTTCAGGCTCCCAGCTCAGCGGGGAACCTGCTTCTCCCTCACCCTCTCCTTCTCTCCCTGCTCATGCTCTCTCTGTCTCTCTCGCCTTTTTTCTCAAATAAACTCTTTAAAAATAAATAAAAGAATATTTTAGAAAGCATACATAGAAATATGTGGCAGTCAGACATTTCTGTGAGTGGCCGTGGGATGAGAAGCAAGGCCCAGGGCCCTTGGTGACAATGAAAGCACCAGCAGCGGGGGAGCCCGGACCCCCAGAAGAGGGGCCCTGATGGAGGAGGGGCCAGGCTTGCAGCAGCAGAGCCCAGGTCCAGGATGGAGGGATCAGACTCTGGGTTGGGAGCTGGGGCCCCCAGGAAGGTCTAAGTCTGGAAGAGGCCGCGACATGGCCATGGCCCCGCCCTCCTGGCCGTCCTGTCTTCCCTCCCAGACTGCCTGTGACTTTGCATTTAGCAGCCATATCTTGGCAGGACTTCCAGGGGCTCCTCCTCTGCTAGTTTCCATGTTAACGCTTTTCCTCCAGCTCAAAGCAGAATCCTTGGGGATCCTCGAACCTTCTAGAGCTGCTGCCCAGGGTCGGCATCACCTATAGCGAGACAGCACCAGCTCGTCCCTGCTGCTAGGGTCCTTCAGGGCAGGGGCTGCCCACTGTGGGAGCCCCCAGCCCTGTTCCTCTGTCACCAGAGCCTCAGCAGCCTCCCCCTGCCACCAGCTGCTCTGGCCACTGGGCTGGCAGAGGTTGGGGCCGGGGGCCCAGCTGGGTGGGAGCGTTCGGAGGGGAAGGGGCGCGGCGAGGCTGGCGGGTGCAGCCCTTCGGGCAGGATTGGACACACAGGGGCTGCTTACAGAGAAGTGGGAGGAGCTTTGCTCACAGCTGTCAGAGCCTTCTGGAAGACTTGGGGCCCTGGAGCAGACACAGAACATTGCAGGCAGAATTGCCAGGCGTGGCCTGAGGTGCAGAAAGCCCTTGGCCAGGACGGAACAGGGAGGCTGGGACGGAGGGGAAGGTCCTGTGGGCCGGCTGTGGCAGGGCAAGGGGCGGGAAGCAAGGCCTTCTCCATCCAGCTCCTCGACAGCCCCGTGTCTGAGCGATGGGACATGCGCCTGGAGCCCCTGCCAGCTCCGATGCCCACGGGGCTCGGCAGGACCTGCAGACGAGCGAGTCAGGCCGGGCGGGGACGGCGGCGAGCCCAGCAGCACACGCCCTGTCTCGAGGGGCCAGATCCCTGCACCCTGCTGGAATGCAGACTCAGTGTGGCCCAATCACTCCTTGCAGGAGAAATAGGAACTCGGTATTTATTTGAAACATCCCAATTCTTCCATGTTGGCAGTTTACTCGTGTTTAAATTTGCATGAGCCAAACCAGTCACGTCTGCGGGCCAGATGCTAACCAAAGGCCACCAGTTCGTGATCTCTGAGTCGGCTGAAAAGTGGTGGGGGGTGGGGTCCCAATGGTTGGAAAGCAGGTGATGAAGCGACGTGCTGAGCCCTGTACCGAGAGTGCACCCCCAGCCCCACTCAGCCCCCGGGGCTTCCTGCGTCCAGGCTCGGGCTAGGGCTGGGTGGCCCCTGGGTTGCTGTCCAGCTCTGCCAGTTCGCACCTGGCTGAGCTTGGGCAAGTACCTCTCTCACCCTCAGTTTCCTCTTCTGCAAAATGCGATTAAGGATACTTGCCTCTCTTCGCAGTTGTGGGCGCAGACGGGCTGTGAACCTTCGGGGCCCATCCTGGGCTGGGTGCTGAGAATGTGCTTGGTACTTGGTCATGGCCGTTGTGGAGAGGCTGGGGTCCAGTCTGTGTGGATAGAGCTGTTTCTTCCACTTGTTGCTCCCCCCGCCCCCAGCTATGTTTTTGAAATTTGAGAATTAGGGACAGGTTGCTGTGATAATAACGGAGAGTTCCTATACCCCTCACCTGGTTTCTCTCCTTGTTATGACAGTATTTACTGCGGTGCCTTGTCCCAGCCCGGGGACCAACCCCGATGGATTGCTAATGACTAAACTCCACAGTTTATTCGGATTCTGTTAGTTTTTCCCTAATGTCCTTTTCTGTTCCAGGCTGGTATCTAGGCTACCAACCGCGTTCTGTTTAGTTCATGCCTCCTTAGCCGCCTCTGGTCTAGGACAGCTTCTCAGACTCCCCTGGATTTTGATGACCTTTACAGCTTTGAGGAATATCGGTTAGGTATTTCATACAGTACCCCTCGGTTAGGGCTGATCTGTTGTTTTTCTCATGGTTGGATCGGGGCTACGGGTTTTGGGAGGAAGACCACAGAGGTGAAGAACCTTTGTCCCACCCCAGGGCACAGGCCGCCAGCAAGATTGTCACTGATGCTGTTGACTTTGACCACCTGGCTCGGGCAGTGTTCGCCAGGTCCCTCCTGAGCAGTTCCTTTTCCTTTTCATAGTCTGCTATTTGGAAGCCATGCCAAGTGGAGCCCCATCAAGGGGAGGGACAGCTAAGCTCCGGTGAGGTTCAAAGGGCAGAGAAAACCCTACCTTGAAGAGGCCTGGGAGGGTCACAGACACTGCATGGGGCATGGCAGGTGTGGTGGGGCATAGCAGGTGTGGTGGGGCATGGCAGGTGTAGTGACTGTAGTCGGGGGAGCCTCTCCCAAGCCCTGGAGAGCTGGGAGTGCCTGGTGACCTAGGGGAGGACTGTGGGCCTCTGGGCACCCGAGCTCCCCTGCACAAGGTCAGCCTGGGGCCTCTGTCCACCAAGGGGCTGACCAGGCTCTGGGGCTGACCCCGTGGACCTCAGAAGCCAGGCCACGAGTGGTTCTTCCGCGTGGCCTGCTGCTTCTGGCAGGGGGGATGCGGGGTGAGGAAGGACAGGCTAGAGCCAGAGTAATGGCCAAGGGCAGCCAGTCACACAGCACCCAGGCCCAGGACAGTCAGCGCAGTGGGCCTGGCCCGGAATCGTCTGGTGCCGGTCAGGTGACCTGTCACCCAGTGCCCATGGTATGGGAGATATGGGGAAGGAATTTTGTCCTGACCTCTTCAGGAAGACAGATTTCGTTCAGGGGCAGACCGTGGCCGGGGGTCCCCATCTGGCCTGCCACTGTTCAGGAAAGTCTTCCTGGCGTCCGGCCGAGCTGCCGGTTTGCACATTTCTCTGAGGCGGCTGTGGGGCTTCAAGGGCAGAGTTGAGTCGTTGTGACAGAGACCTGCGGCTTGCAAAGCCTGACATGTTTACCGTCTGGCCCTTCACAGAGCAAGTGTACAGACCCTGGCCCGAGCAGAAAGCAGACCAGAATTCGGGATGTGCAGTTAGGGCATCCCAAAATGGAGACACGGGGTGGGCCGGGACTCCCAAGGAGGGGGTGGGGATTTCTGGAAACAACTGGGCAGGTAGCAAGGGCGAGCCAGGACCCTGAGGTGGGCGAGCTTCGCTTTAGGAGACAGTGATCCACCCAAGACGAGCCGGCCGTCTGGTGCTCGTGAGAAATCTCCTGATTGGTTACATGTTTGCAATTATTCACTTTTTAGACATCATGAAGCCCACCAAGCACATCTGTCTGGCGTGTGGGCTGCAGGTTTGAGAACTCGGGTGTCCAGGGTGGGAGAGAGAACGTGTGGTTGGATGTGGGCAGACAGGGGGAGAGCAGGCCAGGCCCGGCACAGTAAGCTGGCAGGCGAGCTCTGGGCAGGGGGCAGAGGAGACAGTGACGGGAGAGTCCCAGAGGGGGCGTGGCAGAGTCCGAGACCTGCAGGGTCGGATGG
The DNA here is from genome assembly GCF_022355385.1 of Mustela nigripes. Taxonomy (NCBI): domain Eukaryota; kingdom Metazoa; phylum Chordata; class Mammalia; order Carnivora; family Mustelidae; genus Mustela; species Mustela nigripes. Next base: position 130,175,739 of record NC_081563.1, read on the forward strand.
CCCCGCCACCCAACCAGTCCCAGGCCGGTGGAACATTCCTGCCGGCAGCCCGGGAGCCGGGGGAGCGGTAGGACACTCCTCCTTGCTTACCTGGCAGCTCCCCAACCCCACCCCCCGCCCTGGGAATCTGTAGAAGGGGAGGTGGGAGGTGGAGATCTCTGAAGTGCCCTCTGAGAGTCCCAAGGGTTTGGATTTGCTGCTCTGTCCCCCAAGCCTTGGGCCCTATATGGGGATGGGCAGAGGCTGGGCTTCGAGCTGGACAGGCCTGGAGGACCCCATGCCCCGGTCCCCTGGTTCCTGCCACTTCTGAGACACAGGGAAGACCCCTGTTTGGCAGGCTGCCAGGAGAATCCGGGAGAAAACGGGCGTGGAGGGTTTCCATGGGTTTCCATGGCACCTGACGTGCCTGTGATTGGGGCCTGGCCTCCAGGATGCGGTCTGTTCCTCCTGACGCAGCGGGGCATCTGGCTGCTTTTAGCCTCGCACACCAGCCCTTACCTGCGGGTTCAAGCTGCGGGTTGGCAAGTACTCATCAGCTTTGCTGTGGGTTTATTGCTTTCGGACGCCTGGGGGCAAGTGATAGCGACACAGGTGGCTGAAGCAAACGAGAGAAGTGCATGGCTCATGGACAGGAGACAGCCCAGGGTGACTCCCGCCTCAGGCAGTAATGGATTCCACTGCTCAGATGATACTGTTTGGACTTTATCTCACTCTGTCCCCAGCTCTGCGTCCCTGTGTTGGCTTCAATCCTATGCAGGCCCTGCCTTGTGGCGGCCGAGGTGGCCTTCAGGTTCATGGCCCATTACCCAACACCCCCAACCTGGGGGCGGCATCCTTGACTCAGTAGTGAGAGCCCCAAGACTGATTCCCATTGGCCCAGCTTGGGTCACAGGCTCAGCCCCGGGACCAGCCACAGCTTGGGTGGATCAGGCCTTCGCCACCCTCCCCCACCCCTGCTCCCCCACCCCCAGGGTCCCCACTTGAGCCATAGGGGGTGCGAAGGGAGGCGGGGTCCAGCACAGGCCCAGGTGATCTTGCAAGAAGATCAGGAGGTTGATCCCAGGCGGCAGCGCAGGCTGGACGGGCCCCACACTCACTCTCCAAGTGCAGCACCTGTACCCTGGAGGCCCCGTCTGGAGCCCCCTGGCTCATCAGGGGTCGCCCCTGCCTGGCTGACTTCAGGCTCAGTTCTCCAGCCAGCCCTGAGTCACAGCCTGCATTTCCCAACATGCTCTAAGATGTTGGCAGGGGTTTGGTCCAGGGCTGCTAAGAGGCTCTTAGGATGACTTTTCTTTAGTTCTGTTATAATTATATCGATTTTCTCCCTGTTTTGGAAGTCTCTCTCCTTGAGGGAGGGGGCATAAGCCCCGCCCCTGGGAGGGGTGTCTTACCCATTCAGAGGCACCCCCTTTTGAATGGTGGCACTATTTCAAAAAGAACAGGGGGTCAGGATGAGGCCACACTGGCCCCTCCTGGGCCCCCTTCCCTTTCCTGGGACCCGAGGGTTGGCAGAAGGGACCTAGCTTTTCAGGATCACAAAATGTTCTTTGACCTCTCTGTGTCAGGACCAGGGAGCTGGTCTTTGCGCTGGCATTACTCGCTTGAAAGTTGTACTTTCTAGATTACTGCAATGACCAGTTTTCAGGAGAAATGGGGTGAAGAGATCCTAAGCCCATGGGTTACCCACAGATTACATCCCCGAGGCTGGGAGATCGCCATTGTAGCTCACTTCTCAGTTGTGTCCTGGTCATGGAGCTACTGGAGGCCTTGCAACCCATCTAGTGGTGGTGGGGACAGCCCAAGAAGGTGCTAGAAAGAGGGGGCAGATGGGAGGCTTGGGCCTTAAGTGCCTCCGAGTCGGCTGAGCCAAGCATGGCTGATACAGGGTTGACGGATGGAATGTTCTGTTGCCCTTCGTGAGGCTGGCCCTTGGCCAAAGAGATTGGCTCATCCTGGTTTTCCAGCTGTGGGATGGGGACACAGGGAGGTACGTGGTCAGACACCTGAGCACATTCTGTCTTACCTGAAATAGTTTGATGGTTTCCTTCTGTGCGGGGAAGTTCTAGGGCTTCGAGCTCAGACATGAGGATCTGTCCACTCTTGTCCTAAACTTGGCTGCTCCCCTTTAGGCAATCCTGGCCACAGCCTCCTTCCTGCTCCCGCCTCTCCCCGCAGTTCTCTTTCTAAAACACCTAATTCCACGCCCGTACTCCCCATGAGTGACTTCAGTGGCTCCCTGGTCCCTAGGGATGAAGTTCTTAGCACGGCTTCCGAGAGCCCGTGTGATCTGGCCCTGGTGTTAGAGCCTCCTCTCCGCACAGTGACCCGGCCCCACTCCAGACTGAGCCGCTGGAGTCGCCAAGTGCCCCTCCCTCCCCGCCACGCACTGTGACACCCCATCCCTCAGTCTGGAAGTCCCCGGCTTGCTCAAGCCCCTGGAAACCTCCCCGCCCCCTCCCCCAGGGGGAGGAGGGCCTCTTCCAGGTTCCACAGGTCCCTGCGCCTCCCTGCGCCATTAGTCCTCACATGGTGTGTTGTTCTGTTGGTTCCTTTGTCTCCTCGCCAGCGAGCCCGGGATGGCTTGGGCTGCCGTCTTGTGTGCAGATGGGCCCTGGCTGCTGCGGGCACTCAGGACCTGGGGGTGGAGCGGGTAGACACTTGGAGGTCACGGGTCAGGCACCCCCTGAGCCTTGGTTTCCCCGCCTCCACGATGGGGATGATGGTCAGGGCGTCGCTGGGGGAACAGGTGTGCGGGGAGGCCCAGAATGCTCGCGGCACGGTGCTGGGCACGTGGAGGTGTTGGGCTTTGGGGGAGCTGCTGCTGGCCATGGGCCAGAGCCCCCCCACCCAGCCCGGGCACCTGTAGGTAGTCTCAGCTGGAGGGGGCAGGAGGCTGCACAGTCGAGGGAGAGGAGTCGGGGAACAGAGGGAAACGGGGGGGGGGGGCAGTGAGAGGGATGCCCAGTGGAGATGCACAGAAGAACCTCCACATACCTGCCCATCTCCCGGCAGGGTCCCGTCTCCCTCCTCCAGGGGGGCTGCCATTGTCATGGGGATCAGGTCTGGCTCTGCATGAGAACTGTCTGGAGACTTTGAAGTACCCCCAAGGCAGGCCATACCCCCAAACAGTGTCCTCAGATGCGAGGTGGGGCCCTGAGGTGTTTCCTTGCTCTGCCAGTGGGGTCACAGCACCTCCACAATCGAGAAGCCCTGTTTGACGTGGTCCTCTGTGAAGCCGGTTTCTCCCCTAGAAAGGGTCTCAGCAGCCCGAACTCGGGGAGGGCTGCTTGATGGAAAAGCTCTTCCTCCAGCCTTCTCAACAGAGACCCACACCAGATATAAGTGAGCACTTCCTAAAATGGTTTGATTTTTTTTTTTTTTTAAAGTAACACATTGAGATGGCACCAGCTCTAGGCGGCGCAGATGGGGACCCGGTTAGCTCCCACCCCCCAGCTGCTCAGCAGCAGGCCCTGGGCCCAGTTCTGGGGCACCCTGCGGAGCTCACAGGGGTATGCGCACACACACACGCACACGCACACACGCACACACCTGCCTTCTCGGTCACTATCAGAACGGCACATCCCCACGCCAGCAGCACTTCGCCCTGGACGGGGACCTGCACTGGTGGCCCGACACTGGTGGCCGGATGCCCTGGGCAGGTTGAGGGGGCCTTGGCTCTCCCGGACAGTGCCACCAAATGACCGTGGCCTCCTTGTCACAGGGGCCACACTGCCCATGGGCTGAGCTCGTTCCGACGACTGGAAATCTTGGGTCACAGAGCGAGGGAATTGCAGAGGCTCATGGGGCACCTCGTTTCTGTCGTTCCAGAAGCCGCTGGCGGCCCCGGCCTTTGAGCTGCCCGCGCTGTACCGCACGGAGGACTACTTCCCCCCGGCCACCGGCCCTGCTGCACTGCGGACCCCCGGCCCCCGGCGCGTGTGAGCCTCTGAACCGGGGGGCCTGTCTCATGCTGTCCCTTCATGCTGTGGTCCCCTCCCTTGCTGCACGTGGAACCACGGGGTTCGGAGACCCATCTGGGGCCCGTGCGGCTGGGTCCGAGCAGCCACCGTGGCTCTAGGCCCCTGGTGGCTGCTTGATGCCACCAGACACACGGCTTCAGGGTCACCTGCAGTGGCTCATCTGTCTGCGATCCCCGGTGCCCGCCGGCCTGTGAATCATCTCAATAAAGATGTCAAGAGGTCCTGTGTGGTCTGGGTGCAAATGTTTTCTCGCAGGGAGCTCCTGCCACCGAGGCCAGGAATCTGCTCGTTGGGGAGCCCCTCCCTGGGCCTTTAGGTTCCCGGCGAGAACGGGGAGATCCTTAGGATTTCCAGGGGTCTTCAAAGGGGCCTTGGCCTTAATTTCGTTTCAGGCAGATGAATTTCCTGCTCTTGTCCTGGAATCCCAGATTTCTCACCTTGGTGATGAAGAATTCCAGCGTGTGTGGGTTTGGTTTTGGAATTCCTCAAAGAGCCAAGAGTATACATGCACACACAGCCCAGCTGCAGACCGGCGTTCAAATTTCAGGGAAATTTCACATAATGAACTGAGAGAGAGAGAGAGAGAGAGAGCAATAGAAAAACAAGGAATAAAGCTGGATCATGACAAGTTTAGGACAGTTTTGGTGGCTCCGTAGGTCAAGCATCCAACTCTTGGTTTCCGCTCAGGCCGTGGTCTCATGGGTCTGGGATTGAGCCCCACATCGGGCTCCTTGCTCAGCGGGAAGCCTGCTTGGGATCTCTCTCCCTCTGCCCCTCCCCTTGCTCTCACATTCTCTCTCTCTTTTTCCCTAAAATAAATAAATCTTAAAAAAAAAAATGTGGGTGCCTTGTTTCAAAAAAGCCATCATTTTCCTGTGGAGATTATTTTTTTTAGTAAAAATCTTGTGTATGTTATTTTTTTTTTTAAGATTTTATTTATTTATTTGACAGAGAGAGATCACAAGTAGGCAGAGAGGCAGGCAGAGAGAGAGGAGGAGGAAGCAGGCTCCCTGCTGAGCAGAGAGTCCGATGCGGGGCTCGATCCCAGGACCCTGAGATCATGACCTGAGCCGAAGGCAGCGGCTTAACCCCCGACTGAGCCACCCAGGCGCCCCGTGTATGTTTTTTTTAAATTTATTTTTAAGATTACTCATTTATTTGAGAGAGAATGAGAAAGAGAAAGCACGAGGAGGGGAGGGGCAGAGGGAGAAGCAGGCTCCCCGCTGAGCTGGGAGCCCAATGTGAGGCTTGATCCCAGGACCCTGAGATCATGACCCGAGCCTAAGGTAGACGCTTAGCGGACTGAGCCTTCCAGGTGCCCCTTGTATATACATTATTTTAAATGACTGAGGTATAGTTTCCTCTAGGCGGAAGGTTCAAGGAATTCTCACAAACCACACCCCGGGCCATCAGCTGATGTCGGTGATGTACTTTGTGTGATGGGCGGATGGGTGGACGGGGCCCACGTGGTGTGGTCTGTGTGTCTGGCTTCCCTGTGGCTGACACCATGCCTGTCGCTACATGTTCATCCCTGTGGCTGTGCTGTACTGATCAGGACTGTTTTTAATGAAGGAAGCCTGGGTATTTCCTGGGCCCCAATGCGTCCACTCGAGGAGAGCCAGGATCCGAGGGAAAGTTAATTTTTCAGACCACCAGTTTCCGGAGGGCCAAGTATATGTGACTTGCTGGTGACGCCCAGGCCCTTCTCCTTTCCGGGCCTGGAGCAGGGGCCAGGGAGAGGTGAAAGGGAATGTCATGTGACCAAGCCACAGCATTGTGAGTGTCCTAAAATAGAGACCCACAGGACTGTGGCTTAGAGCTTCTAGGCTCTGAGGTCAGCCTGCCTGGGTGGTACCATCATCTCCTGCTCACCTCAGCTGTGTGGCCCCGGGCTAGTTGCTTACCCTCTCTGAGCCCAGCTCCCGCCTCAGTGGGAATACGGCTAACAAGGGCACATGCCCCCTGGGGGGTGAGGGTGTTTGTGTGGATGGCAGCGGGGGACCGGTGTGAGCCCTGGTCTCAGGCATGGCAACAGGCGCTAAGTGAACAGCATTGCTATGGTGATCAGCCTGGCCGGGAAAGGGCCAACTTTTGTGCATCTCAGTTGATCGGTGGCATCCGGCAGGGTCAACAGCAAGTGACTTAGGGACTGCCCTTAAATTATGGAGTAAGAGCAGGTGGAAGTGTGCACCAGCCCTCTCTGTGTGGTTCACTGTTCTTGGATCCTTTCAGGGACACCCGCTTTCCCCCAGAGCAGCGAGGACAGGAGTGGTTGCCCGAGAACATCTGTGGGAAGCTGACTCATGAGCGAGGACTGGTCATTCCAAGTTTGCTGGGAGTCCTGATGCCAAACGGTGACTTTTGAGGGACATTTGGGGACAACTTGGTGGGAAGGGAAGGTGAGGACACGGAGCCTGCCAGCAATTCTGACCCCAGTCCTTTGCTGGTGTTCTGGAGTCACTGTCCTGGTACTAGGTGAGCTATGTCCTGTCAGGTAGAGGAAAGCCTTGACCACTAGCTCGGGTGCAGCCTAGGAAAAGTTCTTTTATGGGACCCCAGTAGAAAGGGGAGGGCAAATTTTCAGAAGAACCAGGCTCTTCTTCATTCAACCGCCTCCTTGCTTTGCCGTGGATATGAACTTCATGTCTGTCAAAGCAAGAGGTTTCAAGAAGGTGGCCCACGCGTTGGCAGAAATGTGTGGTTTACCCTGAACTGTTTAAAAATGTTTTCGTGTTGAGACAACTGGGTAACCATCTGGAAAAAATAAAGCGAGTTCCATACCTCACTCTGTACGCCAGGAACATTTCCAAAATTCCGAATGGATTAAGGACGAGTTAGATGTATAAAATGAATTCATGTAAGAAGGCAGAAACATTGGAGAATCATTCAACATCCAGAAGCTTTAAAGATACATTTGATTATATATATAAAAAAAGTTAAGTCCTCTGAATGGCAAAAACAAACCAAAAACTCAAAAAAAAAAAAAATCCAAACAAATAAAAAACCCTAAGCAAATTCAAAAGGCAAATGATCAAAAAGACAAGTAACAAATTGGGAAAAATCTATGTGCAGCTCATTTTACAAAAGGAAAATCTCCTTAATATATAAACAGCTTCTACAAATAAATAAGAGGCAAGGTAGAAAAATGGGAAAGAATATGAACAGGCATCTCACAGAAAAGAAAATGTAAAAGGCATTTTAAAACATGAAAAAATACTCAATCTCTACCAGTAAGTATGAAATAATATTGAAATTCCTCCATTTTCAGTATGTTAGACTGGCAAATGTGAAAAGTCTTTGCTGACACTGTCAGTGAAATTTTGAAAAAATGAGTGTTCTCCTGCATTGCTAGTGAGATATGCTCACGAGGGCCATGGGCATCACCGATCCACATGAGAAATGTTTATGCCCTTGGACCTGTTATTCTACCTCTAGGGATTTTGCCTCCTAATAGACACACACGAGAGAAATGATAAACCCAAACAGTGATTGTCCATGTGTTGAAATAACCCAAGACTGGAAGGCACCTAAGTGTTTATCAGTAGTGGGATTGGTTCAGTCCTAGTACGTCCACATGCACAGATGGATGGAATCCTATGAAGCTGTAAAAATGAGTTAGGAGTTCCTCATGAGCCAGTTTGGAAATGTCACCAACACATGAAAGCCAAGGTGCAGAGAAGTTGCACACGATATGCTACCGTCTGTGTGAGAAAGGCATTGACATTCCCTGGAAGGGTGCATAGAAATCTGAGAACAGTGAGTCTCTCGTAGTGAGAGAGAAGTAGACTTTTCATGTTTCCAATTTTTTTTTATCCTTTTTGTTATTTTGGTGTTTACCTCTTCAAAAAAAATTAACCAAAATCAGTTGCCAACAATTAAAAATGAGGACAGTTGACAGAAAGAGCTGGATTTCCCACGTGTCTTTGAAAACTGGAATATAAGGCACTACTAGGCTCACATCGTTGTCAGAATTGATGAACCAAAGCCGAGTCGCTTTAGACGGCCATGCTCTTCCAGGTTTCTCTGGTATCCCAACTGTTCCGCTGATTTATTTTATCTGCCTGGCCCCTGTGGGCATCTGCATTTGGGAGCCTTAGAACCGGAGGCCCTTTGACACGGAGAATTTACTGCAAGGATACGGAGTATGTGAAGAAATGCAGCTGGGGGGAAGTGACAGCTGCCATTGTGACAGCATTATGTGTAGTTAGCCACTGGCCCACCAGCAAGCATCTCGGTGCCCCCATTCCAAATTTCCTGGGCCAGGGGGGTGCGGTCTTACTGCAGAATGAGTGCGTTCCATGGCCCTCCTTTTGGAAGTGACTGAAATCGAGTCAGAAGAAAACTAGAAAACTAGAGACCAATATCCCTCACGAATACAGATGCAAAAGTTCTCAACAAAATATTGGCGGGGGCGCCTGTGTGGCTCAGTGGGTTAAGCCTCTGCCTTCGACTCAGGTCATGATCCCAGGGTCCTGAGATCGAGCCCCACATCGGGCTCTCTGCTCAACGAGGAGCCTGCTTCCTCCTCTCTCTCTCTCTCTCTCAAAGAAATAAATTTAAAAAAATATATTGGCGGACTGGACCCAGCAACGTAGAAAATGGATTATACCTCACGACCACGTGGGATCTCTCCCAGGAATGCAAAGTCGGTTTAACATCTGCAGATCAATCAGTGTAACCCGCTGTGTTCCTAAAGGCCAGTAACCACACAGTCATTTCCACAGATGCAGAAGAAAGCGTCTGCTAAAGTCGAACATCCATGTGAGACGAAAGCTCTCCTTGGGCTGTAAAGGGGAGTTCTCAGAGAGCAGGGTTAGAGACTGGGCAGACACCCCAAAAGGCGTCTACTGATAGGATTACCGGCTCTCTGGGGAGGCTTTGTTGACCCAGGAACCTGGACGCAGCGGGGGTTTTCCTCCCCATCTTAGAGCAAAATCTCACTTCATCTTTCTTTCCTCCCCTTCTGCAGAAAGTTTTATTGTTTTTAGTTGGTCCACAGCTTGAATAAGGGCTGAAGAATTTGCTTAAAGAGCTGCCTGGTGACGGCACCTGGCTGACTCAGTTGGTAAAGCACGCAACGCCGGGGCTCAGGGTGGTGAGTACAGGCCCCGTGTTGGGTGTCGATGTGGCTTAGCTGCCTGGTGGTGACAGAGAAAGGCTCAGGCAGAAGCTCGGATAGTAGCGGGGCGTGGTCGGGGGGAGGTTTGCAGAGGGGCCCTCCAAGGCCACGGGGCTCTGGGAAGCCTCCTAGGTGTGCTTGGCCCGCTTTGTCTCTTGGGCAAGGGCACGACCGTCCTTGGCTTTGGAAGAATTCACAGCAATTCTGTCTCGGCCGCTTTATAGACTTTGCTCTGTGAGGCCTGCGGGCCCGCTGTGGCCTCCGAAGCGTCCACATTCTTCCCAGGCAAGGTCAGCTGGACACAGTTGAGGCCTGTGGGTGGCGCGGCGTGGCTGTGGGGCGGAGGCTGCGTGGGCCTCCGTGCGGGGACTTAGGGCCCAGGCGCTGCTGGCCACACGTGGGCCGAGGGTGAGGAGGGCATCGAGGGGGGACTGAGCGGCCCCGGGTCTGGAGTCAGGACAGGCTGCTGGCGGCCCCGCGGTGCCACATCTGACAGTGGCAGGTGGCCCCTCCCCCGGAAGGACTTGGTTATGGGGTTCGTCCTCGCCACTCTACTGGGGAGCCGGGCCCCCCACGGAGGAGAGGGAGCAGAGCTGGACGTGCCTGAGAACGAGGTTTGTGTGTTTCTTCCATCAGCTCATCAGTGAAAGAGCCGAGGACTTGGGGCTGGGTGGGGGGCAGGGGCAACAGGACCCCAACCCAGGGAGCCCACGGTCTCCTCATTGTCCCCCACAGGGACCCCAGGAGGAGCTGGGGCATTTGCTTGCACATGGGAAGTGGGTTTCTGCAGGGGCCCCTGTCTGGTTCAATCAGTGGAGAATCTGTTGATCTCAGGGTCATGAGTTCGAGCCCCACATTGGGTGTGGTGATAACTTAAAAAGTTGGGGGCGGGGTCCTGGCTGGCTCAGTTGGTGGAGCATGTGACTCTTGATCTCAGGGTTGTAAGTTTGAGCCCCACATTGGGTATAGAAATAAACTGGAAAAAAATCATTTTCAATTGGTTTCTGCACACAGGTCGCCTCTCTGACTGTAGAGTTGGGGGTTCTTCGGTTGTCCAGCTGGTGTTTGTTGAATGGGGAGAAATAGAACAAATGGTCTTACATAGGAAGCGCCCAGCAGCAAGGGTGTGACTCAGGGGAGGGCTCGGGCTGTAGGCCACATTCACGTGCGTGTCTTTAAGTGTCTTTAAAACAGGGCTTCCCAGTCTTGGCGGCACAGAGGAAATCACCTGGGCCACGGGACCAACCCCCCCCAGGCGGGGGAGGGGCTCAGAACAACTCCCCCGGGCATTTCAAGCTGTGGGCGCCCAGCACTGCCGCGGTGGCAGAACAGGAGGTTTACAGCGACTGGCTACCTGCGTTCCAGCAGACACGGCTTCTTCGGTCTCACATTCGGCACGAGCTTGCTTTCCTTTGAAGGGCGTAGGGGCCTCAGCGTCCGCCTCCCACCGTCCTGCGTGTGGCGCGGGATTGGGTGTGAGCTGGTTTCTGGTTTGTGTTGAACAGATTCCACCCCAGCCCCAGAGATGGGTGCTGACTGATCGAAGCCAGTCAGGGTCTCTGAGCTCCCAGGGACTCACCGAGCTAGCTCTGACCCGAGCCCTCCAGCCACAGAGACCAGCTCAGGAATGGTCCGCTTGGCTCAAGGTCAGGACTCTTGTTCAGTAGTGAGGGAAGGTGAATGGGAAGCCCCGTGTGGACACCAGGGGACCGGCCTAGGATGAGAGTGATCATGTGGGCGGGAGGAAGGGCAGAGGACCCGAGCCCTTGCCCACGCCACCGAGCATAGCTGTTATCTGTGTGTCCCCTTTATCCACACAGTCTGAGTTGGAACTCCTGTTCCCTGGCAGTGACAGTCCCATTCATAAAAAAGGTGTCTGAAGCTGGGTAAGGAGAGTAAGGTCATCACTGATGGGCAAGGACTTCCCTGGGAAGCACTGTGAGCCAGAGCTGCTCCTGGGCTCTTCAGGGCCCCTCGGAATGCACTAGGAGACATAAATCACACCAAGACACGCGGCTCCCCCAATTCTTTCAGTCTTGTCTGGGCCAGGGAAGAAGTCTCATTTTCGTTTTGTGTGCCTTGAATCCCTCTGGTTTTCCTTTTTAACAAGCAGAGCCAGACTCAGGCTCACAGCCTTCAGCAGGCAATAACAGGTGGTGAAGTTTTCATCTAACGTGTTGTATTTATTTTTATGGACGTCTTCATTAATGGCAAATTCTGCTGCCTGTCCTTTCTTGTAGAAACAAAGTTTTCCTTCTTAAAAAGGGCCCTTGAGACATACGAAGTACATAAAGCAGTTGTTAGATGACCAAGACGGCAGTGAGAAAGAGTAGTGTGGGAGATGATGCACTGGGAAAAGCATGTGTGGTTTAGAGATGGGGCTTGTGTGTCTGCATTCGCAGCGGGGAAAGGCTTTAAGAGGCTCCTTTGTAGCCCAGGTTAAGGCTGCGTGGTGCAGTTGGAGTGCCAGTGGCTGGGGACTCAGATGTCCTGGGTCCGAGTCAGCATCTATCTCTCCTCTGCCAGCTGGGATCTTAGGACAAGTTCATTTCTCAAACCTGGAGCTGATATTGCCTTCACAGGACTTGTTGTTGTTGTTGTTGTTGTTGGGGGTGGGGGGTATTGGGGCACTAGGGCAGGACTATTTTGAGGACTTAAATTATCTTGGAATTTAGTACCTATCCTACTAGTCCCAGGAACACTTCAGGGATGTCGGAAAGTACTTGTGTGTGCTGAGCTCCTAGGAAAGGTGTAGTCCTGCCCCTGGCCTGGAGGATGGGTCCTTGAAGGACAGAGCTCTGTGTTTGAGCCTCTCTTGGTTCCCTCTTCCCAGGGAACCCCACTTAGCTAGCCTTGCCAGCAGAGGCAGCCACCAGCAAGCCATGTAGGGCCTTGACCACTAATCCCCAGGCTCTCATGTCTGGCCGCTTCACATACCCTCAGTACAAGGTAGTATCATGTTCTAGTCCAAGTCCCAGCCAGTACAGTTCTTACAACTACATTGGGAAAGACCTTTTATTTCTAATCTCTTATCAGTTTCCAAAATTGAGCAGTTGGCTTATTAGGATATTCATTTTGCCTCACTTAGTAATAAAAGCTTAATAAAGTTCCAGCAAGACTCATGCAAAAGCCGGCTGAGCTTTAAACGGCCTTACAGCTCTGAGGCCTGATGGCGCTGGGCAGGTGGTGGCGCTTGGCCTCCATCACAGATCCGAGAATCCCGTATTCTGAAAAACACATAGCTACAACAGCTCGTTTAAATAGTGAAGATTCTGCCCTTAATTCCATTCATAGGTCATCTGCCCTGGAAATGACTATGGACCTTCCTTCCTCTGTCCTTCTCTTACTTGCACTTGAAATCATGACTGGAGGACTTCCAGGACATGCAACTTTCGCCTTATATACAAATTTTTTGAACATAACTCCCGGCTAATTTGCAATTCCACTTAGATTTACGTTCTAGTGAATGTTACAGTTGTTTAAAGTGGAGTCCATTGATGAAGTAGTCAGGAATTCCAGAACGGTGACCCTTCTCTGGTTCAAATTTGGATCTGTTTTCAAGCTGACCTTCTACTAGTAGTTGATAGAAAATAGCTTATTTACTAACCGGATGCACCATCAAGAATTTTATGTCTTTCTAGAGCACTTCACGGTGGCCAACTGGTAACTGGTGTGTTGGAATGCCGTTTCTGAGAGGTGCGAGCACCCTCTTCTAGTTTGTTTTCGGGGGGGGGGGCATTTCGGTGCGACAGGCTTGCAGTTGGTGCTGACCAGGTGCGCAATAGGGTCGGTTAGAAATGAGGGTCACAATGGGTAGAAAAGACCGCTGCCGAAGGAAGGGCAGAGGCTAACCCGATGCTCTGCCAAACCCATGTACTTAATACATCCGAATTTCATCAGTACAGAGTGTGTTTTCTATTACGCAAATTAAGTGAGTCTCAAGCTTTAGTAGCACAGAATCCCTGAGAGAGGATTTTGGGGCCTCCGTCCCGAGGGTTTGATGCTGGCAGTCTGGGGTCAAGGTAGGGAAACCACCCCTGTACATAGCAGTACCTACTTGACAAAAGCCAAGTTGAGTGGCTTCCAGTGGAGTTTCAGTTGGGGCGGTGCCCCACCTCCATCACAGGTTTTCAGATCTGGCACTTGTTTTGTTCCCTCCTGAAACCTGTCTTTACAAACAGGCAGGCCTTTGGGTTGGATACGTAACTACAGGGCAAAGGGGCAAATCCTTTTCTGCTTAGCTCTTAAGAGGGGGACAAAGTGCTGTTCAATGGAGACCAACGATGGGAGAAGAAAGTGCCTCAATGTGCTGAAAAGCGAGAGAAATCCCGCTGCTCGGGGGTTGGTCAGACTCTGGAAGTCAGGGCCACAGGAGAATCGGAAGGACATAAAGGAGTCTCCTGGGAAGGACATTTACAGACTTGTTCAGTCTACAGTTTATAGACATTCTCTAATTAGAAGGTGGCAGGTTGCCACAGCTTTTATTTCCAGATTATTCCAAAAGCAAACAGTAGCAATGACATTCTTTTCAATGGCTTTTATTGAGACACTTTTAGGGCTTCTGCAACATGGCTGGTTGGGGATCTTTGTTTCCAGTTCTTAGGTGGCCGAATTCTTCTCCAAATGCCAACAATGCCCCTTTTGACCACCTTAGCGAGGCAGCACACTCATGTCTCTGCTCACATGTTCAACCAGGAACGTACACCCCCCCTCCGCTATTGTGTGCGAGTCTCCATACAACTCCACGTAGGCCTCCTGAGCCCGGGGTTCCATCCTTCCCACCTAGTAATTTATTCGGCAGCCTAATTTCACCCCAAGGGCGAGAGGGCTTCAGGATAGCTGCTATTTACAATCCTTAAGTAAAAGTTTTTCTCAGTGCCAGTTCTTCTGATGTGATCATCTGGGGCATCTTAGTTTGGGGACGTCCTGTCCTTACTGTCATCAGTGGGCGTCTATAGAATTTCTCCTCCTTACAGCACAGACAACTCCAGGCCAGCCCCCAGTGCCCTAAAGGTCCTGGTCTATTCTTGCACTTGCTCCTGTAGTTTTTGAGAAGCAGGACGGCACCATTTTAGGAGGTTGGTCAACTTACTTTGGTCTTGTTAATGCTTTTGTTACAGCTGTTTTTTGGAAGAAGTCTTAAAAATGATGGAAGCTAGCCACTTAAGACCTGTTTAGACCAAAGTCCCCGAGAGGTGCTTGCTCGGCTTCTGCCCTCTGTAAGGTTTGGAGCTTTCCATCATTGTAATTACTGAAAACGGTCGCCTAATACTGCCTCCTCATACGCTTCCACTCTTTAGTCCAAGCTGCTCTTGGGAGTGATGTAGTAAATATACTAGCTCCTTTGACCTTACCGGCCCTTCAGGTGTGTGATCTCCAAAGCCTTCTTAGTAGCAAGATGGTCTAGAGAATTACAACAGAAGCAGAGAGTAGTTGCCTGTGTAGTACAATTGTTCCCAGTGTAAGGCGAAAACTAACATTTACTTCCTTTTAGAAGAAAGAACTGCCAGGGCATTAATACTCCGCTTGCAAATTAATGCCGGTTTGTTAACATCCTTTTATCGAGACATTTACATATATAAGCAGGCTCTGCTCCTTGACAAAAGGGGAACTGAAAAACTCAAGGATGTTTATTTTTGCAGTTAAAAAGGGGAAAGGCAAAAGGAAACCAAAAGAAGTTTTAACAGGTGCCTTGAGAGAAAGCATTCTTAACGCCAGTGGCACATCTTGGTCTTCTGTGAGCCATGGCGTTGGCTGGCACACGACATAATGGACACATAGGATTGTAATTTGTAATAAAGCAAGTATTTACATTAAGCACAATACAGCAATTTATTTAGATGCTTAAAATGAATACAAAGGGAAATAAAGATCACAAAATTATACATACTACAACAGTGTGTCATATATTAGATGGTATAAATGAATACACCGGGGTGGTGCTTAACTAAAGATAAAACTAAATATCCAAAATGCAGCACTCAGTGGTTTGCTGCTTCAACACAACACACTTTCATACAGATCTAAAAGGTGTCAAAATTAGTAGCTGCAAAGTCAATTCTTGCATGTGATTTTTAGCTTAAAAGATTTCAGAAAACAGATCTGAAATGCCAGTTTTTGTTTCTGTCAGCTGTAATGTCAAGGATATTCAGAACGAGAAAAATTCTATAATACAAGAGAGTCCAGATATATATCTTATGTGGCTGGCCTCTGTTGCGAGATTGTACAAGGTTATGTGCAAAAACTAAGTCTGTCCAAAAGTCCATACTAGCGCAGTTTCAGGCTTTTGCTAGGTAAACTAGATAGAGCGCTTATTACACAGCAAGGGCAACACTAAAAAAAGAAACAAATCTAGATGGGTACACAATAACAATATCATAGGCATCACTTGAATAGGTCTAAAAGACTGTACAAATATACATTTCAACTATTCAGAATGAATACATGAAAAAAAATTGATTTTCCCCGAAGTCTACTATACACATTGGACTGGTAGCTTGAATGTTGGCCCTACACTACCGTGTCAATCAGGGTAACGCTTCCCCAGATCATCCAACCAAACATTTTACAGAGGGAAAGAAATGTTGAGAAGGCAGATAAAATAAACCTCTGCTTTTCCTCATGTGCGTTCGTGAGCCACCAGCTTATCGGTTTTTCACATTTATTTACTGTGTCTGTCACAGCAAGTTCTGAAGCCAGATCAGCCAGTCGTGTGTCATAGACATGGGAAGAACCACCGGGATTAGCAGTGGCCTCGTATCCCCACAGCCCGGTGACCCAGCGCTCAAAAGGCGGTACCAGTCAGAATACAGCTTTGCAGTCCTACCGGGACGAGAGCAGAGCCGAGCCCCAGGCGGCAGCTGGTCCCTAGTGCCGGAGAACCGGGCACTCAGGCCTGCTGGCTGCTCAGTTTCACGCCGGTCAGGCCGCCGTGCATGGGCTCGGCAACGCCGTCAGTCATGTTGTCAAACTGCTCCCCGTCCTCACTGTCAATTGTGCTATTCTGCCACTCAATCTGTGGGTTAGATAAGCGCTCGTCATTTTCAGATGCGTTCTTCCACTGTGACTGGTCCTTGGACCAAAACCCTTCAACTTTTCCATAGGAACTATTCTTCCATTTCAACTGCTCTCTGTCGCCTTGCACGGTAGCCTTTTTTTTGGCAGCTGGCTTACTGCTTCTTGCGTCTTCACTCTGGGAAGACTCATCAGACCAGGTTCCCGCTTTCATTTCACTTGTGTTGTCCTCAAAGTCCGACACCTGTTGGGAACCGGGGCCACTCTCAGACGGAGAAGCACCATCCTTCCACTCAACGGCGTCATCGTGGTCAACGTCACTGTCAGAGGCATCGCGCAGCAGCTTGGTCGGTTCCTCAGTCAAATGAATAGTTTCGTATTTTGAACCATCCTCCTCTTTTTGGTCTAGCTTCTCCTCAGATTCTAAAGCATCCTCAGAAATGACCTTCGGTATGTGCTCCTCCGGGGTATTGTTGGGGATTTTAGGCTCGACTTCAAACACAGGGTCAAAAGGGCTACCACTTCCATTGGATTCTTCCTCCAAATTTTCAAAACTGTCTGAGGAGCTGTCCTCTTCCTTCCCAAGGCTGAGCTTTTTGTCAGCAGTTTTACTAGCATTGACTCGGGAATCCTTCTCGTCATGATTCTCAAACAGCCACTCAGCATCAAAATCCATCTCGTGCTTCACTTTGTTGAGTTCTTTCATGTTGAAGCCCAGTAACACACCAGGCTTGTATTTTTCACAGTCTCGGACACACTTCTTCCTCTTGTTACTAAAATGGGAAGCAATGTCACTCTTCCACAACCACAAACTGGCAGCCAGCTTCTCAATTTCTCTCCTGGTGGGATAGGGCTGTTTATTGAAATACTTTGTTAGGAAGCTTTTCCTGGCTTCATAGGAATCATCTTCATGACCCTTGGGGTCTAAAGCTAAAACAACAGGCTCCTCAGGCTTCTCTTCAAAGAAGCTGGGCGAATCACTATCATCGTCTAACTTTCGCTTTTTCAGCAAGGGAAATTCCACTTGCTCGTAAGTGCGCTTGACAGGTGCCAGGCCCGGTGACTGATTAAGCCGAGAGGGTGCATTTGTCTTATCCTGGCCATTCTGGGTCTTTCCAACACCCCTGCAGTGAACTAGATGCAAAGTGATAGTTGAGGCGGTCATGTTGCTGGTGTACACACCAAGGCAATGGATGCATTTGTAGGTGAGCTTTTTTTCCACGGGATGAACCGTTTGAATAACTTGGTGCCTCTCTCGTAGGTGATGGGCAAGTGCATCAGATATGGGTCCTTTTAGGATTGAAAAGCAAAGCGGGCAAAGGGTTTTCCCAACATCTTTTTTATAGGGTACTGCAGCCTGAGGTGAACTTTTAACAGGGATATCTGCCTTTTCCTGAACTTTTGGCTGTGGCTTTGGAGGGACCGGAGGGTTATTCTGGGCATGGTAAGCAACAGATTCAGCTGGGGCATCCCTCAGGTTGTATGTGGTTACAAGGAGGTGGA
This sequence comes from Mustela nigripes, assembly GCF_022355385.1. NCBI lineage: Eukaryota > Metazoa > Chordata > Mammalia > Carnivora > Mustelidae > Mustela > Mustela nigripes. The sequence goes on from NC_081563.1 coordinate 130,193,355, forward strand.
TATTAGTGTGACTACCCTGCTGCAATGTCAAATCAAAGCTCAAAGTAGAATCTGTTTTAGGTCCCATCTCTTCATCAATGTGAACCATCCGCATGTGCGCCGCCATCTTTTCCACGTCATTGAACGTTGACCGGCAATACGGGCAAGACAGACCATGAATTAACATGTGGTTGAGCAGGGTATCTGTGGGCAAATAGCGATTACAGTAGAGGCATTTGCTAGTGAAATTGTGTATTTTCATAATGTAGTTGGCTACTGCTGGGACTTTCTCAGCTTTATGTTCTTTTTCGAAGTGCACACTATAAACATTTTCAGGAAAAAGCTCATTACAGATTGTACATATTTTCCACTTTTGAGTTGAGGAAGTATTGGCTGGGGGAGGGCCCGTGGCAGCTGCAGTGGGTTTGGAACTGGACTGACCTAATACTCTGGATGCCTGTGACTGGGAGAGGGAGGGAGACTTTAACTGGCCTGACGAGAGAGAAGAGGCATTAGCAGACTGCAGGGAGTATCTTGCTGGTGCCTGGGATCTCTGCTCTGACCCAAGCCCGTAAGATCTTCCATTGCCACTCGGAAGTAGCTGCTTCACAGACTGAGACTGCTGAGGGATGGAGACTGGTGCGTTGCCACCTAGACCCAGTCTCATGGACTGACCAACGCCATAGCCCTGGCCTACAGATTTGACTCCGTAGTTATTCTGCTGTAGGTGAACATTGGACATCATGTTGACTCCTGTCGAATTTAAGTTAGGCTTTGGTATTGAGAGTCGATTTACCATCTGCTGCGATGGCAAAGACCGGACATTTCCAGAAGCAAGGGAACCAATTCTTGATTGGAGTCCCATGCCCTTCTTCTCTTGAGGTTTGGGAGCAATTAGCATCAAGGGTTTAGATCGGGGAACCACCACATTTGTGTGCCCAATCATGGCAGTGACCTGATAGCCTATGCGTTCATGGTCTTCGATGACGTGTTGTACCAAAGCTTCGTAGGACTTTGGCATGAAAAGGCATCTCTTGCAGTGAATACTGCTCTCTTCCCGGGCATTTGAACCTAGAGGGACTGCACCGTTGAGTGACTTCTCACCTGCCTTTGCTATGTAAGGCGCCGCCACGTGCTGAAAATGTTCCCTGTAAATGTGCTTCCTAACGATTTCATAAAGAGGATCTCGGTAAGTGCACTTCTTACAGTAATAAACAGCTTGTTCTACACTGTCAGCCTGCTTAGGTTTAAGGCCATCATTTTTGCTTTTATCTTTAAAAGTGCTGAGGCTGCTACTCGGTGCGCTGGCGTTTGGAGCATGAAATATTTTAATGTGTGTTTCCAAAGTCTTTTTGTCTGCATTGAAGGTACAGTAGGGGCAATTAAGGAGAATCCTATTTTCAAAGTCTTCACTATGGACATTCCGGAAATGACTTTTGTAGGCAGAGAAGAATTTTGAAGAAAATGGACAAGCACTGCAGCAAAAAGGTTTCGTCCGGTAGTCCTAAAGAAAAGACAAAACCTGGAATCAGAATGCCACTTCAGAAAAGATAGTAACAGGTTCTAGATTTTCTCCCCCAGATGTTCTCTATTTTTAAAATAGAGATATAATGCTATTTTTAGACCTGAAACTCAAATGCATCAATATAATTGTTTTTCCTTTTCAAAATTAAATTGTAAAATATGAATCCAAATGAGAAAATGGTTCTAACCAAAATAATTTTATTTGAGTCCCAGAGTATTAAAAAAAAAAAACCCTCATTCCAAGCTTCCCCTCAATGTTTAGAAAAGATCAAAGTCATATTTGCTGATTGGTTTTAGAGGAGCCAAAGACAAATGGCTTCAAAGATAAACATTTTACAGTTAGAAATGACAAAAATAAACACTGTGAAATCACTCTCACTCTTGCAAAAGGTTCCAGATTTACTATTCTGTGAAAGTCAGGGCCCTCAGTGCTGTAGTGCCATTAGGCAGTAGGACATAAAGATACACCTTTCTTCCCTCCCATCATGAAAAATCTTCAAAAATCTCAAAACATTTCTTCCCTCTGATCCAAGTGCAGTGTCGTATTTAGATTTCATTACTGATCAAAAAGCTACTGATGTGAAAGGCTGGCTTTCTTCTATAAGCCACGGTCTCTCTTCTCAAGCAAGAGCAGCTTCAAAAGAACTAATGAAGTGCTAGCCGCTTTGATTCAAATTAAGAAGTTAAATAAAAATTTCCCAGACTATGAGGAGTGCGTGATGTGAAAAATCCACTGACATATTGCAGGACACACCGGCGTCCAAGAGCAACGTTCAGAATTACGCTCACTAGCATCTATGCAGTTTGTCCTTTGAAGACCAGTGAAACACAAGCAGGGCAAGAGATTAGCTTTTCTCCCTAGAAACCTACTTTGTTTCAGATACTGGTTTGACACAAAATAAAATACTCTGCATCTCCTTAAAGCTCAATCCCCTATTCAGTGTTAGAATGTGAAGCTCTGGGATTTGTTAAACCGAATTAAGCGGCATGTCCCACTGGAAGGCTTTTACATTTGAAGACTTCTGGGTGCATACATTTTTTTCCTGAGGTATGGATAAGAAAAAACCAGGTAACCATACTCTCAAATTTCTGAGGCAGTAAAAGTAAAAGTACTTCCACAATTTAAAATCTTTGCCCAAGTATAAGAGCTCAATAATTATAGAACTAGGGGTGTCTGGGTGGCTCAGTGGGTTAAGCCTCTGCCTTTTGCTCAAGTTATGATCTCAGGGTCCTGCTTCCTGCCACCCCCCACTCCCCGGCCTGCCTCTCTGCCTACTTGTGATCTCTGTTGGTCAAAAAAATAAATAAAATCTTAAAAAAAAAAAATAATTACAGAACTACAGTCACTACTGAAATAGGTAATGATAAAGTCTGCCGTGACAATCACTCCTCCCTGTACCACCTTCTCTGTTATATCTTTACCTCCTGATACTTGCTGGCATCACTGGTGCCTTGGACTACCTAAGAGTGTTCTTAATTCCAATTTGAAAAATTTAAGTGACACCTTTCTGTCACTACTGTCCTATACAGCCACCCATCTCCTTCCCCATGTGCTGGCTTAGCAACCCCAGAGGTTGGATGATACCCACACAGAAAAAAACACTTTCTCCAGAAATAACATGAACTGCGACAGACACAAAAAAATGATGGATGGTCTAGATGAACAGAATATTGGAGGGTACGTTTCGGAAACAGAAACAGAAGAGCAAAAGTACTGCTGATATACAGTACACCTTAGAACATTTAAGTAACAAATTTCCCATTATTACACTTTAAAGTTTCAGTCCAACGACAAAAAAGATTCTTCCTAGTTCTCCCTGCCGCTTAGCAAAATTGAAATAATCAACTCTGACATTTTCCACACAAGGTTACTGCCCACAAAACAATGCATCACTGTGAGAGGCCTAGAGCCGACAAGGGAGGACAGCAAGGAGGCTGCCACTGGGGAAGTCCCCTACGCCACTTACCTGATTTTTCGTAAGCGAAGGGTCCCACAGTCCTACGTCCTCCCATGTAGTGTTTTTCAAATAAAAGTCATTAGGTTCAAACTGTTTAAAATCCTAGAAAAACAGTGAAAGAAGTTTACAAAAACATAGTGATATCAACTCTAGCCCAACCTTACTTAAAAATCCCATCTCTTAGCTAGAACTGGGAAGACACACAGAAAAACCAATCCCACCAAGAACTAAACTAGGAATGATAAGGCTCAGGAAATAAAAAAAAGGCATACGGAAGTTGTATTCAACATTTCCTAACAACTGAACATTCCCCAAATGGTCAGCAAGGTTTCAAAGGAAACCACTGGAAGTTCTAATCAAGTAAAAACTTCAGTCACGTAAGTAATACCAAAGCTCCTTTCATGAGAGGATTGTAACTCCTCAGTTGTAGCATTAGAATGGAGTGTAAGCTAGCAATGCTTGCTTACAGCACCATGGATGTGATATTCTGCTTCTGAGGGGGACAAAGGGTAGAAATGGATGGGGAAGAAAACTCAGGATTTCTAAACCCACAAAAGGAAGAAAGCTATCCGAAGAAAAGTAAGCAGTACTACGTTAAATTTATACTCTTACGTAAAAACTTAATGGCCCGTTTCCCCCCAGGCCAGGAAGATACAAAGTCTCAGGAGAAAATTCCCCTGGACTCCAAAAGGTTCACAGTTCAGTGTGGGAAAATCAAGCACATATAAATTCCACAGTATGTAATCGGTGTAATAATGGCAGGAACACATCAAATGCAGGAGAGAAAAGGCACCTTAACATTGGCATTACTTAGTCTTGTGCAGATTATTCCACTGAGTGCAAAGTGGACTGAGATGGACTGTTTTATCGGGCAGATCTGCCTGAATTTGAGGGGATGGAGAGGCAGTGAACTTCCACACTGGGGATAACGTAACTAGAGAAGCCCACTTTGGAGAAGCTTCAGTCTTCATGAAAATACTCCCCCCACCCCAAGTATTATTCATGGGAGTCAGGAAAAGAAAATCTGTTGCATGAAGGAAATCGCTTTTTAACTTTCAATTCCATCCAAACAGTTCCTGAATGCCTATTATGTACCCAGCACTGTGCTAGGTGCTGGTTATACACGGAGGGACAAGGTAGTTACGGTTCCTGGCCAGATGGAACTTAAAGGCTAGTGGGGAAAACACCTTTAAATATTTCAATCAGAGGCTCTGACCAACTAAACCGCAAGACCTAGAGTAATGAGATCTGGAAAAGGAGGAGACCAGGACACTGGCTATCCCACAGGGCTTCTACAAAGCTCAGAAAAAAGGTCAGAAAAACAGTTTGCAAAAGTCCAAACTGTTATACAAGGGGGAAGATAATAGTGTATGATGGGTCAGAAGGGCCAACAAATACTCATCCCAAGGAAAGAGACAACAAGCACCCAAACCACCATGCCTCACCAATCAGAAGGTCAACCAGAACACTCAGGCATATCAGAATGAGAACAGGCTCTGGAGCCGGCAGACAGACCCGACCATACGCTTAGCTGTGAGGTGGACCTAAATCTTTACTGGTTCTTCATTGTAAACTGGAGATAAGAATTCCTACACCCCCCCCCCCCCCAGGGGCTGTTCTAAGAATGTGAAATTAGAGACAATTTTAAAGCACCTAAAATGTCTGACATGTTACACCCTCACCAGGAGATCTGCTTTTGCTTCATGATGCAAAGATGAAAAAGCCCATTTTAGGGAGAAGGGAGCAAGTTAAGTCAACTGAGAAAGCTCGGGTGAAGCTAATGCTGCAGTTATAATTCAGAATCACGACTAAGAATTAACCAATCCCGGCTGCTGACACAAAGTAATGGATCAGAAGCTGAGTCATGTTAAAATTTAAAAAATGGCATGCTACTTACTTCTATGTGTTCTTTACAGTATTCCAACCCAATGTCACTAAGTATTTTTTTCACAGTTTTCCGGGCTTTTCTTAAACTGCCAAGATTGTTGACAGGAAGTTGGAACATAGTTTCTATTGGAAAAAAAAATTTAAGTCAAGTCAAAACACGTACAACTTGTAATATTTCCTACTTGCACTGATGGTAGGACCACAAACCCTGGCCCGCTGACAAAGAAGGAGAGTAGATACCCTTATCTAGTATGTTCCGATTACTTTTAAAGCAGACAGGCAAAGTAAGTGCTCTCTGATCTTTTCTATTTTTAACAGGGTGCTCTATGTTATATATCAACTGTGGGTCTAATCTGGCACAATTCTAATTAAGTTCATCACCAAACTGGTTTTTTTAAAATTGAGAATTAGGTTAATAATACCAACCGATTATCTTAAAATTGAGTTAGTGCTTTTCTCCTTGTGATGTTGAGCCTCTGAAAATAGAAAAATGTTCACCATTTCAGCATCATTATCACAAAATTTTGAGTGCCAGGGAAAAGAAGTTTTTGTTTTCTGGGAACTGTCCTGCACACTGCTAAGAAATATCCTTTAGTGTTTCCAAATACTATCCAAACTAAAGACACTACTGGTTGTGTACCTAGCCCCCCAGCCAGCAGGACCCCTGGACAAAGGCACTCAGCATCAGGGCAGATGATGACTGTGTTACAGACTTTAGAGGATCCTCTTGAAAAATGAAAAGCTTACATGTATGTATGAAGGAACTGAAAAATTCTTTAAATGACCTAATACATTAAAAGCACAAATTTAGGTCCACTTCCCCCAAGTTCCTTAAAAAACAAAAGTTAAAATAAAATTAGTATTTGTATGGCTTCTACATGACCATAAATGTTTCCTATAAAATACGGTAAGAATTTATCATCAATGTAATAATCCAAATAAATTTTGTAGAATATTAAATAGTTCCAAAAACCAAAACCAGTGGCAAACCCAAAAGCCAAAGCAATAGGAATTAAAGTTTAATACACACAAATCTGGTTTACTGATTAATAAAGACTGTTACTCTATAATACCACTACCATTTGTAAGTACAACCATAATCAACTAATCCAAATGTAATACAGTACCATGTTACCTCATTTATTATTCTAATCCAAAAATCAATATTAACTATGAAAAATGGAAAAAAGAGTAAAGCCTACCAAAACAAACAACTCCTACAAATTCTGAATTTGGATGGGTCATCAGTACTGAGAAGTTTCAAAATATTCTACATGAAGTACAAAGTATAACTGAGGCCAAAAAAGAAATGCATTTCACTAAAAAACACTGCTTACTCTTTCCATCCTCAGCAGCTAAGAAGCATGACTGTGTGTCCTTCACACTTTCTGCCATCCAACAATCTGCATATTACTTACGAGTGGACTCAGAAGTCACTTTGGTTACAAATTTAATGTGTATTCAAAGACAGATCCATTATTCTTTGTGGAAATTTTATTGCTAAATTGTTTTAAACCATCTTTTTGAAAAGTATTAGATCAGTTGCTGCTTAATGAAACTTCCCACAACCAGGTCACTGAGAGAGAACCACCCGACAGCAATGTTTCAGAAATACAGCAAATGTTGCAGGCTAGTTCTGAAGAGCCCAGGCATCAAAACAGATGCCCACCAACGCCCAAGTCTGCGAAGAGACATCTTGTTTCTCTATTCATTTCATAAACTCTTTGTGGGCTCAAATCCAGCAGTTCTTTTGGAACTTCTCAAGTCAGTCCTGCTTCACTTAAGAGAGATGAGCCCAGAAGGCAGCCACTGGTTTTCCCCGCCTTCTGGTTATATGCAGCTGAGTATCTCAGCAGAAACAAATACACAATGATTGGGAAATGTCGCCACCACTGAAGACTCCAGTCCATACAGAAAGCACCCAGGGAGTTAAACTGCAGCCAAGGATAAAGGAGAACTCATTCTCCTATGGGCAATACATCAGGCTTTCTCAGTGCCCACCACCCACGGCTAAACAAGTTGTCTTAAGCACCTCCCTGCATGGTAGGCACCCAGTTTATACACCTACAGTTCTGGAAATGTCAGTATGTTCATAAAGGAGCTTCGTTACAAGAAACTTGTAATTTATAAAATGTGGTATTTCAGCCATGGAGTAAATCTCAAGTCTACTTAGGCTGAATTAAACAGGCATATAAATACTGAACACTGCTTACCAGAAAATGTTGTACAAAAATGTGTTTTTTTTTATAAATGATTAACAACTAGGAGGAATCTAAATTAAAGTTTACACTGAAAGATGTAGAATTAAATTATTGGCATTGTTATTGGATCTGGGGACTTCTCTTTGCCCTCTCCCACAGATGGAGGTACCCTCTATGTATTTGCTTATGGAGGTCACTTAAGATTTTGTCCATCTGGGGCGTCTGGGTGGCTCAGTGGGTTAAGCCGCTGCCTTCAGCTCAGGTCATGATCTCAGGGTCCTGGGATAGAGTCCTGCATCGGGCTCTCTGCTCAGCAGGGAGTCTACTTCCTCCTCTCTCTCTCTCTCTGCCTACTTGTGATCTCTCTCTCTGTCAAATAAATAAATAAATAAAATCTTAAAAAAAAAATAAAAAACATTTTGTCCATCTGGAGCTAGAATAACTCATTCATTCATGTGTGTTAGCATCATCAAAAGCATTTACAAAGACTCCTGTTTTTTAAGTAAAACTTCATAGAACAGGTACACAGTGTTAAAATATAAGCAAAGAAGGATCCCTCCTGCTCTTATCCTTTTGCCATGGAGCTCCCCTTCTGTAAGGGGCCACTGTTGTATCAAGCTTTTCTGCAAGAAGCCAGAATTCAACTCTGTGAATGTTAGCACAATTATGGGTGACAAGATAAAGAACTAAAGGGCCCTACAGGTTGTTTTCCCCAGCCTCTTGCTTGCTGTTAAGAAAGAACTTTGGGGCACCTGGGTGGCTCAGTGGGTTAAACCTCTGCCTTCAGGTCAGGTCATGATTCCAGGGTCCTGGGATGGAGCTCCGAATCAGGTTCTCTGCTCAGTGGGGAGCCTGCTTTCCCCTCTCTCTCAGCCTACTTGAGATCTCTGTCTCTCTCTCTCTCTGTCAAACAAATAAATAATCTCAAAAAAAAAAAAAAAAAACTTCAAGGGGTCCCTGGGATCAAGGCCTGCATCAGGAACCCTGCTGAGAACGGAGCTTGCTTCTCCTTCTCCTGTTCCTCCTTCCCCACTCTTTGTTCTGTCAAATAAGTTTTCTTTTCTTTAAAGAAACAACTTCAAATCAACAGCTGGCTTCAGGGTTCATCAATGTTATCTATTTGATTCATACTTAAAAGCTTTTACAAGAATTACTCCTGGCCCTGAAAAGTCCTCTGATTTAGAAATGTGTACAAGAGGCCCATATCATAAGTGACTGAGGGGCAGGAACCGAGTAAATAGGAAATCAACTGTTTGAGATTAAGGGCTGATCCATCATTTCTGAATAAAAAGAGGGCAAAAAACAGAGTATTTAGAATGATTACTCTTAAGTAGGAAGAGCCTTTAATGTCAAAAATTGCCAGAAGATGGGCTTTCTCTCCAGATTTGTCCCCAGGTGGCTAGTCCTTTCTCTTAAGCCTCCTTGTTTGTCAGAATGGCCATTTTCACCAGGTCAGCACCATTATCCCAATACCAAGGGGAGCTCCTCCAGTCAAACCAAAAACCTTTCAGCTCATGGCAAAAAAGGGGAAAATATCCAATTTAATAGACTGGAACCACTATTCTCCTGTTTATCAATCATTTTTGAAGAACCTATACTTTATCACTGTGCTGGGAACAGAGAGATGAACAGGACACAGTTCTTCCCTTCCATACTCCATCATGTCTAAGGGCCAGGAACTAGAGCACACAGCAGGCACCTGGCCACTGGAGTCAAGAAGATGGCTACTGCCTGCCGAACTGCCTCTTGGAGCCACCTCCTCCATCAGCAGTGTGTGTCTGACTCAGGTCCACCAATCGGAGTGTTCTACCTCTGCCGACACTGAGACTAGCAGAACTGGATATGTGCCCCAAACACGGCTGGCTGATAGTGATGCTGAAAAGGACTCAGGACCTGCTACTACATGGAGAAAGCAGACAATACTTAAAGTCCTCAGTCCAGCTGTGCCTGACAGCCCCTTCCAAAGACTCTTCTAAACAAGAGCCAAATACACGACCACTTTTGCTTAAGCCTTGGTTCATGTTCCCTGCAACCAAAAGTCTTTGTAGACCCACTGGGTAGTAGGACACAGAAGAGGAAGTGAACAAGAGAAAAGATGAAGAACTTTATGTCAAGTAATTACACTTATTTATTAGGTCTAGGAGAAAGAGTAAGTTTGTTAGGAAGACAGAGTTCTTCTGAAAGATGCTTTGGATCCTGGTTTCATGAATCAAAAACAAAAACAGCGAATGGTCAAACACCTCTACCATTTTTTTTTTTAAAGCGACAGGGAGATAGGTGTGGGCGGAGGGCCAGAGGAAGAGAGAGAATCCTAAGCAGGTTCATGCACAGTGCAGAGGCTGACATGGAGCTTGATCCCACAATGCCAAGATCATGACCCAAGCCGAAATCAAGAGCTGGATGCTACCACTCAGATGCCCCTCTCCCCAATATTTTAGAATATTAGAAAGGGAGCACCTGGGTGGCTTAGTCGGTTAAACGTCCGACTCTTAATTTTGGCTCGGGTCATGAGATGGCCCTGCATCAGGCTCTGCACTTGGCATGGAGACTGCTTAAGATTCTCAACCTCACCCTCTGCCCCTCCCCCACTTTCAAAAATAAAAATTAAAAACAAACAAATAAACAATGAAAAATTTGGGGGAAAGCTCAATGACCTATTAATAACAGAGTCAACATTTGCATGTATTTTATTAACAACTTAAAATGAGTAGTGTTTGGGTAAGCATATGCCATCTGATGAACAAGACAAAAATATCAATTTTTAAGAATGATTTAAATTCATTGCTGAATGATTCAGCCACATCCCTTCCTATTGATCTTTGTGAATTTTACCCACACCTACTGATTGGGTCCAAAACATTAAAGTTTTACTAATAATCCTGGCCAAACTTCTACTTATGTGCTTTCTTAGAAAGCAAGAGTCAGATGGCAGAAATGAAAAATCTGAGATCTGTGCCCCTAGGCTAGAGATGAATTGAATACATACATAGAAGACTGATCAAACAAAGGTTTCTTCCCCTTCCAAATACCAAAACTAAAATACTCCTTTACTCCACATACCAAGAGAGAAATGAGGCAGATTGAGCCTGTCTCATGAGGAAGGATCTATAGGATGAACCTGTACAGGTGAAGAATAACAACATCTCAATGACTAAACATCACTTAAGCAAAGAGGTCATCATCTGAGAAACACAATTATAATTATTTATGAAACAAAAGCTCTGCCAAAAGGCTTGGATCAAATCAGGTGTTGTATTGACATTCTTCTGGGTCAGGAAGACAGGGGATCCCGACAGCAGATGTTTCTAGTTTAGCCCACTCAAGGCAAGGTTTGCAAGACCTGATACACCAAGAGTCATGAGGCCTTTCTATGTACACGATAAGGTTCCTTGCAAAGGGATGGAGGATGACATCACTTTGTCTGTTTTTTTTTTTTTTTTTTTGGAGTAGGGAAAAAGCAGGAAAACATCTGTAAGTGTGCCCACAGAAAGTAACAAAAACAAAAACAAAAATACCCCATAAACTTTAAACCTTTGACCAGGCACAGTTAATCAAACAAGCCAGGAGAAAAAAAAAAAAAGCCTCCAGATCAAACTTTTCCAGATTATCTTTTAAGCTACCACAAGTGTGGATGTTAACATGACATTTTCCAGGATATAATTCTTCATATTTTTATGTGCCTTCTTAGGTTCCCAAGTTCTTCATAAGAACATATGGTATTAATTTAACATACCAGAAAATACAGAAGTAAATATGATAGCACGCCCTAATTTCCATCACCTGCAACTTTCTTATATCTGTGAACCAAAATCTGCAGAGTGACAGCTAATGCATCAGTTGTATCAGTGAATACAAATTTACAATTTTCTTAAGAAAACGTTTCTAACACTGCACTGACAGCTAGACAGGAATGGTTACTTCTTCCTGGTAGCACCTAAACACAAGCTGCTTGGCCTAAACAAATGGTTTTCAACAAGCTCCCACCCCCCCTTATAAAGAGGAAACCCTTGTTTCTGAACAACTCTTAGCTGACTTATTAAAAAAAAAAGAAAGAAAGAAAAAAGCGGAGGGGCTCAGAGGTTGAACCGGCAGGAAGGAGGAGGAAAACTTCCCAGTTACTAAGTATCTCCTTGAAATAGTTACTTGTCTAAATTAAGCTTCTAATGAAAATTTATGCCAAGGTGAGCTGTCTGAAATGTAGAATGAGGACCTAGTGGACAATCAACCAAAGCAGAAGTTTGATGGCTACAACAGAATTCTAAAAGTTTACTGAAAATCTCCCCTGAGTAAAATTACAGCCTGATCAGAGTATGGCTGTCAGAAGCCCACAGTAAGCCTAAGGATCAGAATACAGTTTATACTTTGGTGGTGTCCTTTAAACATTTCTACATTAAGCTGTAAAGAAAAACACACATCTGAGAAAATCTTTTAGTGGAGGTTGGGGGGGGAAATCAAAGGCTGGAAATAAGTCCATTACTAGTGAAGAAAAACAGCAGTTGTATTTTCTATGTTATAAAAACTAGGAAGACATTTTAACTACTACAATATAGACAGTTTCATTTTTGGTAACATCATCAATCCAAACTAACACAGAGGAAATTCAGATTTTTGATATTAAATCAAGAAAACAGAGTATTCTAATGTCACACAGATGCAAGTGTTTATATAAAGATCTTATAACCTGTGCTGGGATTTAAGGATCAGATATATTTGAAGTTTCTTTAAACCACTAACTAAAAAGTACTGTTTTGTTAAGACACACAGACATTTTAAGAAGACTGTCATAAATCTTCATGCTACCCAAGATCATACTTTTTTTTTTTTAAACGGATTTTGTGATGTCTCTGTGGAAACATTTAGGACCCATTAAAATAAAAACCACGCAGAAAGAAAACATCATTTCCTTATTTATGTGCTCACTTTTCCTCCTACCACCCCCTCAACAACATACTTAATACCTGTCAATATCACTGAGTAAAACTGTGGTCACTGTAAAACACTGTTTCTTTTTATAATCAGTAAGTGCTTATCTTTCCTGACTATTCTGGGATCAGAAATAGTAAAGAGAGATACCTTATTTGTTTTCTAAGGGTGTCACTAGGTCCTACATTTAAACTAAGCCAGTTGTAAATAGGTTTATATGTGTGTATTTTGAAAAAAATAAACCCCATAAAGCCTTTTTAGAATAGCCCTCTGATGAGTGAGCATGTTGAGAGCCCAGAACCTACATTTGGTCTGGAAGAAACCATCCTTCTCCTTCTTTACACAACAACAACAAACATAGTCCCAAACAGAAGCAACTAATCTTTCAATTTCCTATAAGCTCGGGTAAAAGACGTTGCAGATGCCAGAGGCTCTTCACAGAAAGGCAGATCTAACTGTCTCCTCTCTTTCTCAATTCCAAATACGACAGAACAAGTAACTGACAATCCAGGGCAGAATGCTCTTCTGGATTAGCAGTAAAAGTGTGCAGCATGACAGAGGTGAGAAGTTTAGACTCCTTTCTCCTTTTTTTTTTTTTTTTAAAGATTTTATTTATTTATTTGACAGAGAGAGATGACAAGCAGGCAGAGAGGCAGGCACAGAGAAAGGAGGAAGCAGGCTCCCTGCCGAGCAGAGAGCCCGATGCGGGGCTCGATCCCAGGACTCTGAGATCATGACCTGAGCCGAAGGCAGTGGCTTGACCCACTGAGCCACCCAGGCACCCCCTCCTTTCTCCTTAAGTAACAGAAAATGTGCAGTAGTGTTGAAACTAAAAAAAGGGGGGGGGGTTATTTGTAAAGCCCAGGAGGATTAGGAAAACTACTTGCAAATGAAGACACACTTGTACCAAAAGCCAACTATGAATAATGAACACCAATTATTTTGCAAAGGTTATTGTATTAGAACACTGTTAATAAAGATAAGAAGCCAACAGAAAATGTAACCAACTTCTGTTTTCTTCTATACTCATCTACTAACTGCACTGACTTTTACTATTTTCTAATAAAAAAAATTACAGTGGAGTTAATTGTATCAAATACAAAACTGCCTCCAGAAAAAAAGACACTTTGATTTTGAAGTTTTTACCAAATCAGTGATTAAATTCCACAGTTTTTATACTTTTTTTTTTGTGGTAAGCAGACTTGTTACTTATGAAAGGCAAAATGAGTACATTTCCCTAAATGTAGCATCTGGTACAGCAATACTTCTGGCCACAGTCTATAAACAATGTGTGAATCCCTTCCACAAAGAGCCCCGCTTTAATCTAAGACACTCTTTCCGCCTGATCATAAGTGAGCGGAGCACAAACCCCGCTAGGCAGTTTGTTCCATATTGGACATCTCTGTTCACAAGCCCACAGTTCTCAGTTCAGTCTACAGAAATCGAATTCCCTAGCCACAGAACAGCCTTTCACATTTTTAAGACCCTTCCTCCTTCCCTCCTCCCAAGTCAAGCATGCTCAGTTTTTTTCACCATTACTTCTGTTATCACAGGAGCCAATCACTAGTGGATGGGCTCCAATCTGTCAACCTCTCTGGTGCCCTGAATAAACGTATTTCCAGATGTGACACCATCAGAAGTCAAGTGGGACAACACTTGTCTAGTTCTAGATATTTTCTTAAAAATTGTATTATTTTTATTGTTAGAGAGAAAGAGAGAGAGAATTCCAAGCAGATGCTGCGACTGGTGGAGGGCCCAATGTGGGGCTTGATCCCATGACCCTGAGATCATGAATGGAGCCAAAAATAAAGAGTTGGGTGCTTAACTAACTGAGGTTCCCAGACAGACGCCCCTAATATATTACTATTTTTAAAAAAGTAATCTCTGTGCCCAACACGAGGCTTGAACTCATAACCCAGAGATCAAGAGTCACATGCTCTACCTGAGATATTATTTTAAAATTATTGTTCCGAAAAGGTGCACTGTGTTGGTGGCAGCCACTTTACACATATTACAACAATCAACCAAAATCTTTTATTTTTTAAAAATACATGTTGTGCTTCTCAGTATTAGGTAGTTCAGTTGGTGGGAACAAAAACCTGTACTGAATCCAAGTCTGGTTAAAGGGAAGTTAACTATCAAGTTTTTAAGTATCTTCTCAGTTAAAGGGACATGAACATTCTGATTCCAAAATGTAGCACTGTGAATCACTGAAAGAACCGAAGGGTTGCCTCATCTATACTCTTCTCATTTTACAGATTAGCAACTGAGGTGAAGCAACTGGCCTAAGGTGATCAGCTTGTCCGTGTGACAGACCTGGGTCTCAAGGTTATCTCCAGATCTAAAATGCTGCGCTCCTCCCACTACCCTTTTAGAGGAAGTTCTTATCTCAGACATTAAAGGTAAACAAGAGCATGTTAAATACATACACTGAAAGTGCCAGAACTTCATACTCTAAGTTGAAACAACCTCAAACAAGTTCAACCAAACTAGCTCAAGTGATGAAACAGATTAAGAATACACACACATCTCAGGTCAGATGGTCCCGTCAGATCCTGAGAAGAACTGAAACAAGAACCTAGCTCTGAGCCCACTTGCCTGAAAGTGCTTTTAACCATCACCATGGATGCCAAGAGTCAACAGATACTCACATCAGGAAGATAATCCCGATGTATTAATATCCTGCAAAATGAAAACCACAACCTTGGTATCCCTCAACAAAACAGCAGCATTTCAAAAACATATGTATCTTTTGTCTCTCTTTTATCACCTCCCCATTATCTATACTCAAAACATGCTATTCCAAAAGTTGCTTGGGAAAGCAGAGGCTTTAATGATCCTTCTTTTTCCGGACAGTAGTAGGTTAGGCAGGAGGGCAGTCTGCTTTCAACTACCTTTAAGGCTCCTTTTTGCAAATAAAGTTCCGTTTGTTTTTATTACAAAAGCAACTGGGAAATAAAAACATACATACACACCAAAACCTGTACACGAGGGTGCCTGAGGGGCTCACAGTCAGCCAAGCGTCTGACTCTTGATTTTGGCTCGTGTTGTGATCTCATGGGTGGTGAGACAGAACCCTGCACGGGCTCCGCCCTCAGCTTGGGAGTCTGCTTGAGATTCTCTTCCTCTGCCTCTGCCCCTTTGCCCCCAGGCTCGCTCACTCTCAAGTAAATAAAATCCTAAAAAACCAAAACCACCAAAAAAACCCCACAAAAAACCCAAAAACCAAAAACCTGTACAGGAATGGTCTCACAGTAGTCATTAATACCCAAGAAGGACAAAGAACCCAAATCTCCATAAATAAAATGTGGTCTATTCATACAGCGAAATATGATTCAGCCATAAAAAATGAAGTACTGCTATATGCCAGAACATCGATGAACCCTGCAAAATTATACTCAGGGAAAGAAGTCAGTCACAAAAGCCCGCTTACTGTATGATTCCATTTACATAAAAGGTGCAGAATAGGCAAATCTAGAGAGTAAAGGGTAAAGTTGCCCAAGGCTAGAGGAGCCGGGGGACAGCAGACGGCAACTGCTCATGGGAACCAGGTTCTTTGTGGGATGATGAAGATACCACAAAAAACGGACTGCGGTGTTAGCTGCACTACTCGGAATACACTAAGAAACATCAAATTGTATACTTTAAAGGGGTGGACTGTATGGTGTATGAAGCACCTCTCAGTAAAGCTGTTACAAAAGAAAAAAGCAATTGGGCCTAATAGAACAAATACGGAAAAGGCAAGGAACACAAATAAGTATATGTAAAGAGTTAACTCAGGGCATGCTTACCCTTCCAGCTTTTTATGCACATCTAATTTTTCTTTTAAAGGGAAATGAATCTTTTGTATCTCAGCATTTAGTCCTGCAGCAAGAAAACTAATGCTGCCGGAAAAGTTTTTAATTTTTAAGAACTGTGCTTTCCTTCCAATAGGTAGATGCTAGCCACAAACAGCTATTCATCATGAAGAATACGGCTAGTCTGAAGTGAACGGAGATATGCTTTAAATTAATTTATTTTTATTGTGGTAAAACACACATAAAATTTACCATCTCCAGAATTTTTAGCACAGAGTTCAGTGATACTTAGTCCTAATATCATGCCACCATCACCACCACTACCCATCTCCAGAACTCTTTTCATGTTGTAAAACTGAAGCTCTGTACATTAAATACTAACTCCCGCTCTTCACTGGGCAGCCACAATTCTACTGTCTCCTTGACTCTGACTACTCTAAGTACTTCATGTAAGTTGAACCACAAAGTACTTGTCTTTTTGTGCCTGGCTTGTTTTACTTAGCATCATATCCCTTCCCTCCAGGTTTATCCATGTTGGAGCCTGTGTCAAAATTCCCTTTCTTTTAAAGGCTGAATAACACTCCACGCTATATGTGCACACATTTGGCAGGTGATGGGAGGGACACTTGGACTGGTTCCATCTTTTAGCTATTGTGAATACTGCTGTGAACATGGGTGTACAAATATCTCTTCACACAGTAATTTTATGGTTCCACAGTGGTTCTTCATTTACATTCCCATCAACAGTGCACAATGCCTCCTATTTCTCCACATCCTTACCAACACCCGTTAAATGTTTAATACTAGCCATCTTAACGTGTATGAGATAGTATTTCACTGTAAGTGTGATGTGCATTTCTCTAATGATTAATGGATACTGAGTATCTTTTCATTTGTTAATTGGCTACTTCTATGTCTTCTTTGGAGAAAAATCTATTCAAGTCCTCTGCCCATCTGCAGTATGCTTTCACATGTAAAACATACTTGGGATTTCCAAGGCTTAGTATGAAAAAATGCAATACCTCATGACTACCTTTTCAAAAATATTGACATGCTGAAGTTATACTTTGGATGTACCAGGTTAAAGATATGTTAAAATTAATTTCATCTTTAAATTAAGTGTTCGGGCTCTCTGCTCAGCAGGGAGTCTGCTTCCCCCTCTCTGCCTGCTTGTGACCTCTCTCTCAAATAAATAAAATCTTAAAAAAAAAAATAAGTGTTAACATTAAATGAAATTAAATGTTAAAATGTGGCTAGTGGAAACAGACGAATCTTGAAGACCTGCTAACTGAAATAAGCTGATCGCAAAAGGGCAAATACTTTTTGTGCTTCTACTAATATGAGTACTGAAAGTGAAATTCAGACAGAAGAAGGTGGTTGTCAAGGGCTGGGTAGAGAGGAGAATGGAGACTTGGGTGTTTAATGGGTATAGGATTCAGTTTTGTAAGATGAAAAAAGTTCTGGAGATAAACAGTAGTAAAGGCTGCATGACAATGTGAGTGTACTTAATGACAAAGGACTTTACACTTAGAAGTCATTAAAACCGTAAATTTTGGGGCACCTGAGTGGCTCAGTGGGTTAAAGCCTCTGCCTTCAGCTCAGGTCATGATCCCAGGGTTCTGGGATCAAGCCCCACATCCAGCTCTCTGCTCGGCAGGGAGCCTGCTTCCTCCTCTCTCTCTGTGTACTTGTGATCTCTGTCAAATAAATAAATAAAATGGTAAATTTTAGGGGGTATTTTACCACAATTAAAAATATTTTTTTTCAGTGTGGCTCCTGGAAAATTTAAGGCAACAGTACTGAATATGGAACCAAATAAGGTTTGCTCGTAGTTTTACCAGCAGGATGGAGTGGGTTCAAAATGAGAGGCATTTATCATTGATGACTCTGCCAAATCTATGAACATTAAGCATCTGTTAAGACTTTTTTTTTTTGAACAGGACAGATCCTCTAGAGCAAGACCTGGATGTAATACAGGAACTTTGAAGGACTTTATAATTTCCAAACCATTCTGGACAATATTAAATGAAAGACTCTATGGTAACATTATTAATGGCCGCCAAACTGTTGGATATTTAAAAAAAAAAAAAAATATCTTAGAATTCACTTTCCTGGCAGATCTGCTCTATTCCAAGACGCCAGGAAGAGAGGAATGTATCATTTCTGTCAATGTCAAAGGCTCCAGTTCACCCGGCCTTAACTAAGAGTTAATCCAGCTGAGGTTACTTTAATAAGTTCAACTGTTTTAAAATTTTTTTTAAAGATTTTATTTATTTGACAGACAGAGATCACAAGTAGGCAGAGAGGCAGGCAGAGAGAGAGAGGGAAGCAGGCTCCCCGCTGAGCAGAGAGCCCGATGTGGGGCTCGATCCCAGGACCCTGAGATCATGACCTGAGCCGAAGGCAGAGGCTTTAACCTACTGAGCCCCCAGGCAGCCCAGTTCAACTGTTTTTTTTAGTTTTGCAGAAGGGAAATGATTCTGGAGAATGTAGTGGTACAGAAAAGATTTTCAAAGAATTTCCATGTATTAAATTTTTAAATAACCCTTAAGTTTCTTCCAAACAGTTTTAAGGATAGAACTGTACAAGGGGAAAGGTCCTAGGAAAAATAAATTAGGAAACCTTTTCAAAGGTAACACAATGATGGAAACAATTTTGACAAGTTTTGTTTTCTTTCATGTGGGTGGCTCATTAATATCAAACTAAGAATTTAATGGGAAATAAACAGCCCCATTCATCACATTACCCATCTCCAAAATTATAATTACACTGTGATTTAAAATTTGTTTTATTTTAAATGCTTATCACAAGTGATTTCAGATTTATCAGACTATGACCTGAAATTATGATTGATACAGTGTGGTAAAGAGGTATTTATGTCTGTAAATTATATCCACTATGAATTATTTTTCAGCAGAGATTGATTTTTCTGATTTCAAATGATGGAATTACAAACTTAAATATTCAGTAAGACAAGGGTGCTATCTCACTATCCAAAGCAAAGAAGAGTCTATTAAAAAGACCCTGCTTAGCTTTTTTGTCTTTTTTCCCCTCTTGCTAGATACTAGATATCTAGCATCTACAGCAGTGGCTGACTCATAGCAGGCACTTAATAAATGTAGACTAAACACCAGCCCCTGCCTAGAAAGGACTTACAGAGAGGACACCCTATAAACAACCACAGAAAAAGCAGCAAAGTGTCAGATGTATCATGAAGTAAATGCTCTGAGGTTTTATAAGAGGGAGAATTCATTCTCCATAGGGGAATGCAGGAGAAGGTGGAAGCAGATGCTAAGCGGGGCCACTAGTTTAGTTGAGAATCTGCATTCACTGCAAACAAAACAAAACAAACTTGCTGGTACAGTTCCAGAAGTGGGACAGCAAGGAATTCTAGAAACTATGTAGAGTCCAGAATGGCTGCTATGCCAACCTTCTAAATAATAAGGAATGACAGGGTTGGAAAGGCAGCTTGGGGATAGGACAGAAGTCTTGAGTGTGACACCAGAGCCTGCAGCTGTATCTGGTAGGCACTGAGGAGGTGCTGCAGTCAACGAAGCAGAGAAAGGATACAATTCTATGGGCACTTGAAGAGAATTAAATCCAGCCGTTTGGCAGATACTATTACAAAAGGTCTAGGAGAAGCCCATGCAGAGTGCAGTATCGGACCTCGGCAACCGTCAGAATCACCAGAAGGAGTTGACAACCACCGCAGACCCACACAATCTGAAAGGTCTGCACAGAGCCTTAGGTGTAAGACAGTAAGATACTGAAATGACGGCAAAAGGAAGATGAAGTTCAAGGGTGAAGCCTACAGCCTACATCAACATTTCTGTTTTCCAGTTAAAACTATACTGTTTTCATGAATAAAAATTTAGCTGATCTGTTAGCCACATGTAAAATTTTTACCTCACAACTTCAAATTTCTATTAACAAGTAGGGGGACACAACACACTAAAAGCTTTCCTCTGCTCAGAAGAAAGACAGTACAATGTAGTAATTAAGAACACGGCTGCAGAGCTGGGCAGATCTGTGTCCTTACTTAATCCTCACTCTGCCACTTACTAGCTTTGTGAACCTAAAAAAGTTACTTAACCTCTGGAGGTCTCCTTCCTTATGGTATATGCGGAAGGACACTATTCTATTGTTCAATTCCAATGTCAGAAGGATTAAATGAGATGCTGCCAGTTAACACTTAAAGCAGTTATTATTTTAAACCACATCAGATACTAGTCACTTTGAAAATTATAAGCTCACACTGTTATAATCTTTTAAAAAAATATGGACTATTAATCCTGATCATCAGATGTGGTTGCTATATATCTGTTCTAAGACACATTACAATGTGCATTCACACACATAATACTTTGCATTTGTGATTAGCATATTCTTAACCTTATAAACTCTGTGGCACTTAAAATGCACATGCAATTTAACATCTCCAAGTACCCACAATAAACCTAGTGACTTACAGTCACACAGAAACATAAAGGTATGAGCTAGATTTTGCATAAAAAAATATGTGGGTTACTTCTCTTCTAAAGACTTTTCAAACTAAAAGACTAGTGTCTACAACCAGAAACTATTATGTTGCGGTTTATCCTGTTACTTGAGAGAATTTAGAGGAGAATCCTAGTGGTGACCACCAGAATTTACAGAACACCAATGGAACCAAAGGCTTTCAGGGTTTTGAGAATGTGCTGAAACGATGACAGAACACATGCATGGAAGGAAAGACGATGCTGGAGAGACGAGATGAAAGCCGAGGAACTGAAGGTGTGCTCCCTAACCCTTTATTGATTTTACATACTGAAGTTCACAAAGAATTTTACCTGAAAGGGAGAAAGATGCCTCACAGCTCACCAAAAAAAAAAAAAAAAAAAAAAAAAAAGAGAGAGAGAGAGAGAGAGAGAGAGAGAGACTATTTCTAACAACTTCATCTAGCTTTAGAGAGTATGAGATGGGGAGCATTTCCCAATTTACTCCATTTTAAACAAGCATTCCAGCAAGGCAGACACACCCCACAGGGAATGACTGCAACCCTTTGCTGCCCACATACCCCACAGCTGAGCACTGTTGCTGCCAATACAGGTGGACAAACGGGCTTAGGAGAAACGTGAAAGTGGGAAATCAATTCACCAGTAGGCCCAAGAAGACATCCAGACATATCCATTTTAATCATTCCAGGAGCATGTCACTGGTCTGGTCATCTAAAAGGTGTAGGACACAAAGTAGTGGAATTTTCAATTCCTTAATGAGAAAATTTCCATGCTCTATCACAACTACTCGGAAATAATTTTCCTGGAGTAACGGAAAGGAACTTTTCTCATTCATGAATAACAGAATTATTTACCTAAATCACCTCAAGTTTTTCTGAGCAATCTCCTAGAAGTCAAGGCCTAATAGGCAAAGCTTTCTCTGTAACAGAGCTATTATTTGTGCAGCAGTCTTTGCCACTTGGTGGCTCGACTCTTATGGTTTCTGCAGAGTAGTTTTTCTTGGGTGTTGTTTTTAAGCCTACCTGATTTTGGACCAGGACTTTGAGCCAACTGCATAGGACACTCCCAGTTCTAGTTCACTCCTTTCACAAGAGCAAGAATTGCAACTGTTGACCTACGTTTACAACCCCCACCCCCAATTTAAAACTTTAATGCATTCTTCCATATTTCTGCTAGACAGAAGTCTCTTCAGATGTAACAGATCTGAAGAGAAACCACTCATACAGGTTCTCAATTGTTGCCAGTCCCCACCAGAAAAAGCCGCATGTTTCAATGCAAGTACAGGCTTCCACTAACTCTTAAATGGAGACCAGAGGGTTCAGAAAATGGAAAGGCAGAAGGGCAAAAGCCAACAATTATCTGTCTAAACAAAAATGACTTTCCAGAGGAAAGAAAGAACAAGACTGCCCTCAACCAAAACATTCGAAAAGCAACAGGACCATAAACAAACTTTCTTTCTTTTTTTTTTTTTTTTTAAGATCCTTGTACAGGCAACTTCAAACCAGACGTGCTGCTTCAAGTGACCACCCCTAACACAATTTTGCTGGTCCTCTCTTGCTCGGGGTTTGGTCAGCCTCTCTGACTGTCAAGCGCACGCAGGATCCTTGGGTCTTCACGGACACAGAAGCATGAAGCAGCATTATCATTACGAAACATTCATGTGAACCCTCATTATTAGCCAAAGAGCACATGCGAACCCTACAAAAGCCTGTGTTCAAGCACAGGCCTGGCATGGACGCCCTTTGTGTCTCACTTCAACACCGCAAGCTGAAGTGCCTTGACTTCCCCACTTGTGAAACAAGGACGATCCTGAGAAAATTCAGAATGGTTTAGAAAATGTTTGCCAAATAAAATGGGCATCATTTATATTACCCTAAAGGCTAGCAAAGAGGCCTTTACACTCATGGTTCTCCGTTCTTAAAGGCATCAACCAAGTCATATAAGAAGTGACACATAAAGACAAACAACTCATAGCTGAGTGACTCAATCACAAATCTATATCCTTACTGGAGAGGGAGTTAGGATGTGTAGGGATTTATTTTTAATTCTAAGGGATGGTCAAACAATGCATGAGCCTCCTATAGATTATGTGCATGTTTTGGAGTTAAATCTTAAATCTTAAACTGTGGTACATGTTCAGGGCAGTCTTCCTTAGTAAACTCTATCAAAAGCACTTAGACTTTCCTCTTAATTTCCACACCTTTATTTCAGGAACATTGCTGCAATTCTGGAAATGTTATTATTTCTCAAGCTGTGGTCTTAGAACTAAGCTAGGGATCAATAAAAGCAAGGAAGCTTGAGTGTGCATTTCCAAAGAACTACAACCAGAGGACAAGTGAATGCAAACATGGAGATGAGAGAACCCAGAACTGAAATAGTGAAAAGAACTTTGCATTTTACACTGATTAGAAAATGTGTGCTCTCAATCAAAACAGTTCCTGTATATAGTTGGCTCACATTTTATCTGTGACTTCCTAATATAGACAAAACATCACATTATAATCAAGTTGATATATATATATCCCAATCTGAGAAGCCTGATAATATATGAGGAGAGCCTTCTTCCAGTGGAACAAGAATATGGATTCTCATTTAAGATGACTCCTGAATTGCAAGATAACAAAGGTAGGTCACAACCAAAACACAGGTCTAAGGAGTACTAAGACACAGAAAGACTGAGGGAGCACAATCATCCTTCCCCTCACTTTGTAATTAGCAGGATCAGGCAAACAAACAATATAAAAATCATGAAGTCACGATGAACGGTGGCCACTCACGCTGGGCAAAACAAGGATGGCTTCTTTTATAAAGTATCTCAATGATTAAGGCAGCAAGTACCAATGAGTAAAGAAGAAACAACTTCTACATTCAAAGTATCAATTCAGTTAGTGTGGGGCTTTGGTTCTCACCAGTTTCAAATGTCAAGTATCCAAACTAACAACATAAAAGGTAGAACTGACAGTGATACACATCAGCAAAATATGGCTCACTAGAAGTGTGCACGATGCTAATAACATGTCAAGCTCTGTGAGTCTAACTATAATTAA
The DNA here is from genome assembly GCF_022355385.1 of Mustela nigripes. Classification (NCBI taxonomy): domain Eukaryota; kingdom Metazoa; phylum Chordata; class Mammalia; order Carnivora; family Mustelidae; genus Mustela; species Mustela nigripes. The sequence goes on from NC_081563.1 coordinate 130,217,167, forward strand.
ATTATTTACTTAGTGTAACAACATTGGACTTAATGTTCATGCCTTTTAGGCAAATAAATGGAAGTTAAACTCCCATGGGAAATATTTTATCTTCTGGAAGACATAACAGACTTTAAAGTAAAAGCCCTTTTGGAAGTTTAGGATGAACATGTAGATTATTACACAGCAGTTTCGGGCATTTTGGTGTAAACTACAAATTAGTTTCTAATCTCACAAAATTTTCCATTTTTTGGCTACTTTGACAACATTTTGTAAGTTATCTAAGATTTTAATAGGTTATTTAAAGAAAAACGACAATATCTAATTCCGACGTTTTTTCTGTAGTTAAATGTACTGTTTCCCAACCACATCTCTGATGGTGGGACTTTGTATTTAGTTAACAGTTACTTCCAACTCTAAAAAGTCAGTTGTATTTTACGTGTATATATGTACACACCAATTGATGGAGTCAACCTGCCGAAGTCTATTACAACTTATGCAATTTTGTTATTTATATATAGTTCCCAAAAGACAAAAATACTACTGATACTGAGATTTTTCTTTTCTCTCTCTAGCCAATTATTGATCCCTACTTGCTCCTTTGCAACTCATCAGCTCTATCTTCCTCATTAATTTCCACAATTAAATATGTAGCCAGCATGTGTACACCACCTTAAATGTATCAACCAACAGATTGCTGAATACTTAAAATTTTCAATACTAGAAATTATGCTTAGTAGTACTTTTCAAATTTTGTGAAGTTACAAGGAAAGCAACAATTTAACACATTGTGCACTTTACTTAATTATACTTTTAATAATCAAATTGAAGTAATAAACTTGTTCATATATGTTAGAACAAAAAACAGAAGTCATTTTTACTTGGTAAAAGCCAATTTAAGCTGATTATCTGGTAGCAACTACATGTTCATGAAAAGGCCTATTCTGATCAAAGAATCTTTAAGGTTTTTAACAGCTTAGCAACTCTTGAGATTGGGTCATCAAAATAACAATAATTGAGAACTTACTTGACACTTAATCTGTTCAACATGGTGACGTTTTATTTTTAATATAAATAGTATTAGAACTTTTCCTGCACTCTGGTTTAAGGAAAAAAAAGAGAAATTTAAGCAAAACAAATTCACAGTGGGTATGTTTACTACCAATGACCTCCAGGACAGGCAGGGCCAGATGTCTTTAGAGATTCAGAGCCCAATCTCCTATATTTTCGATACAGAGACATTAAGAACCAAAATCAAAGATTTAATTAATTCAATGTCTAGTGGCCTCTGATAAGGTAATTTTAGGAAATTTTCAACAATGGCCAAGATAAAGAAGGAACTTCTACTTAAAGTTTAATTAAACAGAATACCCATCCCCACCCTCTGGTTAGTAGAGGCTTTTTACAGTTCTTTTAATGAACTCTCATAGTTTACCTAAATTCCAGCTTTCAAGCCCAACTGTTTCACTATTCATTCATTCACTCACTTTTGATGCCCAAACCAGGAAACCTTGAAACTGCAAAATACATGCTAAGAGCTCATAGCAAGTTTTCCTGTAGGGGGAAAATGGCTATTACCACTAAGGATATCAATTAACACTGTATCTTAGGTATAATTTGCCGAATCAAACAGAAGGACCTTCACAAATTTCATTCATCTCAAACGCACCTCAAATAAGTTGTTTCCAAATTACTCATTTAAAAACTCATATAACTATATATCAAAGACCAAGTACAGGTCAAAATTATTTCCATTTAACATATACTAAGCAGTATTTAAATATTATAAATATCACCAATTAGATTTAAAATCTGATTCTTGCATTTACTAAAAAACTTCAAAACCAATATAGTTAAGTCTCCATTGGAATACCTGAACCAAGCTGCCTCCTTTTCACTCACCAAAATGTTACTTAATAGCAAATGTTCCAGGAAAATTCTCCCTTAAGCACCAACTGGTTAACTATGTATCAAAGAATACACCCATTCAATTCCCCATAAATTTACCTTGGTGTTATCTATATAAAATACTTGCAACAAAGTCTTACAAGTACCCCAAGTATCAACAACCACTGTCAATCATTGGTAGCAAGTACATGTTCATGGAAACGCCTGTTCTGATCAGAGAATCGGTAAGATTTACAGAAGCTTAGCAACTCTTGAGATTGGGTCATCTAGATAACAATAATTGAGAACTTAAGATACTTTATACACAAGAGTGCAGAATGTAAATGATTAAAACAGTATTAGCAACTTAAATTTTCTCTTAAACAAGCCATAAGTCATTTCTCTGTTCAGAACCCATGACTGCAACCAGCTCTAACCGGTTCCTTGAGGAATGTGGCTAGGCTGAAATTTTGGAAGTGTTGGCTTTGGTGGTGACCAAGGAGGAAGAAGTCTCTGGATTCCCTGTTGCTGCAGTTCCCACCCTCCAAAATGAATATACCCACCGGTGTGAATTGACAATGTGGTCCAAAGAGCAAGGCAGGAACGGAGTCCAGATCCTCAAAATGGTAGTACAGGGCATAACCACTAGGCCACCTATCAGTTCAGTACAAAAAGTACAACCCTGTGCATCATGGTGCAAAAGCTGGGGCCTAGGTTTCGCATTGTGCATCTCACACCTATGGAAATAACAAGAGGAGTAAAATCTATAGAAATCAACACTCCCTAAGAAGGTGGGTGCTCACAGAAGACCGGTGTCAATGCTTTTGCAAAGGTGGTTGGCTAATAAGAAAATGAATGGCAATTGCAAGCCCAAAGTTAGAAGACGACAAAATTTTACAATCAACTCTGTTGAGTTTGACCATGAAGAACTCAACGTGGGTTTAATGTTTACCAACAAGGCTTTGCAAATCATGACACCCATCTACATGCTTATGAAAATTACTACCCCACTAAAATCTAGCATCTTTCAAGAATGATTTTTAACTCTCAAAGAGTTGGAAAGATGTGGGCCATGAAGAAAGGAGGTAATCAGCAATACCCGCAAACCCGTAACTCTCAGGTTTTAAACTTTCCCCTTTACCATCTGACCTTGGAAAGACATGGTGACACATTCAAAGCTTAAGGTGGAAGAATTCCAGAATTCCAAAGAATAGGAAATCTTGTGTACCAATGATGTGCCAAGAACAAATGTGGATTGTCTGAGGGTCAACAGTTTTGAAAAAGTAAAAAGAGAACTTCTAAAATGCAGGGTGGATTCTTTAAAAGAAATAAAATCACCGCTCTTGACTCACTTAATCCTTCGCCATGTTGCTGTCAGCTCACCAACTAAGAGTGCGAGAGTGTGTGTCTTGCTGGGTCCATTTTCCCATGGTCTGTAGAAGGCGCTGTGAAGCACATCCTGTTCTAGCTCTGGGGCCCTTCCCCCCTCTGCAGCCTTACCCAGTGCAGGGAATGCGCCCCCTACTGACTCCAACACTCATCGCCTTTAGCCGACTTGGCTGCGGTGCATTTTGGGTGGGGGCTGGTATTTTCTTGATGGCCATAAACCAGAAGCAACAATGCAGATTTATAAAGAAACTGTATCAAGCTACCCAGGAGTTCCCCCTCCTCCCCTCTGAAGGTTCAAGACACTGGCACGAGAAGCATCAGGGATAGGAATTAGGTGTGTGGGGATGGACAGCATTAAAATGGCAAACACAGGAAACAGTTTGGTTCTTTTTCCCTCCTAAGCCTTTGTCTGAGAAATGGGGTTATGGCAAGAACTGCTCAGAGGAATTGGTGAACGCAAGAACATCAAGAAGACTTAGTGTGGGTACATGTGTGGCTAAAAAGGATATTAGACCTTAGCGCCTGATCTTGGGCAGAAGAGGAAGAGAAGCAATCGCGCCTTTTCCAGCAGACAGGCATCCAGGTTGGGGGGGAGGGGAGGGAAGGGGAGGGCAGGCAGGCAGCCCAGAGGAAAGAGAGGTGAATAAAAGGGTGCTCAAAGAACTCCTCCCCATTCATTGCATTAAAAAAGAAAATCTTTTCGCAGCTTTCTGGATTTCCATTTTTTACCATCTTATTGCAAAGTTGGGGCTCAGAATGTTCATAAGAGGTCGTGCTGACCAGGCAGCTGCGACTGAGAAAAAGGGGTGGTGGTGGACTCCGTGCTTAGGACAGGAGGGTAGCTGGCATGTTGGGGAGGAAGGGTTGCACGGCGGAGGCAAAGACTTTCCACTCCGTGCCATGCATGCTCCCCGCCCCCCAATCTGTCCCCCCCTCCCCCAGCTAAGGGTGGGTAGACCAGGCAGAAGGCTCGTCCCAGGCACTGGGGGGGGGCGGGGGGGGCTCGTTTGGGGGGGGGGGGGGGGGGGAGCGGGAGGAAGGGATTAGTTCCAGGGATGGGAGCAGCTCTGTTCTTGCTGGGGGCGGGGTGGAGGGAGATGCCATCAGCGGCACAGGCTCCGGGGGCCAGGCTGGCTGCTGGCCTCGGCGGGCTTACGGGGCGGGGAAGGGAGGTCGGGCTGCAGGAGGAGGCGCCTGGACCCCGGAGCAGAGCCCGGGTAGCGGTCCGCGCCGGGGCGGGCGTTCCGTCAGCACCAGAGTATGCAAAGGAGCGTGTGCGGCTGGAGGGCTGGCAGTGGGCACAACAATGCGCCCGCGGGGCCGGCTCGGCGGGAGCGGGGCCGGGCCGCGGGGTCGGCGCGCGGCGGCCGCCGGGGCTTACCTTGACTCGGCCTCGAGGCGCCCGCGGGGCCGGCGTGCTCGGGGGCCGGGCGGCGGCGGCGGCGGCGGCGGGCGGATG